>NC_143206.1:7582500-7931666 GCF_051530095.1 Phoenix dactylifera | reverse complement strand
CAGCCGAGCGTGCGAAGGAGGAGGAGGCCAGCAGCCGTGACGGAAGAGGAAGGGAGCCAGCCGGGCGAGAGGAAGAGGAGAGCCCACGCGAGAGAGAAGAGAAAACAGAGTACTCTGTTTTCTCAACCAAAGGAAATCAAAAAAAAAAAGAAAGAAAAAGGGATTTATGCTTATTTTATTTATTTTATGCTAATCCCTTTTATAAAAATGCTTGCATCTCATATGGATAGCTAAATCTCCTTTAGCTAAGGCTAGGGAAAAGCCTAGCATTTTCTTCATGTATTTTCTTTAATCATCAATGGAATTTTAATGTTTTTGATTTGATTTATGGTGCAGTAGATTTATAAGAATTATTTCAAACTTATATATTTTTTTGATTTGTTATTTCCTCCGGGTATAACAGATACTTAGAAATCTCTGTAGTTTAAAATAGAATTACTGTAATCCTGCCCATAAAACTAAATCTATTTTATTATGATTAATAGATGATTTTAAGAAAAGCATGATTAAGTGCTAGGCTGAATCCTAATGCCTTAGTTATATTTTTGTCAATCTGAATATTATTTAGCCTTTAGTTTTTGTTCACTGTCAAATCCCTGTGGATTCGATCTCGGACTCACCGAGAATATTACTTTGCTACACCCTATACTTGGGGTATCCTACGTTTAATTTCCCTTTTTAAAAGAGCAAGATTAAAGACGTAGCACCTGTCAAGTGAAGTGCCAACCCTAAAGGGTAAAAAGTGAGCTGACTTCGTGAGGCGATCAACAATCACCCACACTGCATCATTCCTCCTTACTGTCCTTGGAAGCCCAGTAACAAAATCCATAGTAATGTGCTCCCATTTCCACTCTGGAATCTCTAGTGGTTCTAGCAAACCAGCCGGCCTCTGATGCTCAGCTTTTACTTGCTGATATACCAAGCACCGAGCTACAAATCCTGCTATCTCTCTCTTCATGCCGTTCCACCAGAAGTGTTCCCGTAAATCTCTATACATTTTAGTACTACCGGGATGAATAGAGAAACGAGACTGATGAGCTTCCTCCAGAATCTCTCTTTTTAGATCAGCATCCCTGGGCACACATAATCTACTGCCAAAACGCAGAGTACCATCCGGGTGGATTCGGAGTTCGGGTCGTAACCCTCTCTCCACATCATTTCTAAGCTGACATAAATGTGCATCTGTCTGTTGAGCAGCTTTTATTCTTTCTATCAAGGTGGGTTGCACCAACAAACTAGCCAACATACTTCCAGCATCCTTGGTAATCACCTCGATCTGCATCATATCAAAATCTTTCAAAATCTGTTTCTGAGTGGTAAGCAAAGATATGGAGCCCACTGCTGACTTCCTACCGAGAGCATCTGCCACAACATTAGCCTTTCCCGGATGATATTTGATGCTTAGATTATAATCTTTTAGTAGCTCAAGCCATCTTCTTTGCCTCATGTTTAATTCCTTCTGAGTAAATATATACTTTAGGCTTTTGTGATCAGTAAAAACCTCACAAGGCTCACCATATAAATAATGTCGCCAAATCTTCAAAGCAAAGACCACTGCTGCCAACTCCAAATCATGTGTCGGATAGTTCTGCTCATATGGCTTCAGCTGTCTAGAGGCATAGGCTACTACTTTATCATTCTGCATTAGTACACAGCCTAATCCTTTCTTGGAGGCATCACTATAGATGATGAAACCCCCAGTACTGGTTGGCAAAGTAAGAATAGGAGCAGATACCAGCCTTTGCTTTAGCTCTTGAAAACTTTGCTCACAATCTTCACTCCATACAAACTTTGCTCGTTTCTGGGTCAAACGAGTCAAAGGAGTAGCGATCCGAGAGAATCCTTCCACAAATCTTCTATAATAACCAGCCAAACCCAAGAAGCTTCTGATTTCAGTGACATTAGTAGGACGAGGCCAATCCACCACTGCTTCTATTTTCTTTGGGTCCACTGATATCCCTTCTTTAGAGATTACATGACCAAGAAATGCAATACTATCCAGCCAGAAATCACATTTGCTCAGTTTGGCATATAATCTATTCTCCTGAAGAATCTGTAATACCACTCTCAAGTGATCTTCATGTTCTTCTTTGCTCTTAGAATAGATCAGTATATCATCAATGAAAACAATAACAAACTGATCCAAATACTGCTTAAAGATCCTGTTCATCAGATCCATAAAAGCAGCTGGTGCATTGCTTAGTCCAAATGGCATAATTAAAAATTCATAGTGCCCATACCTAGTTCGAAATGCAGTCTTCGGCACATCATTTGCTAGGATTTTCAATTGATGATACCCAGATCGCAGATCTATCTTGGAGAAGACTTGGGCACCTTGCAGCTGATCAAATAAATCATCAATCCGGGGCAAAGGGTATTTGTTCTTCACTGTCACCTTGTTCAACTCCCGGTAATCAATACACAGCCACATACTTCCATCCTTCTTCTTGACAAATAGTACAGGAGCTCCCCATGGTGAAACACTCGGGCGAATGAATTTCTTCTCTAGAAGTTCCTGTAGCTGAACCTTCAACTCTCTCAGCTCTGCCGGGGCCATCCGATAAGGAGCCTTCGAGATAGGCCCAACACCCGGTAAGAGATCGATCCGAAAATCAATCTCCCGATCAGGAGGTAATCTAGGTAGATCATCAGGAAAATACTTCTGGATACTCTCTCACAATAGGGATATCCTCTAGCCTTGTTTCTTTTGTAGTGTCTACCACACAAGCTAGGTAAGCCTGACACCCCTTTCTGAGGGCCTTCCTTACACTCATTGCAGAGATAATGTGCAAAGAGGGATTCTTAGTGGGTGCATCACCCTGATAGAAGATTTCCTGTTCACCAGGTATCTGAAACACTACCCTCTTGCCAAAGCAATCAATGTGAGCATGATATTCAGACAGCCAATTCATACCAAGGATGACATCAAAATCATACATGTCTAACAGTACTAAGTCAGCCAAAAATTTTCTGTCCTCTATCTGAATTATGCAGTTTTTATGAACAGAATCCACCACTACTGTCTTCTTGAGAGGGGTAGCAACAAGTAAAGGCTCATCTAACTTATCAGGCATAAGATGCAAGGATGCAGAGAACTTGGAGGATATAAAGGAATGTGTAGCGCCAGAATCAAATAGTACTGAAGCATCAACAGAGTTGATGGGAATCATACCTGCCACAACTCTGTCACTGGCACTAGCATCCTGTCGTGTTAGTGCGTACACCCGTGCAGCTCCTCTCTGCATCTGATCAGTTGGTCTAGAAGGTCCAGATTCAACTTTCTTTTTGTTCGGGCAATCTCTGGCTATGTGTCCTGGCTGCCCACATATAAAACAGGCTCCCATCCTCTTCAAGCAAGGACCAGAATGCATTTTGTCACAGTAATAACAAGCCTTAAATTTCTTCTTCTTGTTAGGAGGGCCTTCAAAGTTTCTTGGTCGGTTCATTAGATTCCTTGACGTCTCGGCCCTTTTCTGCTCATCTCTTTTCTTCCCTGATTTCTTCAGATCGGCTTCTACCTTCAGTGCTCTCTCCAGGGCCTCTCCGTAGCTGGTAAAAATCAGAACTGACAACCGGGATCGAATTTCGTCCCTCAAGCCTTGCTCAAATCTATTAGCCTTGCTTCTCTCAATCTCTATCATCTGAGGGCAGAACCGACCCAGCTTAGTAAATTTGTTGGCATATTCTAGCACAGTCATATCATTTGTCTGCCTCAGAGATAAGAATTCATTTTCTTTAGATATTCTGATTGACTCAGAAAAATACTGGTCATAAAACATCTTCTTGAATTCCTCCCATGTCGGTAGCTCATCCTCACCCTCGAGTGCAGCTTCAATAGCCGTCCACCAGAACTCTGCATTCCCCTTCAGCATAGGGATAGCCAATCTGACCTTTACTTCTTCGAGATATTGCAAGGCTTTGAACATCTTCTCTACCTCCCGAATCCAGGTCTCAGCAACCAGAGGGTCAGCTCCACCATCAAACATAGGTGGGTTGAGCCTACGGAATCGCTCATAGTAGGACTCAATGGACTGTGCAGGTTGGACAGTGGCCTGCACCTGCTGCTGCATCTGCATCTGCATCTGCTGCTGCACCTGCTGCTGCATCTGCATCTGCTGTTGCATCTGCTGCTGCATCTGTTGCTGCATTTGCTGCTGCATCTGAAGGAGCTGAGTCATCACCTGACTTGCTCCTGCAAAATCAGCCTGGGTGGCAGCTGGGTTAGGAGTTTGCTCGGCTGGCTTCCTGGCAACTCCTCTCCCTCTTGCTCCTCTCCTCCGAGCTGCAATATTTGCCAAGACTTCATTCTCTCTGTTCCTCATTTTCACCTATTAAAAAAAAAATAAAAAAAAAATTAGCATAATTCAATTAACTAATTTTCTTTATTTTGAATATGCCGAATTTAATTTAACGAGACTTAACTACCCATTTCCCTTACTAAAACTCTTCTTTTTTTTTTATTAAACCTATTGCTCTGATACCACTAAATGTCACGACCCAAATCCGGATCATGACACGGCCGTGCTATTGCAATCTTATGCACACAATAACACGAAGCCACTTAAAATTTCGTCATGAAAATAAATAGTTTCATTTACTAATGTCATAACATTGTTCATGAAGTTGGAACAGTACAGAGCTTCTAAAATTTAATTATTACATAATATTTTCAATTACCCCAACCCTGAATAACACCAAGCTCCCTGCTCCTAGTAGTCTTATTCATCTGTAAAAAAAATAAATAAAAAGATATGAGCTACACAGCTCAGTAAGTAACCAGGTACTATCTTATTGGATCAAGTACAATTATGCCAATGCAGTGATTAAAAAGCCAACAGTTGTAGTAAAATAAAACATTTTATAGATGATATACACAAATCAGGTCATAAAGCAATGCATGATCCATCCATGAAAATTCATAACCATGATAATGCAAGTCATATAGAAATATTGCCATTTATCCATACTTTATAAAACATACTCTCAGACGGATGTGCTGCTATGGTCACTATAATCCCGTGACAGGGCCTGTTAATCTTAGTCGACTAATTCTGTTATTCGTTACCAACTTTAACCCGTTGGCAGAGGGCCTGTTATTCTTTGGATGCTAGCTCCAGGGTGTCGACTGGCCTCTATTTCTAGAGGTGGTCATAGCTATCTGAGAGTTCATAAATCATATTCTTTTTCTTTCATAAATCATAATCATCATAAAGAGGTTGGAAAATGATAAATGGCATTATATAATTTAAAATGCATAAACATGCCTCAAATATCATTTTTCATGCAGTCTAACATAATCATAATTTCATAACTCATACATCATCAAATATTCATGAAGGATGCTCTTTAATCAAATTCATGTATCACATGCAATCATATACTTGATCCTAATTTTGAGAAAAATATATCATAAGCAATACATTTTCATAATGATGAATAAACAGTAATTTAAAAACTTTAAGATCAGTGCCAAGGTTACTTACTGCAATATGCTTTCCAATTTCTTACGTCCGGGTGACAAATCCTTGATCACCTAAATAAATCACATAGGGGTCACATTATTCTCTAATTATTTCATTATTTTCTAATTTATCATAACATGAATTTACTTGCTTGGATCTCAAGTCCAATTTACTTAATTTAGAGCCCTTGGCCTCGATTTAGAACCAGATTGGGTTCACGTAGGTCAATTGGGTCTTTAATTAAAGAATTGGGCTCGGTTCCTGATTGGGTCTAGCCCTATCGGGTCAATTTGGTCTTCTGATTATATTATTGGGCTCAATTTCAAGTCCAATTAGGTTTAATTTTGGTCCAGGGTCAATGTGGCTCATCTAGGCTTGAGTCAGGGTCAGCCCAAAGTCAATTCGGTCTCAATTTAGTTAAACTGGTTTTGATTTGGGCTTGATTCATATTCAATTTGGGTTTGCTGAGACTAACTCAGCTTAATTAGGTTCAGACCCAACTCAATTGGGCTTAATTTGGTTTGGATTTAACCCAATTTATAGTTTGGGTTCGTCCGGACTTAGCCCAATCAGACTGGGCTCGGTTTTAGTCAAATTTGGCTAAACTCATTTTTCTTTTCTTTTATTTGGGCCTAACAACCCAAACTCGGATCCGACCCGTTAGGTCGGACCCGTTAAGGGTCTCTCTTTTTTTTCTTTTCTTTTCTTTTCTTTTTCTTTTTCTTTTCTTTTCTTCTTTTTCTTTTCTTCCTTCCTCTTCCCGAACCTTCTTCTCCCTCCTTCATTTCTTCTCCTCCTCTTCTCCCGCGATGGAAGAAAAGGAAGAGGGCTCGGGAGAGGGGCAACGGCCGACGGCGCCCGGCGGCCAGCCTGCGGTGTCCACGGTCGCGCCCGCGGCCGTGCCTGCGGTCGTGCCCGTGGCCGTGCTCGAGGCCGCTTCGGCGACCCGCGGCCGCGTCTGCATCCCACTGCCGGCGACCCGCGTCCCGCTGCCGGCGACCCGCGTCCCACGGCCAACGACCCGCGGCCCACGGCCGAGGCCGGCGCCCGCGGTTGCGACTGTGGATCAACCACAGGTATTTTTTTTTTCTATTCTTCCTCTTCCTCTCTTATTCTTTTTCTTCCTCCCCTTCTTTCTTCTCCCGTGGAGTGGAGATCGGACTCGGGGAGGGCCTGAGCCACAGCCGGCGGCACTCCCCGGCCGGTCAGCGACACCGGCCGCGCCTGGCCTGCGGCCGCCATGGTCTGTGACCGACGCTGTTCGGCCACCCCGACCGACGCCCGTCTTTTTTTTTAAGCTAGATCTACAAAAATAAATTATGAAGAAGGGCTTTACCTGCTTTGAAGGGGATCGTTTGTCTCCTACTCCGGCGATGCAGCCCTCTGCTCCGGCGACGTGGGACTAACACGGGGTCCTGCCAATCGGAGAGGATTGTGAGAGAGGGAGACAAATAGTGGAGGAGGAGGAGGGACGGGTGGTGAAATGGTAGCCGATCGGGGCTTCTTGTAGCCTCGATCACTGGGGGAGGCGGACGGTTGTAACCGCCCACCATCAGGCGTTACAAACGCCTGCACGATGGTGTAATGCCCCCCTCCGTTTCTCTTGGGAGTGGGGCGGTTATCACATTCTCCCCTCCTTATTAGAATTTCGTCCTCGAAATTTACATACCTGCATTGTCAAAGAGTTGCGGATGTCTCGCTCGCATATCCTCCGCAAGTTCCCATGTGGCCTCTCTCTCCGAATGGTTGCTCCACTGAACTTTCACATAGGGAATGATACGTCGCCTCAGGACCTGCTCCTTATGATCAATGATGCGTAAAGGATACTCTTCATAAGTCAGGTCTTTATCAATCTGCAGGGGCTCATGCTGTACTATGTGGCTGGGATCAGGAATGTATCTCCGTAGAAGAGAAACGTGGAAGACATGATGCACACTGGATAACTCGGGTGGCAAAGCCAATCTGTAAGCAACCTCCCCTACTCTGGCAAGAATCTCAAAGGGTCCAATGTAGCGAGGACTCAATTTACTATGTCTTCCAAATCTTGTAACACCCTTCGAAGGTGAAACTTTTAAGAATACAAAATCCCCCTCCTGAAATTTCACTTCTCTTCTTTTCTTATCTGCCCAGCTTTTCTGTCTATCTTGTGCTGCCTTGAGCCTTTTCCTGATCAGTAGAATCTTCTCCCTAGCACTCTGAACTAATTCAGGGCCCAACAACTTCTTCTCTCCAACATCATCCCAATGTAAAGGAGACCGACATTTTCTTCCATACAGGGCTTCATAAGGTGCCATCTGGATGCTAGAATGATAACTATTATTGTAAGCAAACTCCACTAGTGATATATGATCATCCCAGCAACCTCCCAGATCAACAGTACTAGTCCGCAGCATATCCTCCAGGGTCTGGATCGTCCTCTCTGACTGACCATCAGTCTGAGGGTGATAAGCAGTGCTGAGTCTCAAATCAGTGCCCATAGCAGTCTGAAAGCTTCTCCAAAATCCAGATACAAAGCGGGGGTCCCGATCAGATACAATGCTTACTGGTACCCCATGTAAGCGCACAATATCATCAATATACCTCTGAGCCAGCCTGTCAAGTGAAGTGCCAACCCTAAAGGGTAAAAAGTGAGCTGACTTCGTGAGGCGATCAACAATCACCCACACTGCATCATTCCTCCTTACTGTCCTTGGAAGCCCAGTAACAAAATCCATAGTAATGTGCTCCCATTTCCACTCTGGAATCTCTAGTGGTTCTAGCAAACCAGCCGGCCTCTGATGCTCAGCTTTTACTTGCTGACATACCAAGCACCGAGCTACAAATCCTGCTATCTCTCTCTTCATGCCGTTCCACCAGAAGTGTTCCCGTAAATCTCTATACATTTTAGTACTACCGGGATGAATAGAGAAACGAGACTGATGAGCTTCCTCCAGAATCTCTCTTTTTAGATCAGCATCCCTGGGCACACATAATCTACTGCCAAAACGCAGAGTACCATCCGGGTGGATTCGGAGTTCGGGTCGTAACCCTCTCTCCACATCATTTCTAAGCTGACATAAATGTGCATCTGTCTGTTGAGCAGCTTTTATTCTTTCTATCAAGGTGGGTTGCACCAACAAACTAGCCAACATACTTCCAGCACCCTTGGTAATCACCTCGATCTGCATCATATCAAAATCTTTCAAAATCTGTTTCTGAGTGGTAAGCAAAGATATGGAGCCCACTGCTGACTTCCTACTGAGAGCATCTACCACAACATTAGCCTTTCCCGGATGATATTTGATGCTTAGATTATAATCTTCTAGTAGCTCAAGCCATCTTCTTTGCCTCATGTTTAATTCCTTCTGAGTAAATATATACTTTAGGCTTTTGTGATCAGTAAAAACCTCACAAGGCTCACCATATAAATAATGTCGCCAAATCTTCAAAGCAAAGACCACTGCTGCCAACTCCAAATCATGTGTCGGATAGTTCTGCTCATATGGCTTCAGCTGTCTAGAGGCATAGGCTACTACGTTATCATTCTGCATTAGTACACAGCCTAATCCTTTCTTGGAGGCATCACTATAGATGATGAAACCCCCAGTACTGGTTGGCAAAGTAAGAATAGGAGCAGATACCAGCCTTTGCTTTAGCTCTTGAAAACTTTGCTCACAATCTTCACTCCATACAAACTTTGCTCGTTTCTGGGTCAAACGAGTCAAAGAAGTAGCGATCCGAGAGAATCCTTCCACAAATCTTCTATAATAACCAGCCAAACCCAAGAAGCTTCTGATTTCAGTGACATTAGTAGGACGAGGCCAATCCACCACTGCTTCTATTTTCTTTGGGTCCACTGATATCCCTTCTTTAGAGATTACATGACCAAGAAATGCAATACTATCCAGCCAGAAATCACATTTGCTCAGTTTGGCATATAATCTATTCTCCTGAAGAATCTGTAATACCACTCTCAAGTGATCTTCATGTTCTTCTTTGCTCTTAGAATAGATCAGTATATCATCAATGAAAACAATAACAAACTGATCCAAATACTGCTTAAAGATCCTGTTCATCAGATCCATAAAAGCAGCTGGCGCATTGGTTAGTCCAAATGGCATAACTAAAAATTCATAGAGCCCATACCTAGTTCGAAATGCAGTCTTCGGCACATCATTTGCTAGGATTTTCAATTGATGATACCCAGACCGCAGATCTATTTTGGAGAAGACTTGGGCACCTTGTAGCTGATCAAATAAATCATCAATCCGGGGCAAAGGGTATTTGTTCTTCACTGTCACCTTGTTCAACTTCCGGTAATCAATACACAGTCGCATACTTCCATCCTTCTTCTTGACAAATAGTACAGGAGCTCCCCATGGTGAAACACTCGGGCGAATGAATTTCTTCTCTAGAAGTTCCTGTAGCTGAACCTTCAACTCTCTCAGCTCTGCCGGGGCCATCCGATAAGGAGCCTTCGAGATAGGCCCAACACCCGGTAAGAGATCGATCCGAAAATCAATCTCCCGATCAGGAGGTAATCCAGGTAGATCATCAGGGAATACTTCTGGATACTCTCTCACAATAGGGATATCCTCTAGCCTTGTTTCTTTTGTAGTGTCTACCACACAAGCTAGGTAGGCCTGACACCCCTTTCTGAGGGCCTTCCTTGCACTCATTGCAGAGATAATGTGCAAAGAGGGATTCTTAGTGGGTGCATCACCCTGATAGAAGATTTCCTGTTCACCAGGTATCTGAAACACTACCCTCTTGCCAAAGCAATCAATGTGAGCATGATATTCAGACAGCCAATTCATATCAAGGATGACATCAAAATCATACATGTCTAACAGTACTAAGTCAGCCAAAAATTTTCTGTCCTCTATCTGAATTATGCAGTTTTTATGAACAGAATCCACCACTACTGTCTTCTTGAGAGGGGTAGCAACAAGTAAAGGCTCATCTAACTTATCAGGCATAAGATGCAAGGATGCAGAGAACTTGGAGGATATAAAGGAATGTGTAGCGCCAGAATCAAATAGTACTGAAGCATCAACAGAGTTGATGGGAATCATACCTGCCACAACTCTGTCACTGGCACTAGCATCCTGTCGTGTCAGTGCGTACACCCGTGCAGCTCCTCTCTGCATCTGATCAGTTGGTCTAGAAGGTCCAGATTCAACTTTCTTTTTGTTCGGGCAATCTCTGGCTATGTGTCCTGGCTGCCCACATATAAAACAGGCTCCCATCCTCTTCAAGCAAGGACCAGAATGCATTTTGTCACAGTAATAACAAGCCTTAAATTTCTTCTTCTTGTTAGGAGGGCCTTCAAAGTTTCTTGGTCGGTTCATTAGATTCCTTGACGTCTCGGCCCTTTTCTGCTCACCTCTTTCCTTCCCTGATTTCTTCAGATTTGCTTCTACCTTCAGTGCTCTCTCCAGGGCCTCTCCGTAGCTGGTAAAAATCAGAAGTGACAACCGGGATCGAATTTCATCCCTCAAGCCTTGCTCAAATCTATTAGCCTTGCTTCTCTCAATCTCTATCATCTGAGGGCAGAACCGACCCAGCTTAGTAAATTTGTTGGCATATTCTAGCACAGTCATATCATCTGTCTGCCTCAGAGATAAGAATTCATTTTCTTTAGATATTCTGACTGACTCAGAAAAATACTGGTCATAAAACATCTTCTTGAATTCCTCCCATGTCGGTAGCTCATCCTCACCCTCGAGTGCAGCTTCAATAGCCGTCCACCAGAACTCTGCATTCCCCTTCAGCATAGGGATAGCCAATCTGACCTTTACTTCTTCGGGATATTGCAAGGCTTTGAACATCTTCTCTACCTCCCGAATCCAGGTCTCAGCAACCAGAGGGTCAGCTCCACCGTCAAACATAGGTGGGTTGAGCCTACGGAATCGCTCATAGTAGGACTCAATGGACTGTGCAGGTCGGACAGTGGCCTGCACCTGCTGCTGCATCTGCATCTGCACCTGTTGCTGCATCTGCATCTGCACCTGCTGCTGCATCTGCATCTGCTGTTGCACCTGCTGCTGCATCTGCATCTGCTGCTGCATTTGCTGCTGCATCTGAAGGAGCTGAGTCATCACCTGACTTGCTCCTGCAAAATCAGCCTGGGTGGCAGCTGGGTTAGGAGTTTGCTCGGCTGGCTGCCTGGCAACTCCTCTCCCTCTTGCTCCTCTCCTCCGAGCTGCAATATTTGCCAAGACTTCATTCTCTCTGTTCCTCATTTTCACCTATTAAAAAAAAATAAAAAAAATATTAGCATAATTCAATTAACTAATTTTCTTTATTTTGAATATGCCGAATTTAATTTAACGAGACTTAACTACCCATTTCCCTTACTAAAACTCTTCTTTTTTTTTTTTATTAAACCTATTGCTCTGATACCACTAAATGTCACGACCCAAATCCGGATCATGACACGGCCGTGCTATTGCAATCTTATGCACACAATAACACGAAGCCACTTAAAATTTCGTCATGAAAATAAATAGTTTCATTTACTAATGTCATAACACTGTTCATGAAGTTGGAACAGTACAGAGCTTCTAAAATTTAATTATTACATAATATTTTCAATTACCCCAACCCTGAATAACACCAAGCTCCCTGCTCCTAGTAGTCTTATTCATCTGTAAAAAAAATAGATAAAAAGATATGAGCTACACAGCTCAGTAAGTAACCAGGTACTATCTTATTGGATCAAGTACAATTATGCCAATGCAGTGATTAAAAAGCCAACAGTTGTAGTAAAATAAAACATTTTATAGATGATATACACAAATCAGGTCATAAAGCAATGCATGATCCATCCATGAAAATTCATAACCATGATAATGCAAGTCATATAGAAATATTGCCATTTATCCATACTTTATAAAACATACTCTCAGACGGATGTGCTGCTATGGTCACTATAATCCCGTGACAGGGCCTGTTAATCTTAGTCGACTAATTCTGTTATTCGTTACCAACTTTAACCCGTTGGCAGAGGGCCTGTTATTCTTTGGATGCTAGCTCCAGGGTGTCAACTGGCCTCTATTTCTAGAGGTGGTCATAGCTATCTGAGAGTTCATAAATCATATTCTTTTTCTTTCATAAATCATAATCATCATAAATAGGTTGGAAAATGATAAATGGCATTATATAATTTAAAATGCATAAACATGCCTCAAATATCATTTTTCATGCAGTCTAACATAATCATAATTTCATAACTCATACATCATCAAATATTCATGAAGGATGCTCTTTAATCAAATTCATGTATCACATGCAATCATATACTTGATCCTAATTTTGAGGAAAATATATCATAAGCAATACATTTTCATAATGATGAATAAACAGTAATTTAAAAACTTTAAGATCAGTGCCAAGGTTACTTACTGCAATATGCTTTCCAATTTCTTACGTCCGGGTGACAAATCCTTGATCACCTAAATAAATCACATAGGGGTCACATTATTCTCTAATTATTTCATTATTTTCTAATTTATCATAACATGAATTTACTTGCTTGGATCTCAAGTCCAATTTACTTAATTTAGAGCCCTTGGCCTCGATTTAGAACCAGATTGGGTTCACGTAGGTCAATTGGGTCTTTAATTAAAGAATTGGGCTCGGTTCCTGATTGGGTCTAGCCCTATCGGGTCAATTTGGTCTTCTGATTATATTATTGGGCTCAATTTCAAGTCCAATTAGGTTTAATTTTGGTTCAGGGTCAATGTGGCTCATCTAGGCTTGAGTCAGGGTCAGCCCAAAGTCAATTCGGTCTCAATTTAGTTAAACTGGTTTTGATTTGGGCTTGATTCATATTCAATTTGGGTTTGCTGAGACTAACTCAGCTTAATTAGGTTCAGACCCAACTCAATTGGGCTTAATTTGGTTCGGATTTAACCCAATTTATAGTTTGGGTTCGTCCAGACTTAGCCCAATCAGACTGGGCTCGGTTTTAGTCAAATTTGGCTAAACTCATTTTTCTTTTCTTTTATTTGGGCCTAATAGGTTTGGACCCAAACTCGGATCCGACCCGTTAGGTCGGACCCGTTAAGGGTCTCTCTTTTTTTTTTTTTTCTTTTCTTTTCTTTTTCTTTTTCTTTTCTTTTCTTCTTTTTCTTTTCTTCCTTCCTCTTCCCGAACCTTCTTCTCCCTCCTTCATTTCTTCTCCTCCTCTTCTCCCGCGACGGAAGAAAAGGAAGAGGGCTCGGGAGAGGGGCAACGACCGACGGCGCCCGGCGGCCAGCCTGCGGTGTCCACGGTCGCGCCCGCGGCCGTGCCTGCGGTCGTGCCCGTGGCCGTGCTCGAGGCCGCTTCGGCGACCCGCGGCCGCATCTGCATCCCGCTGCCGACGACCCGCGTCCCACGGCCAACGACCCGCGGCCCACGGCCAAGGCCGGCGCCCGCGGTTGCGACTGTGGATCAACCACCGGTATTTTTTTTTCTATTCTTCCTCTTCCTCTCTTATTCTTTTTCTTCCTCCCCTTCTTTCTTCTCCCGTGGAGTGGAGATCGGACTCAGGGAGGGCCTGAGCCACAGCCGGCGGCGCTCCCCGGCCGGTCAGCGACACCGGCCGCGCCTGGCCTGCGGCCGCCGTGGTCTGTGACCGACGCTGTTCGGCCACCCCGACCGACGCCCGTCTTTTTTTTTAAAGCTAGATCTACAAAAATAAATTATGAAGAAGGGCTTTACCTGCTTTGAAGGGGATCGTTTGTCTCCTACTCCGGCGATGCAGCCCTCTGCTCCGGCGACGTGGGACTAACACGGGGTCCTGCCAATCGGAGAGGATTGTGAGAGAGGGAGACAAATAGTGGAGGAGGAGGAGGGACGGGTGGTGAAATGGTAGCCGATCGGAGCTTCTTGTAGCCTCGATCACTGGGGGAGGCGGACGGTTGTAACCGCCCACCATCAGGCGTTACAAACGCCTGCATGATGGTGTAATGCCCCCCTCCGTTTCTCTTGGGAGTGGGGCGGTTATCACACCCCGTGTTAGTCCCACGTCGCCGGAGCAGAGGGCTGCATCACCGGAGTAGGAGACAAATAGTAGAGGAGGAGGAGGGACGGGTGGTGAAATGGTAGCCGATCGGGGCTTCTTGTAGCCTCGATCACTGGGGGAGGCGGACGGTTGTAACCGCCCACCATCAGGCGTTACAAACGCCTGCACGATGGTGTAATGCCCCTCTCCGTTTCTCTTGGGAGTGGGGCGGTTATCACAGATTATTTGTAAATTAAAAAATATTTTCTTCGACATTTTTTTAAAACTCTCCTTGATTGCATTTAATGTTAGATCTTGTGGTGATTCATGGTTATGGCACAAAAAAATTGGACATTTTTAAATTTTGGTGATTTAAATATATGATATAAAAACAAATTTGGTGATTGATTTGCCTTCGGTTGAGAATGATGGGTATATTTGTGAATCTTGTGTTTATGATAAACAACACATATTTCCTTTCCAAGTTAGAAAATCTTAGCGAGGAAAAGTGCCTTTCATCTTTGTTCATTTAAATTTGTATGGTCCTATGAGAACATGTCTGATGCTGAAGAGTAGATATTTTATGGTATTTGTTTGTTGATTCCATCAACAACATTTAGGTGCATTTTTTGAAAGAATAATCACAAACGCTTTCCACCTTGCAAACCTTCAGGGCCTATGTTTAAAAGCAAAGTGGCTACGCACATAGAAAATTGTGTACTAACTAGGGTAGTGAATTCATATCCAAAGAATTTTGAAATATAGGAATTTACTGAGAATTAATAGCAAACTTCACCCTCTCAGTAAAATGGAGCATTAGAATGCAAGAACATGACCATTACTGAAGTAGCAAGGTGCATGTAGGGAAAAAAAAAAGATTTTAAAAACATTTTGGGTAAAAGCAGTCATCATGTCCACGTATCTTCTTAATCGGTTCTTTATAAAAATAATTTCAAGCATGAAATATGGTATGGAAGGAAGCTTAGCATGAATCACTTCAAGGTATTTGGTTGAATAGCCTATTTTCATATTCGTTCTGAAAAAAAGGGGTAAGTTAGATGGTAAAAGCATCAAATGATTTTTTTTGTGGGGTATAGCGATGAAACAGAAGGCTATAAACTTTATAATTCTGTTGATAAAAAATTGATCGTCAATTGTGATGTTATTTTGCCAAAATTGATTCATGGAATTGGGAAATAGGATAGAAAATTCTTCTTTCATTGTAGATTAGAGTGTTGACTCATCTTGCGAGATTCGACCTTGTAATTGGACCTCTCCTATTGATTATACGCCCGTTGACCATGATTCTCTATCCTCAAGTGACATATGTAAGGAAAATCTAAAGTCTTGTTGATATATATATCTGTTGCTGGTGGTCCAAACCGAGAACGATTGGCACTGCGGTGTGAACGGGGTTCCGTCTGAGTTGTCTTGGTTGGTGTTGGTTGCGCTCCACCTTCCGCCAAGAAACCTGCAAACAAGCCTTGCACCACCACCAGGGTGGTGATGGCCCTCCGACGGTCAAGTCAGAGGAGATTGGAGGAGGAGGAGAGGTGATAATCGCAAGTAAGAAAGTGCTCTGGGAGATATTGCTCACCTCCCCCCCTTTCTCCCCCCAGCCGCATATATACCTGGCTGGGGGGTCTCTCAGGGGGGTTCGTTATCGTGGGGCACGATGGTGTGGCCACTGACATGGCCGTTACAGGGCGTCGTGGAGCAGCACCGGGTACGGCCACGTCAGGGCATAGTGGGGCTCCGCTTTGTACGGCTGATGCAGGAGATCGTGGAGCAGCATCGGATACAGCCGTTGCAGGGAGTAGTGGAGCAGGATCGGATACAGCCGTTGCAGGGAGTAGTGGAGCAGGATCGGATACAGCCGTTGTAGGGAGTAGTGGAGCAGGAGGCCGCGGCGTGCCTCTGGGGAATAGCCTGTCGTTATCAAGAGATCTCCGACTCGGGGTCGGAGCGCTGGATCAAGGGGCAGCCGACTCGGGGTCGGGCTGCGGAGCCGAGGATATCCGACTCGGGGTCGGATTGCTGGATCAAAGGGCAGCCGACTCGGGGTCGGGCTGCGGAGCCGAGGATGTCCGACTCGGGGTCGGATTGCTGGATCAAAGGGCAGCCGACTCGGGGTCGGGCTGCGGAGCCGAGGATGTCCGACTCGGGGTCGGATTGCTGGATCAAAGGGCAGCCGTAGTCTTCCTGGGCGCGCGTGCCGGTCACGTGGGGCATGGCGGCTTATTTCCCCCGTAACAGTAGCCCCCCACTTCCGAGCCTGGAACCAGAAGGGGAACAGGTGAAGGGAGTGATGTTTCGGGATTGCCGCCGTTCCTCGGAGAGGCGCGCGCGCTTCGAGCTCCCCGCCCTTTTTATGGCGTATGGCGGTTATTGCCGACCTGGCAGTCTGAGGATTTCGGTGGACATCCTTCCTTAATGGTGTCGATTCGCCTTTGGGGCGCGAGCGACCCTTCGGCAGCCAGGCGTCCTCTGGCGTCATCGAGGCGTCACTTGCCTTTCCGCCTATTTAATCGGGGGCCTTTCTCCGTCCGTCTTCTTCTTTACAGATATTTTCAAGTTTCCCCTTTGCGCAGCTGTTGCTGCCGTCGGACTGTTCACTTGTTTCTCCTTTGGCGCTCTCGGAGCCGTTCTTACCTCTTTTCCGGTGAGTTTTCCCCATTCTTCTACTTAGGGCTCTCCATACTTTCCCCTCTTATACTAGTGTACTCCAGTCGCTCCGGTCTTTCCCCCCTTCCTGTCCCCGTCCTGACCGTAGGTTTATTGGCCATTAGGAATGGGCGAAGTGAGAGCAGACCAAATTAAGTCGGAGCTGGTCGCCACAGACTTAGACAGACTCGTGGCTCGGTACCACCTTTCCGAGGCCTGCAACGCCACGCTCCCGGGGCCTGAGGAGAGGATGTCCCATCCTCCTCCAGGGAAGATCGCCATCAATGAGGGCATTCTCCAGGCCGGGTTCCGCTTTCCCCCTTCGGACTTGGTCATGCAGGTGCTACGGGGTTTAAGAGTGGCACCGACGCAACTGGTGCCGAACTCGTGGCGAGCCCTGACGGTCTTCCAGGTTCTCTGCCGTATGCACGAGATCCCCGCCACCCTGAATGTTTTTTGGGAGTTCTACAGCCTGAGCGGCCACCCCCAGGACAAAGGGTGGTGGTGCTTCGCAGCGCGGCGAGGATGCGGCCTTGTCAAGGAGGCTCCTACCTCCATTCACAAATGGAAGGAGCGCTTCTTTTTTGTTGATGCAGATCCCTCTTGGGAAATCAGGGCGACCTGGGAGACCCCGATGAAGTCTCCGATCGGCCTATCGAGACTGTCAAGGGAGGAGTCCGATGGCTTGGCCGCCTTGAAGGGGTTGGTTGCCGAGGGCCAGCTCCCCCCGGTGGCCCGCCTTATTTCTGAGGATACTTTGGTGAATGTCGGTCTGAGCTCGGTCCCCACCGACCGTGAGTCCGCCACCGATTCTTTCTTGACTTTTTCCCTTCTTTCGTCCCGTTCTTTCCTTTGGTTTCTCCGTCTCCGACTATCCCATCCTTTTTGCAGAGATCGACGACGTCATGCGGTCGGTGAAGACAAAGGCTGTTGGTAGGGCGTCCCTGCTGGAAGCAGCCCAGAGGAGGAAACGAGCTCTTCCGAGCGGGGCCCCACCGGCGAAGAAGTCCCGTAAGGAGGTGCCTCCGACGCCGACCGACGAGTCCGGGCCCACCGATCAGGGAGACGTCGTGGGCACGGACCGGCAGCTGACGCTGTATCAGCCCTCCGGTGGTAAGATTGCCGCCACTCCGGAGGTATCATCCGAGCCTGCCCGAGACGGACGGGTCGGACGTGATCGGTCCCCGACCCGGCCTTCGACTCGGTCAGCTCCTGATGACTCGAGGAGGGACGCGCCGAGGCCCCGACCGAGCGGGACCCTATCAATTCCTGGGGTGACCCCCGCCCCGAGCGCGATCGGCCGGACTCTTCCCCAGGCGATGGATAGGGGTAAGGCTGCAGATCCACCGTCCGGCTCTGGGGAGAAATCGGGGTCTGCCTTCACTACCGATGGCGCCCGAAATCTCATCGAAACAGTGCTGCTGGAGAAGGACCGTCGGCGGGTCCGGGAGTTGGAGGTCTCTGACGTTGGGGCTGCCAGCTGTGTCTGTCTCATGTCGGTGAGTGTTCTTCTGGCCGCTTTTCACCATTTATTGGCTCTGTTGTTCTCCGCCTGACTCCCTTATTTTTCCTATTTCTTAGCTCGCCCAGTACATGATCCGTCTGGAGGAGTGCTACAAGGAACAGGCGGGGCTTCTGGCGAAAGCCGAGGACCGGCTGAAAGCAGTGGAAAAGGGAGGCCAGGCTGTGGCAGGCAGGACGACCGGGGACTTCGAGGCGAGGCTCCGGGAGGCCGAAGAGCGGGCACTCGGCTTTGCTGCCCTCGAGAAGCAACTGTTGGAGGCTCAGGAGCAGCTCAAGGTTGCCTCGGGTCTCGAGGGCGAGGTCAAGAAGGCGGATGAGCGGGCCGAGAAGCAGTCCCGGAAGGCTGCCGACTACCGGGAGAGGTGGGAGAAGGCCCAGCGGTCAGCCGACAACGCCCGCAACCGAACCCGGTCTCTTGAAGCTAAGCTGGGCGAATTGGAGTCAGTCTTGGAGAAGTCCCGTGCGAGCGATCAGGAGCTTCATTCGCGCCTGACGGAGGCTGAGGCTGCTCGCATTGCTGCCGAAGCGAAGCACAAGGAGGCTCGGGCTGAGCTGCTGAGGGTCTCCACCGAGGCGGAAGGCCGGATTGTGGCGAAGGTCTTGGAGGCGAAAGCCCAGATTATGGAGCAGGCAGAGGCGGCGCTGGCCGAGAGGAGTGCGGAAATCGGGCGTCAGGCGGTAGAGGCATATCGCCAGTCCGCCGAGTTCGCTCATGATATGTCGGAGGCAGTACAGACCTATCGTCAGTCCGACGAGTTTGTCCGTGACGCGTCGGACGCGGGGGCCGAAGCCTTTGTCTTAGGCTTCGAGGAGGGCCTGGCAAGGGTGTCGGCTAAGTACCCCGAAGTTGACCTGAGCGAGATCTCCCTTCTCGACTCCTCTCCGGCGCCATTGCCTGTTGGTTCTCCTGCTGCTTCCCTACCTCCTGCGGACGAGCCCGACGTTCCCGACCCGGGAGTTCCTCCAAGCTGACCTCTTGTACCTTTCGTTGTCTTCTTTTTTTTTTGTATACCGGCGTTTTGCCAAATTGTTTGGGCCTCGGCCCTGAAACAATGAAAATTAATGCAAGTTGAATGTTTCTTCATCTCGCCTTCGTCCTTCTTTTTCTTTTAACTCTCGGTAGCGTCTTGCTGACTCCTGGCTCCCGAAATTCTTCCGGCGCTAGGCCAGGCATCCGAGGGTTAGGCCTCAGGAAACTCTTCCGGCGCTAAGCCAGGCATCCGAGGGTTAGGCCTCGGGAAATTCTTCCGGCGCTAAGCCAGGCATCCGAGGGTTAGGCCCCAGGAAATTCTTCCGGCGCTAAGCCAGGCATCCGAGGGTTAGGCCCCAGGAAATTCTTCCGGCGCTAAGCCAGGCATCCGAGGGTTAGGCCTCAGGAAATTCTTCCGGCGCTAAGCCAGGCATCCGAGGGTTAGGCCTCAGGAAACTCTTCCGGCGCTAAGCCAGGCATCCGAGGGTTAGGCCTCAGGAAACTCTTCCGGCGCTAAGCCAGGCATCCGAGGGTTAGGCCTCAGGAAACTCTTCCGGCGCTAAGCCAGGCATCCGAGGGTTAGGCCTCAGGAAACTCTTCCGGCGCTAAGCCAGGCATCCGAGGGTTAGGCCTCAGGAAATTCTTCCGGCGCTAAGCCAGGCATCCGAGGGTTAGGCCTCAGGAAACTCTTCCGGCGCTAAGCCAGGCATCCGAGGGTTAGGCCTCAGGAAATTCTTCCGGCGCTAAGCCAGGCATCCGAGGGTTAGGCCTCAGGAAACTCTTCCGGCGCTAAGCCAGGCATCCGAGGGTTAGGCCTCAGAAAATTCCACTCGTTGGTCGACCAAGGCTGGCGCATGCCGAGGCAACTGGTCGGGGCTTCAGGCTAGTCTGCTCCCGGGATGGTCATCGGGTTAGCCTGGCATCCGAGGGCCGAGCCTCGGGACCTTCCACTCGTTGGTCGGCCAAGGCTGGCGCAAGCCGAGGCGACCGGTCGGGGCTTCCGGCTAGTCTGCTCCCGGGATGATCATCGGGCTAGCCAGGCATCCGAGGGCCGTCAAGCCTCAGGAAATTCCGCTCGTTGGTCGGCCAAGGCTGGCGCAAGCCGAGGCGACCGGTCGGGGCTTCAGGCTAGTCTGCTCCCGGGATGATCGTCGGGTTAGCCTGGCATCCGAGGGTTGTCAAGCCTCAGGAAATTCCGCTCGTTGGTCGGCCAAGGCTGGCGCAAGCCGAGGCGACCGGTCGGGGCTTCAGGCTAGTCTGCTCCCGGGATGATCATCGGGCTAGCCTGGCATCCGAGGGTTGTCAAGCCTCAGGAAATTCCACTCGTTGGTCGGCCAAGGCTGGCGCGAGCCGAGGCGACCGGTCGGGGCTTCAGGCTAGTCTGCTCCCGGGATGATCGTCGGGTTAGCCTGGCATCCGAGGGCCGAGCCTCGGGACATTCCGCTCGTTGGTCGGCCAAGGCTGGCGCAAGCCGAGGCGACCGGTCGGGGCTTCCGGCTAGTCTGCTCCCGGGATGATCATCGGGCTAGCCAGGCATCCGAGGGCCGAGCCTCGGGACATTCCACTCGTTGGTCGGCCAAGGCTGGCGCAAGCCGAGGCGACCGGTCGGGGCTTCCGGCTAGTCTGCTCCCGGGATGATCATCGGGCTAGCCAGGCATCCGAGGGCCGAGCCTCGGGAAATTCCGCTCGTTGGTCGGCCAAGGCTGGCGCAAGCCGAGGCGACCGGTCGGGGCTTCCGGCTAGTCTGCTCCCGGGATGATCATCGGGCTAGCCAGGCATCCGAGGGCCGTCAAGCCTCAGGAAATTCCACTCGTTGGTCGGCCAAGGCTGGCGCGAGCCGAGGCGACCGGTCGGGGCTTCAGGCTAGTCTACTCCCGGGATGATCGTCGGGTTAGCCTGGCATCCGAGGGCCGAGCCTCGGGACATTCCGCTCGCTGGTCGTGCGCTTGTCGCTCGCTGCCCGACGGGGTTTCTCCGTGGCCAGCCGCGATCATGTTTCTCCTTTTCTCTAAGCGTTGCCTGGGGGAACACGAGAAGGGCATTAAACGCTAATTAATGCGTTACCTGGGAAATCGGATCGCCAGCTGCTGCTTGCGAGGAGTGTTAGTTGAGCGGCCGCGATACGCGGGTTCTTCGAGGAGGATACGGCCTGGGCGCGAGCGGAGATATGTGGACCTAGGGGTACATGACACCCGGATTGTCCTGCACAAAGAATGCGGTTTAAGGAGAATGACGCTTAGGAAATCGCGGGGAGATACGCCTCGGGAGCCGGAACGGCTCCGGTTTCAATGCGCCTGCATTTATTGGAGCCACCCGCATCGGAACGACCAGGGGGCCGCAGTTTGGCTATAAATACAGGTGCAGGTACGATGGAGTTTGCCAAGCCGGAGCTGTTCAGGTTGCCATGGATCGCGGACCTCCTCCTTGGCATATGACTGAGAGACTCCTGTTGAAGGAAAGGGGAGGCGCTCCCCTTGCGACTTCAGCCAACTAGCCGTTTCATCTGGGATCAACAAGGAGGGTCTTCCCGGCGGAACTCCGCTCTAGGCGTTTCATCCGGGATCACATCTCCCCTCCTTGAAGTTCAGCCTCCCGATTGAGCTCTGCACCAGACGCTCAGTCCGGGACCGCGCCTCCATATGCTCTTCCCCCTCGAATTCCTTCTCTTTCCTACCACTGGGGAGGATGGGAATATCCTTTGGAGGCGGCGTTCCCCTGGGGGCAGCGGGAGCTTCTTCTGCGGCGGCGCCTCGTCTTTTTGGTGAGGTGCTGGATGGCGCCTCCGGTTAGAAGCACCCACTTCCGGTGGGATTGCAGCTGCTTTGGGTTGAGGGTTTGGGATCCTCGGTCCTCAGCTCCACGGATTCTCCACCTCTTCTTTGCTTTCTATACTCCCTAATTCCCCTCTGGGAATTCCTTGTAATCACACGAGCACGCCATTGTAACCAGAAATTATTGAAATGAAAAGTGTTGCACCTTTTCAAATTGTCTTTCTGGCCTTGTTGTTCTACTGGTAATACATCCGCAGGTTAGCGGAATTCCAGCCCCTTGGAATTTCTCGGCCATCTAGGGCTTCCAACTGGTAGGAGCCAGGTCGGTTTACCCAACGAACTTTATACGGGCCTTCCCAATTCGGCGCTAGCTTCCCACCTTCCGTAGGTTGAGATGCCTTAGCTCGCCTCAGCACCAGATCTCCAATTCTGAAAAGCTTCGGTCGGACTTTGGAGTTGTAATATCGGGCCACCCTCCGCTGATACATTGCCATCCGAACCTGCGCCATTTCCCTTGCTTCTTCCAAGAGATCCAGGTTCCCTCGGAGTTGCTCCGAGTTGGCCTCGGGTCGGTGTGCGGCTACCCGAGGTGAGGGAAGTCCGAGCTCTACGGGGACAACGGCTTCCGTGCCATAGGTTAGGCTGAAAGGCGTCTCCCCGGTAGGAGTCCGATGCGTGGTCCGATACGCCCAAAGGACATTCTCGAGTTCCTCGACCCAAGCTTGCTCCGTCTGTCCGATCCGCGCTTTGATACCTTGGAGGATTGTCCGATTTGTGACCTCGGCCTCGCCGTTGGTTTGGGGATGCGACACGGACGTGAACCGATGTTCGATCCCGAACTCCTCGCAGAAGTCTCGGAAATGCTTGTTATCAAACTGTCGACCGTTATCCGAGATGAGGACCCGAGGTACCCCAAATCGGACAATGATGTTCTTCTTTACGAACTTCCGGACTTGCGCCTCCGTGATGGTGGCCAGTGGCTCTGCCTCCACCCACTTGGTGAAGTAGTCGATGGCGACAATCAAAAATTTCCGCTGGGCCGAAGCGATGGGGAATGGTCCGAGGATATCCATTCCCCACTATGCAAAGGGCCAGGGGGCGGTGATTGGCGCCAAGGGAACAGAGGGGACTCTCTGGATGTTGGCGTGGCGCTGGCAGGCGTCGCATTTCCGTACGTGATCCTTTGAGTCTTCCAATAAGGTCGGCCAACAGTAGCCTTGCCTCATGATCTTATGTGCCAGGGACCTAGCCCCCAGGTGCGATCCGCAGATGCCTTCGTAGACTTCGCTGAGGGCGTAAGCCGCTTCCGAAGGGCGGAGGCACCTTAAGAGGGGGGGCGGTGAACGAGGTCCGATACAGCCTCCCTTCGTAGAGTACGTAGTGGGCGGACTTCATAACAAGTCGCCGAGCTTGATCTTCATCTTCGGGGAGGATCCCTTCGGCGAGGTAAGCTACAAGCGGGTCCATCCAAGATGGTTCCGGATCAATTGCCATTACCGCTTCAGCCTCGCCGATGCTCGGGGCATCTAGGGTCTCCAGGTATATCGCCCTTGACAAGTTGTGTGCCTCAGCGCCCACCAAGCGGGACAACCTGTCGGCCCTAGCATTTTCGCTCCTTGGGACCTGCTGAATGTCAATACTGCCGAGGTCGGGAATGAGTGCTTGCACCTTCCGGACGTAGCTCTGCATGGTCGGGCTCCGTGCCTCGAACTCCCCTCGAACCTGCCCGACCACCAGCTGGGAGTCGGTGAAGACCTTCAGACGCCGGATGCCGAGCTCCTTGGCAAGTTTGAGTCCCGTGACTAGGGCCTCGTACTCCGCCTCATTGTTGGTCACTGGAAATCCGAACCTCAAGGCATACTCGGCTATCACTCCATCGGGATTGGTAAGGACCAGCCCAGCCCCTCCACCTTCAGGGTTCGACGACCCGTCAATGTGGAGCGTCCAGATCGGGAGATCGAGGCTGGGTGTTTCCGGCGGCCTAGGTTCCGCCTCCTGCACAGTGCACTCAGCGAGAAAGTCCGCGAGCACCTGGGCCTTGATGGCGGGCCGGGGCTGGTAGCGGATGTCGAACTCACCAAGTTCTACTGCCCACTTCACCAGCCGTCCCGCATTCTCAGGATTGCTGAGGATCTGCCGCAGTGGTTGATCGGTCAAAAGGGTGACAGAATGAGCCTGGAAATAGGGGCGAAGCCTCCTGGTCGCAGTCAGCAGCGCGAAGGCGATCTTTTCAGCCTTCGTGTACCGCGTCTCGGCATCCCGGAGGACTCGGCTGGTGTAGTACACGGGCTTCTGAAGTTTTGCCTCTTCCCGAACCAGTACTGCGCTGACTGCGGTTGGGGAGACCGCCAGGTAAAGGTAGAGCATCTCCCCCTCTTGCGGTTTGGACAGCAGGGGAGGAGACGCCATGTACTCCTTGAGCTGGTCGAACGCCACTTGACATTCAGCCGTCCAGAGGAAGTCTTTCGGGCGCTTCAACACCTTGAAGAACGGTTGGCAGCGTTCGGCCGATTTTGCCACAAATCGTCCGAGCGCGGCGACCCTTCCAGCGAGCTCCTGAACCTCCTTCACTTTGGTCGGAGGGGACATATCTTGGATGGCCTTGATTTTGTCCGGGTTGGCCTCGATCCCCCGCTGGTTGACAATGAAGCCGAGGAACCTCCCGGCCGAAGCACCAAAGGCGCACTTCGCTGGGTTTAGCTTCATACGAAACTTCCGCAAGGTGGCGAAGGTCTCCTCCAGATCCGCAATGTGCTGATCCGCATGGCGGCTCTTTACCAGCATATCGTCCATGTACACCTCCATGTTCCGGCCGATCTGCTCCTTGAAGATTTTATTGACGAGGCGCTGGTAAGTAGCGCCAGCGTTCTTCAGACCGAAGGGCATTACCTTGTAACAGTACAGCCCCCTGTCTGTTATGAAGGCCGTTTTCTCCTCGTCCTGTGGAGCCATCATTATTTGGTTGTAGCCGGAGAAGGCGTCCATGAAAGACAGCAGCTGATATCCGGAAGTCGCGTCGACCAGTTGGTCTATTCGCGGAAGCGGAAAGCTATCCTTGGGGCCTCGGCGGCCTCCTTGTTCCGGTGGGAGGCTGCCTCCTCGGCGTCTGCATACTGGTTTGCCCGAGATAACAGCTCCGGGAAGCTCCGCGGTAGGCGTTTGTCCAGGGAGAAGGTGAGTCTGCCCTTCCGGAAGCCACGCTTCAGGGCTGAGAGAGCCACTTCCTGGCTCAGGTTCCGGACCTCCAGTGTAGCCTTGTTGAAGCGGGTGAGATAATCCCGCAGGCTTTCTCCCTCGTTTTGCCGGACATCAAGAGGGAGTCGGAGACCAGTCGCCGCCTGCTACTGACGGCGAAATGGCTGATGAAGAAGCGGGTGAACTGGTCGAAGGACTGGATGGAGTTAGCCTCCAGGCCGGCGAACCATACCCTTGCCGGGCCACGGAGGGTCGCCGGGAAGGCCTTGCAGAGGAGCGGATCCGATGCTCCATGGAGGAGCATAAGAGTCCTGAAACTCTCCACGTGGTCCCGCGGGTCCGCCGCCCCGTCGTAGGGTTCGATCGCCGGCATTTTGAACCCCGGCGGGTTCGGGGTCCGCAGGATCCTCGAGGCAAGCGCCGGCTGGGAGGAGATCTCCAAGTCAGCGAAGGAATCTTTGGAGTGGCCCTTCAGGACCTGGAGCTGTCTGTGGAGATCGTCCACCCGCCGGTCCAGGGAGCGCGACCGGTGGGTGGGGGACAAGGAGCGGCGCGAGGGGGACCGACTGGAGTGTGGGCCCCTCGAGGACTGGGGTGTCTGAGAACGCGCCCGGGTCCGCCTCTCGTACCCCGCACAGCTCCGATGAGAAGGTCCTGGCAGAATGGACCGCACTCGAGAATCCTCCTCGCGCCGGCGCTCCTCTCCATGGGAGAGGAAGGAGCGCGGGTTGTGAGGAAGAGGCGAGTGCTCGGGGGGCAGCGGCTCCTGAGCCCGTTGCGGCACCCGAGAGATCACACCCTGCAGATTCTGCACTGCCTCCGCGAGGGTGCGAACCTGCTGGGCTAGCTGGTCGAACTGAGCAGCTTCGACCGTCTGAATGGGAGAAGGGGCGGTGGAATGCTGCTGAGAGTGCGTTGGGGACGCAGCAGCCTCTCGGCCGGAGGCGCGAGAGGCTCCGCGACCGGAAGCATTGGAAGCTCCACGACCACCTCGCCGTGCCATTACGATCGTTCTAAGATTCGGCCCTTCCTCTAGCGCCAACTGTTGCTGGTGGTCCAAACCGAGAACGATTGGCACTGCGGTGTGAACGGGGTTCCGTCTGAGTTGTCTTGGTTGGTGTTGGTTGCGCTCCACCTTCCGCCAAGAAACCTGCAAACAAGCCTTGCACCACCACCAGGGTGGTGATGACCCTCCGACGGTCAAGTCAGAGGAGATTGGAGGAGGAGGAGAGGTGATAATCGCAAGTAAGAAAGTGCTCTGGGAGATATTGCTCACCTCCCCCCCCCTTTCTCCCCCCAGCCGCATATATACCTGGCTGGGGGGTCTCTCAGGGGGGTTCGTTATCGTGGGGCACGATGGTGTGGCCACTGACATGGCCGTTACAGGGCGTCGTGGAGCAGCACCGGGTACGGCCACGTCAGGGCATAGTGGGGCTCCGCTTTGTACGGCTGATGCAGGAGATCGTGGAGCAGCATCGGATACAGCCGTTGCAGGGAGTAGTGGAGCAGGATCGGATACAGCCGTTGCAGGGAGTAGTGGAGCAGGAGGCCGCGGCGTGCCTCTGGGGAATAGCCTGTCGTTATCAAGAGATCTCCGACTCGGGGTCGGAGCGCTGGATCAAGGGGCAGCCGACTCGGGGTCGGGCTGCGGAGCCGAGGATATCCGACTCGGGGTCGGATTGCTGGATCAAAGGGCAGCCGACTCGGGGTCGGGCTGCGGAGCCGAGGATGTCCGACTCGGGGTCGGATTGCTGGATCAAAGGGCAGCCGTAGTCTTCCTGGGCGCGCGTGCCGGTCACGTGGGGCATGGCGGCTTATTTCCCCCGTAACAATATCAATCTTGTGATTTTGCTAGTTTTGCTTTGGAATCTACTTGTTTTGAAGATGCAATTATGAAGAAATGGATGTGATTGAAAGGAACAAGGAGACTAATTATCTATCCCAAGGAAAAGAGATCATTGGTTCAAATGGATCTACAAATGCAAATCCAATTTAATGGATCACTTTAAGGTATAAAGTTTGGTTCATTGCTTAAGCGTATGCATAAATTCCAAGTATTGATTTCACGGAGATATTTTCTCCTATTGTAGGATTCAATACCATGAAAACCATGTTAGCCTAGGAAACACAAAAAGGATAGCAGGTGTATCTGCAATTTATTTGAAATGGAGAGTTGCAAGAAAAGCATATGCTCAATGCTTCTAGGTTTTGAAGTAAAAAGGATGGAGCATCAATTATATAAATTGGAGAAAGCTTTATCCGGACTAAAATAGAATCCATGGCATAATATAGTAAGATTGACAGATACTTTCTTAAAACAAGTTTAGAAAAAGTAAAAGTGAGCCAACACTCATTTTAAGATCCGAAGGTATGAAAATTCTCATAATTTGTTTTTATGTTAATGATATGATATTTGCTAGCGATGCTGTGGGAATTATTAACAAATTCAGGGAAAATGTGATGTTAGAATTTGAAATGACAAACTTAGGTGTTTTACATTTTTTTTTTCAGGGATGGAAATTATTCAATATGCTAATAAAATTTTTATTCCAAGAAAAATATGCCTGTGATTTATTGATAACATTCTATAAGTCAAGTTATAAACCTGTAAAAAACTCGCTTGAACAAAAAATGAAAAGTTTGTTTTAGATGGAGTTGCTAAAGTAAATGAGAAGTACTGCAAAAACTTGATTGGAGGACTGATTTATTTGACTCTCCAAGACAGGTATTATTTGTGCAATGAACTTGTTATCTAAATTTATTCATAATCCAAGCAAGGATCATCTTGGTGCAGCTGAAAGAAAACTACAATATGCCCTAGGAACACTGGATTGTGGAATTTGATATTGACAAGCAAGGGATTCAAGCTTGTTTCTTATACCGATTGTGATTGTATTGGTTCTGCAGATGACAAATGATGCACATCTGTTTTTGCTATAAGTCTTCAGTTCGGGGTGATATCCTGGGCAACAAAGAATCAACGCTCCATTGCTCTCTCAGGCTCTAAACTCAAGTACGTTGGCCACAAGTATGGCATGTCACATGGTATAAGCTCAAAAGGATCCTATCAAAATCAAATGTATAAGAGAAGCAAGAAGCTACCATGATGTTCTATGACAAGTCTACATTTTCCACGATAAAAATCTATTATTTTGCCACCACTTCATTCGGGAACTTGCTGGCATTTTCATGAGGCACTCTCCAAAAATAAATCTACAAATTTCGAAGCACACTTGCTGTCACCAATTCTGAATTTTCATGGGATTATTTGATCTTTCTTTTCATATGAATTCTAGTAGTTTTTTCGCTTTTAAGTGTTGGGTTTTGACCCACATGACCACATCGTGGTCAGTTACGATCCCGTGAGAAGTGGAGGCATTATCCTTGATGGTAGGATAACATAACGGGTCTCACCCTCTGCCTAGATAGGGAACACTGCATCGGTCTCCATCACCGTGTGTTCGAACAGGGGCCAAGAGGGAGATACGAACTAAGGACTTGATCATCCTGAAAACAATGGATCCAGGTACGCTTCCTTTATTTGAAGACTGGTTCATGATCCTATTCATAGATGTTCTTACATGTGGTATCAGAGCCTGGTTCATCCTAGAACCAGATCACAGTGAAAGGGTAGATCACAGGGACAAGGCAATGATCGTTTTGGCCAGCATAGAGGCGATCTGATCATCGCCATGTTGACCGGCCGTCACTGGGATGCCGGGATACTGTGCCGAGAGTCGACCATTGCGTTGTCCCTGGATGGCTTTGGCACCATAGAGGCGATCTCCGGCATTGGGGTTGTTTTGCCGGCCATCACAGGGTCGGATTCATGGATTTGAGAAACAACCCCACTCGGGGTGACCCTGCTGACGCCGGATCTGGCCGGCATATGCCGCCGTGAGCCATCAGTGGATCCGGCGTAGACGCCGGCCATGGTCTCCCTCCCACTCCTAAAAAAAAAAAAAAGGGACGGGTCGGAAGATAAAACTCACCGGATGATCGCCGTCGGTCGGCGTATTCCTGCGGGTGACGCCGTCGGGCGGCGTTTCGTCCGGCGTCGGGCCCATCCCGGTGGCGCCGTCGGGCGGCACTTCGTCCGGCGGCATGATCGCCGCCCGCCTCTCCTAAGGGCCAACGGGCTGGGTTCGGCGGAACCCTAGCCCGCCGCTAAAAGAGGAGGAAGACGGGTCGGGATCCCGACCCGTCTTCAGTTCTTTTATAAAAAAAAAAAAGGCATAACGGGCATAACAGGCATAACGGGTTCGGGTTTTTGGGTTTCGATCCGAAACCCGAGTTCGTTTGGCCAATAAAGGGGAATTTTTGGTTAAGCCCCTCTGCATAGTTTATTAATGCAAACAGTCCTTCCAGGGCTGTTAGAAGGACGAATAATTTTCATTTCAGTCCCTGTTAAATGTTAAACTTATGCATACAGTCCTTCCAGGGCTGTTAAAGAAAGAAATGTTTCTGTTAAATCCCTGTGAAATATTTTATTTATAGTGAAGTCCTTAGAGGGCTGTTAAAAGATGAAATTGTTTCTGTTAAGCCCCTGTGAAACATTTTATTTATGCTGACATCCTTCCAGGGCTATAAGAAACAAAATATTTTGATTTAGTCCCTGTAAAGCATATCACTTATTTAGAGGTCCTCAAAATATGTTAATTTAGTCCCTATAAAACATATTATTTATGCAGAGGTCCTTGTAGGGTAATGTGATAAAAAAAAAATTGTCATTTATTTTACATTTTAATATACTTGATAGCATGATATGACACATGTACTGATTGTGTAGATTTGTAAAATATTAAATACATGTTTTATTTTAATTTGTCATATTATGAATTGTCAATTATGTGCAATGTCATTATTTTAATTTGATGTCTATATTATGAAATAGTTTGGTAGTTGCCAAAGTAACCCAACTAGAATGTTTAATAGACATCAAGTCATCAAATACTCTAATCCCAGGTATTAAGATAATGACTTTGCAAATTATGACTTACAGTTTTTCAATCATGAGATATTATGGATTGGCCCAAAGGTGCACCACTTTCAAATGATTGATTTGCTGAGTTAGGATAATTAATGAGTATCCTTGATTTAATAGGTATTGGATGCTCAAAGGCAACAGACCTATTTGAATTTTGGACCTATATCATTAATTATTCCTAGGTGAATTGGGAATCACCATAATAGTAATTTAGTATTTCATAATTACAACCCAAAGGTGTATTATGGTAATACTGTTTATGTTATTCATCATTATTGCTAACTCAAAGTGTTAATGTTGTAAGCATTTTCTTATTGTTAATTTTCTTATTGCAGTATCTATTCCTGTTTCGCTTCATTCGCAAGCTTCATCTGTTACGATCTTTAATGGAACTAATTTCTCAGAGTGGAATGAACAAGTCCAGTTTCACCTAGGTGTTCTGGATCTTGATTTAGCACTCCGATCTGAGAAACCGGCTGACATTACTAATTTGAGCAGCTTGGAAGAAAGGTCTTTTTATAAGACTTGGGAAAGATCGAACAGATTGAGCATTATGTTTATGCGGATGAGTATAGCGAACAATATCAAGTCAACGCTTCCTGAATGTGACAGTGCTCAAGCATTATTGAGAACTGTGGAAGAACGTTTCCGATCTGCTGATAAGTCTCTGGCTGGCACATTAATGGCTAAACTTACCACCATGAAATTTGATGGTACTTGTGGGATGCATGAGCATATCCTTGAAATGACAAATATAGCTGCTAAGCTGAAGGCTCTTGGGATGGATGTGAATGAATCCTTTTTAGTTCAATTTATTTTGAACTCCTTGCCTCCTCAATTTGGATCATTTCAAATTCACTATAACACTATTAAGGATAAGTGGAATGTGAATGAATTGACCAGTATGCTTGTTCAAGAGGAGACAAGACTTAAGCAACAAGGATATCATTCTGTCAATCTTGTAAGTCATGGAGCCAAGAAGAAATGGAAGAAGCCAAGAAAGGGCATGAAGAGTGGACCATCCAAGGGTAAAGAGCCTCATCATGATACCGAGGTTCATAAGAAGAAACAAAACAAAGATAGATGCCATTTCTGCAAAAAAATTGGGACACTATCAGAAGGACTGCCATAAACGCAAGGCATGGTTTGAAAAGAAAGGTAAGCCTTTGGCTTATGTATGTTTTGAATCAAACCTTACTGAAGTTCCTTCTAATACTTGGTGGTTTGACTCAGGTTCTAATGTTCATGTTTCAAATACGATGCAGGGATTCCTTACAACCCAGATGCAAGATCCAAATGAGAGTTTTATCGTTTTGGGGAATGGAGTTAGAGTTCCAGTAACAGCTGTTGGAACCTATCGTTTGCTTTTAAATACTGGTTGTCATTTAGATTTGCTTCAGACTCTTTATGTTCATTCTATTTCTAGAAATTTAATTTCTGTTTCTAAACTTGATGTTGAAGGATATTTCTTTAAAATTGGGAATGCTAGTTTGCGTCTTTTCAAAGACAATGTCTTTCTTGGTTCTGGTGTTTTGTGTGATGGCTTATATAAAGTAAATCTTGATAATCATTTTGCTGAAACACTTATGACCTTGCATCGTAATATTGGAATTAAACGAAACATGATAAATGAAAGATCTTCTAACTTGTGGCATAAAAGATTGGGTCATATATCCAAAGAAAGATTAGAGAGATTAGTAAAGGATGGAATTTTGTCAAACTTAGACTTTACTGATCTCGGTATGTGTGTAGACTGCATTAAGGGAAAGCAAACCAAACACACAAAGAAAGTTGCCACAAGAAGTGAAGAACTTCTTGAAATTATCCATACAGACATTTGTGGGCCTTTTGATTCCCCATCATTTGGTGGAGAGAAGTATTTTATCACCTTTATTGATGATTTTTCACGTTATGGTTATGTCTATTTGTTGCATGAAAAATCTCAGGCAGTGGATGTCCTAGAGGTATACATTACTGAGGTTGAAAGACAATTAGATAGAAAGGTGAAAATTGTCAGGTCTGATAGAGGTGGTGAATATTATGGTAGGTATGATGAAACAGGACAACACCCTGGCCCATTTGCTAAACTCTTAGAAAAGCATGGCATACGTGCTCAATACACTATGCCGGGAACGCCACAGCAGAATGGAGTAGCTGAAAGACGTAATCGTACTCTTATGGATATGGTTAGGAGTATGTTAAGTAATTTTTCTTTACCCATGTCGTTGTGGATGGAAGCCCTTAAGACCGCTGTATACATATTAAACCGGGTTCCTAGTAAAGCAGTTCCAAAAACTCCTTTTGAGCTATGGACAGGAAGGAAACCGAGTTTAAGACACCTGCATGTTTGGGGTTGTCCGGCGGAGGCCAGAATTTATAATCCACATGAAAAGAAATTGGATTTTAGAACGATTAGTGGATACTTTATAGGTTATCCCGAAAAATCCAAAGGGTATAGGATTTACTGTCCTAACCATAGTACAAGAATTATAGAGACCGGTAATGTCAAATTCATTGAGAATGGTGAAACCAGTGGGAGTGATAAACTACAAAATGTGAAAATTCAAGAAGTTAGGGTGCAAGTCCCTTTACCCATGACTTCTAAGAAAATTGTTGTTCCTACAATTGTCACACAGTTTAATAACAATGAACAACAAATTAATGATCAAACACTCCATAATGAAGTTATCACCACTGAACAAGTTGTAGAAGAACCACAAGGGATGACATTAAGGAGATCTCAAAGAGAAAGAAGATCTGCCATTCCAAATGATTATATGGTTTATCTACAAGAATTTGATTTTGATATAGGGACAAGAAAAGATCCGGTTTCTTTTAAACAAGCCATAGAAAGTGTTGATTCTACTAAATGGATTGATGCCATGGAAGATGAGTTGAAATCAATGGATCAGAATGAAGTCTGGGATGTCGTTGATTTGCCCGAAGGTTGTAAAACAGTTGGGTGTAAGTGGGTCTTTAAGACCAAGCTCGACTCAAAGGGTAATGTTGAACGACATAAAGCCAGACTGGTGGCCAAAGGTTTCACTCAGAAAGGAGGCATTGATTATAAAGAGACCTTTTCTCCTGTATCTAAAAAGGACTCATTTAGAATCATTATGGCTTTGGTTGCACATTATGATTTAGAGTTGCACCAAATGGATGTAAAAACTGCTTTTCTAAATGGAAGTTTAGATGAAGAAGTCTATATGGACCAGCCCGAAGGTTTCCCATTAAAGGGAAAAGAACACATGGTTTGCAAATTAAAGAAGTCAATATATGGTCTTAAACAAGCTTCCCGACAATGGTATCGCAAGTTCAATGATACCATCACTTCCTTCGGTTTTAAGGAAAACACTGTTGATCGGTGTATATACCTGAAGGTCAGTGGGAGCAAGTTTATCTTTTTGGTCCTATATGTTGATGATATATTGCTTGCCAGTAGTGATCTTGGCTTATTGTATGAAACTAAGGTTTTTCTCTCAAAGAACTTTGAAATGAAAGATATGAATGAGGCAACCTACGTGATAGGCATTGAAATATTTCGTGATCGATCGCGTGGATTGTTAGGGTTGTCTCAAAAGGCATATATAGACAAAGTTCTAGAGAGATTTGGTATGGAAAATTGTTCAGCCAGTGTTGTTCCAATTCAGAAAGGGGATAAATTTAGTCTCATGCAATGCCCACAGAATGAATTGGAACGTAAGCAGATGGAAAATATACCTTATGCTTCTGCAGTTGGTAGCTTGATGTACGCTCAGACCTGTACCAGACCGGACATAAGTTTTGCAGTTGGAATGCTAGGAAGATACCAAAGTAATCCAGGGATGGATCACTGGAAAGCTGCAAAGAAGGTGATGAGATACTTGCAAGGAACAAAGAATTACATGCTTACATATAGAAAGTCAGATAGCCTTGAGGTGATTGGCTATTCGGATTCAGACTTTGCTGGATGTGTGGATAGTAGAAAGTCAACGTTTGGCTATTTGTTCCTATTAGCTGGAGGAGCAATCTCATGGAAAAGTGCCAAACAGACAAGCACTGCTTCGTCCACCATGGAAGCAGAATTTGTGGCATGCTTTGAGGCCACGGTTCATAGTTTGTGGCTGCGTAACTTCATCTCGGGACTTGGGATTGTCGACTCTATTGCCAGGCCGCTGAGAATCTTTTGTGACAATACTGCAGCCGTCCATTTCTCCAGAAACGACAAATATTCTAATGGTGCCAAGCACATCGAGCTTAAATATTTTGTTGTCAAGGAGGAAGTTCAGAAACAAAATGTGTCTATAGAAAATATGAGGACAGAGCTCATGATTGCAGATCCTTTGACGAAATGTTTACAACCGAAGACTTTTAAAGAGCATGTTGAAAGAATGGGTCTTAGTTGTAATCCATGATATTAGTTGAGGATTGTATTATGTTTATTTCTTTGACACTTAGATATAATTGATTATGTTTCTGTTTTTCCTGTTCTTCAAATATATGTACATATATGGGTTTGAATGTATGATTACAGGAATTGTCTTTGACAAAGACATAATGTTTGACCATTAAAGATACTTCTCATTTATGGACTATGATTAAATAATTTGCTAGTGTTGTAGTACTTGGAAGGAACTATGTCATTATATTGATGTGGAACCACCTTGACTCGCATTAGTAAGCTGTTTAATTATGGTATTATGATGACCCAACTGACTATGGATTAGAATGATGCGCGCCTAATGTTTATATCATTTCTAACCAAAGTATGGTCATATGGGTCAAGTGGGAGAATGTTGGGTTTTGACCCACATGACCACATCGTGGTCAGTTACGATCCCGTGAGAAGTGGAGGCATTATCCTTGATGGTAGGATAACATAACGGGTCTCACCCTCTGCCTAGATAGGGAACACTGCATCGGTCTCCATCACCGTGTGTTCGAACAGGGGCCAAGAGGGAGATACGAACTAAGGACTTGATCATCCTGAAAACAATGGATCCAGGTACGCTTCCTTTATTTGAAGACTGGTTCATGATCCTATTCATAGATGTTCTTACATTAAGTTCACTGGAGTCCGAAAATATCTTTTGCTTTTAAGTGGTAGAGAGGCTTACTCGCCTGCTCGTTGAGTGCAACAACCCAATCAGAGTCCATCCAAAAGCCAAGGGAACGAAAAAAGACATTGATTTAAGCACTGCTTTTTTTTTTTTTTTTTTTTTTGCTAATACGGGTGGATCATACCTGTCGGGTACGGATACACCCAATAAAGTCAAAAAATAGGATACCTCGGAGTGCCAAAGGCAACTCCCCATCACCTGTCCACAATGTGATGGCGAGCTATAAATGCAGCCACCCAATCCGCAGCCCCATTGGCTTCACGGTAGATGTGCTTGGCCTGAAAGGCCCCTCCATCCCTCGCCATAGTCCATATATCACGAAGCAAAGGGTGGTCACTACCGTCACCCTTAGGACCCTCTCGGATCCAACTGATAACGGTGGCAGAATCACCCTCTAGGGTGATAGACCTAGCCTGTAACACGCACCGGGCATGTCGAAAGCCTGCCCAGGCAGCGCTCAGCTCCGCACTCGGAACCGAGGTATCAAATAAGTGACTACCACCAGCGGCTACAACCCTAGCGAAAGGGTCCCGAATGATGAAGCCCGCACCACCCCTCGTGCCACCATCCAGGACTGACCCGTCAAAATTGACCTTGAGGAAACTCGGGGGTGGGGGCTCCCAGGTGAAAAACACCGTGTGAGATACTGCCGAAGCATGGTGGGGGCCCCAGATGTCCCGAGCTGTCAAGGTCCCTCTAGTGGTGGAGGCATGACACATCTCTGCCGCCTGACTACGGGCGCTCTCGGCCACAAATCTCAGCGACATACATCGTTCACCAAATATACGAGCGTTCCTGGCCAACCAGATCTGGTAGGCAGTGCAGCTCACTCGAGTCACCTCCTGACGAAGCGTCGGAGACTCCGAGGCCTAGCGCAAGGCCCGTAAGAACTGGTCCCTACAGATCCATACCGGCTGCGGGACCCCTGCCAGACGCCAAGTATCCCTCGCCCTAGAGCACCGAAACAAGGCATGGTCGACCGTCTCGGCCACACCGCACACCCCACACTCCAGGGGGATCCTCAAACCTCGTCCACCAAGTACTGCTCTCGTTGGAAGATGGTCCCAGACCACCTTCCAGAGGAACAGCGCAACCCTCGGGAGGAGGCCCAATCGCCAGATCCAGGCACAGTCAGGACGAGGTACATACTCCCGCCTAAGAATGCGAGAAAGGACGCTCATCCTGACTCTGGGACTGGTCGAGAAGCTCCACACTCGTACATCTGGTCCACCACTCTGTGGCAGAGGGAGGGAGCGAATCCGCTCCGCCAGATGCTCCCCGAAGAAGCGGGCTAATCGAATCTCGTCCCATCCAGCCTCCCCGGGAGTCATAAGATCACAGACCTGTAAACCCTCCCCAACCTCAATACTAACAGTAGTCGGCCAACGGCACAGGGGGAGGCCATCAACCCATGAGTCCCTGGTCACTTCAATACTGCGGCCATCGCCTATCAGCCATCGAGTGTGATCCGACACCATGGGCACATATCTCGCAATCTCACGCCATAAAAAGGAACACCCCCGCCCTCCTCGAACACCGCCCTCCCGGCCTACCCCCCCATAGCGGGCGGTCATGATCCGGGTCCAGAAACTCTGCGGCTCCAGGATGAAGCGGGAAGCATGCCGGGCGAGGAGCAACTCTCGTCTCTCCCGGAGAGACAACACCCCAAGGCCACCCTCCCTGAGAGGGAGGCAAATACTCTCCCATGCCACCAGGTGCACCCCACGCCCCCCCCCAAGCGAGCCCCATAAGAAGCCCCGAATCAGTCGCTCAATCTTTAGTAGGACGGATCTTGGTACCACCGTGCAAGTCATGAGATAGATAGGCATAGAGCCCAAGACAGATCTAATCAGCAAAACTCTACCCATCATAGATAGAGACGCTGCTCGCCAGCCCTCTAGCCTACTCTGGACCCGTTGCACCATCCCGGAGCACTCAGATACACGCAGTCTCCTACCTGTAATTGGAACACCCAGGTATGTCCAGGTCCCGTCCTGCTCAGGCATCTCCAGAATCCTCCGAATCTCACGTCGAACCCCGGGTGGCGAACTCGGGCTAAAGGAGATAGAGGATTTCTGGGCATTCACTCTCTGACCAGATGCATAGCAATAGGCGGCCAAAGCCCGCCTAATAGCCAGGGCATCTGCTACGCGGGCACGCGTCAGGAGTAGGCAGTCATCGGCGAATAGTAAATGGGATATCGGCTGGGCCCCTAGAGCTGGGACGTAAGCCTCCAGCTCTCCGGCGGCACATGCAGCCCGCAGCAATCGAGACAAAACATCAGAACAGATGATGAATAGGTACGGGGATAGCGGGCATCCCTGCCGAAGCCCCATAGTAGAACTAAAGAATGGGGACGGAGAGCCGTTGATCAAGATGGAGAACCGCGGACTCCGAACACACCCCATAACCCAACCAATCCAGGTCTCATGGAAACCCAGACTCTCCAAAGCTCGCCTAAGAAAACTCCACCTGATTCTATCGTAAGCTCGCTCCATATCCAGCTTGATAGCCATCAGGCTTCGACGCTTCGGGGCCCGTCGAAGATCCCACATCATCTCTTGGGCCACCATAGCGTTATCGAAAATACTCCTACCTCCAACAAAAGCACCTTGCTCTTGACAAATAATGCCGGAGAGAAAAGGCTTCATACGATCCATCAGAATTCTTGCCACCACTTTGTATAAAGTAGTGCACAAACTGATCGGTCTAAAGTGGCTCGGCTCGGACGCATCCGTTCGCTTAGGTATAAGCGTGACAAAAGTGGCCTTCCAGTCGTCAGGCATACCTGACCGACTAAAGAAACACAGGACCGCTTCTACCACTGCGAACCGAACGATGCTCCAGTATCTCCGGAAAAAGAAAAGAGGGAAGCCATCTGGGCCCGGAGCCCTGTCCTCGCCCAGTGCCCAGACAGCCTCTCGCACCTCCCCCTCCGTCACTGGTCGAACCAATAGTGCATTCGCAGCCACCCCGATTTGGGATTCAGCTCTCGGGAGCAGGCCGGCAACGTCCGACCCACTATCCTCCGTCCAACGGGAGCGAAAGAACTCGAGTAGGATGTGGCTAATCGCCGAATCATCGTCCACCCAATGACCCCGCTCATCCCGCAAGGAACGAATAGTGTTCCTCTGCCTCCTAATAACCGTCGATCGGTGAAAGAAACTAGTGTTCCGGTCACCCTCTCTGACCCACTGAATTCTGAATTTCTGTCTCCAGAAAATCTCATGTTGCCGTAGGATCGAGTGGTGGGTGGCGAGTAGTCCCCGGAGGCTCACCATATCAGCCTCTGGGAGCACGCCCACCTGATCCTCCCTACTTTGGAGGTCAGCAATCGCACCCTCCACATCTTCCAGCTTCCTAAAAATATCACCTACGACCTCCCGATTCCAGCGGCGTAGCCGTCGCTTGGTCAATTCCAATTTTCGTGAAACCCTCTGCATGGCGTCGCCGTGGACCGGCAGACCCCAAGCTCCCCGGACGATGTCCCAGGATTGAGGAAAGGATAGCCAAACTTTCTCGAAACGGAATGGGCTACGATGACTCGAGCCTGATGCCGTCGAGAGCAGCAAAGGACAATGATCCGAAGCAATCCGAGTAAGATGGCTGACCCTATAGGACGGGAATCTGATGAGCCAGTCAGTAGAAGCAACAACCCGGTCCAGTCGCTCCCACACCCTAGCTCGTCCGGATTGGTTGTTACACCAAGTGAAGCGCGGACCTGAGAAACCCAGATCTACTAGGCCGTTCCGCGAGAGGAAATCGCGGAACTCCCTCCTATCCACAGAGTCAGTGAAGGCCCTGCCTCCTCGTTTCTCACTCTCCTCCAAGATACAATTGAAGTCACCCACCATCACAGACGGAAGGCCCAGAGCAATTAGGTGGGTGAGCTCGTCCCACAGAACCCTCCTGGTTCGATGGTTAGTGCTAGCATACACTCCGCACAAGACCCACGGAGCAGCGTTAGGTTCCGAGATGGTCATGATGACCTGTTGGGAGCAGTTGTGGAATACGTCAATCGTAGCCACACCCCGCTTCCACAGAGCCACAATGCCCCCCGACAACCCCTGGGAGTCTACTGCATACGACTCCCAGTCAACCTCTAACCGTCGTAAGACACGACTGAGTCCTCTACCGGAGAGTCGTGTTTCATAAAGTAGGCAGATCTCCGGACTATGGATCTGGACCAGCCGCCTAAAGGATGACATAAAGGCCGGCTTAGCCGCCCCTCTACAATTCCATGCAAGAATCCTAATGGGGAAAAGTCCGAGAGGTCGGCCACAGGCTCATCGACCCTCTGGGCCATAGGGTCTATCTCCACCTCATGATCAGGATCAACCTGCTGACCCACATCCGTACTAGTCCCGGACACGACTCGCAACATAGCCGCCTTCACCCGTTGAACGACAGTCGAGTGATCCACGGTCGTGCGAGTAGCCCTCTCATGACCACTCAGGTCCCCTACCCCTGGCTCCACCAGTGCAAGCGTATCCCGCCCCATCGACTCCACAGGTGCCGACGTATCCCGCCCCACCAAGGAGTCGCTCATAGGGCAGTCGTCGCAGACGGGAACCCCACTCGTCCTAGTCGCGTCACCCAGATCTGACCCGCCCGAGGCACCATCTCCCTGTCCCACAGCCACCTCTAGAGAACCTAGAGAGGCGAGGCAGACAGACGGCGGGTCCTGCACCGGGGCCTGAGCCCCGAAGTGGAACTCGCAGGCACTGGGCCCCGCAGCCTGGGCTAGTGGGTTGGGCCCTGAGTCGGACCCCATAAGGCCCGTTTGGGCCGTGAACAGTGGAAGGCCCCCGCCCACAGGGGCCTTCCCACGGTCATCCGCGCGAGGCCCAGCCAAGCTGGGCCACGCGTAGGCCTCCCTGGCCCGTCGCGCGGTTCACCGTGTGAAACACGCGGGGCACACGTGCCCCGCGAGTCGCTAGCCCGGCCAAGCCTCCTCCGTGGCCCGCCCGACCTCGGCCCAAGGAACGGCCCACCTCCAGAAGCCCAGAGTTCCTGTTCCGTTTCTTGGGCTGAAGCACGGGCTGGCCCATCGACCCAGAACACGGCCCGGCCTGATCCGACAGACCGGCCCGAGTCCCCGGCAACCCGGTCCTGTTAGCCGTGGGCACCGAGTCGACTCGTCCCGCGATCGAATCACCGGCCATATCAACTCGGGAGCTCTCCTCTTGTCCGCCGGTGCCCCGGGCCGCCACCACCGGCGGGGAGTGGCGGCGGGCCACCTTCGTAGGCTTTTGCCAGCCCTCAAGATCCGGCGGGGACACCGGAGGGCTGGTCGAGGAGGGGGGACTCGGCGGAGTAGGTCGAGGCAAGGGGGACCCCGCAGAAGGCTCGGTCACCTTCCCCCGCTCCGGCGGACCCTTCTCCCGTGGCTGCCGGGCGTGGGATGTTAAGCACTGCTTCGCAGGAAAAAATTAAATAAGAGACTGCACAAGCTTTCCGAACGTGCGATGTGCTGCAACCAATGGCAGGTGACAATTATTTAACATTGGTTTTGTCGGTATGTGGCGATTATTTTAGGCTAAGAATCTGATCAGCTCATTGACTGGCACAATGACCGATGCCGTTCACATGCTCTGAGTGCAGTAAACTAGGCTTTTTTTTTTTTTTTTTTTTTGCTTTGAATAAACTAGGCTTTTTACTGATATAAACATACACACTCGGAGCGGGTTGATCTGAACTTGAATAGATAAACTGGCAAGTTGCGAAAGAAAATTGGGAGTCGAATGCTGGACGCAGTGTATGGCCATAGTTTCTTGTAAAAGTAATGTCCCGATAAAACAAACAGGTCAGCTGAAATTACGGGTGGCTGCAATATTCTAGTGCCGAGCACTTGATTAAACCAACGGTTGGGCCAGCATTGGGTAACCTCTGTTTACATCAATCAGGGGTGGGAAAAGAAATAAAACAAGCTTCCAGAGCACCTACAGATCTAGTGGAAAGAGGGAGAGCATTTCCACCGAGTCACTTTCTTTGCGATCCATCAACTCTTGTCCACGAATCAATCAGAGAGTAATGGCCGACCTTCTTCTCTCAGCCTTGCTACCGGTGGTGATGGAGAAGGCAGCCGACCATGTTCTCCAACAGTTTGGAGTGATGTGGGGCATCCATGAGAAGCTAGAAAAGCTGAAAAGACAGCTGTTGGCAATCCAGTCCAAACTTGGAGATGCAGAGGAGCGACAAGTCAAGGATAAGGCTGTGAAGAGCTGGTTGGCAGATCTGAAGGATGCAGCCTACGAAGCAGACGACATCCTGGATGAGTTCAATGTCGAAGCAATGCGGCGGAAGGCAGAGATTCAGATCGATATGACAAAAAAGGTGCGCAGCTTCTTTTCTCTTCGCAATCCAGTTTGGTTTCGCCTTGAGATGGGGCGAGAGTTGCATGCTATTGTTGAAAAAATAGAGAAACTAGTGGACGAGGGAAATAAATTTGGTTTCACCGTCAAAACCCAACCCCAAAACAGGGACAGGCCACAAACCCACTCCTATGTTGATGAGTCAGAGGTCATTGGTAGGGAGGAAGATAAAGAAAAAATAGTGAAGTTGTTACTGGATCATGATAATAACCAGAATGTTGCAGTCCTTCCCATAGTTGGGATGGGGGGTTTGGGTAAGACCACACTGGCCCAATTGATTTACAAGGATCAGAGGGTGGAGAAACATTTCCAGGCGCTGCTCATATGGGTCTGTGTGTCGGATGAGTTCGATGTCGCAAAACTTGCTAAAGCAATAATAGCTTCAGCCACAGGAAAAGAGTGCGAGCTATCAACCATGGAGTTGTTACAACGCCGCCTTCGAGAAGTTGTAAGTGGGAAGAGGTACTTACTTGTATTAGATGATATTTGGAACGAGGATCAGGCAAAGTGGGATCAGCTAAAAAGTTTACTAGGAACTGGTGGAGAAGGGAGTAGGATTGTTGTGACTACACGAAGTGAGCGGGCATCGTCGATAATGGGTACCCTCGGCACTTATCGCCTACCGACTTTGACTGAGGATGATTCTTGGACATTGTTTAGGAAGAGAGCATTTGCAGGGGGAGCAGAAGAGCCTCAAAATCTCGTAAGCATCGGCAAGGAGATTGTCAAGAAATGTGGTGGGTTGCCTCTGGCAGTGAATACACTAGGGGCCTTGATGCATTCCAAGAGCCAGGAAAGGGAATGGTTGTCCGTGAGGGATAGCGAGATTTGGGATCTGCAGGTCGGTGAAGATGGAATCTTGCCAGCACTAAGGTTGAGCTACAGTCATTTGCCTTCCCATTTAAAACAATGCTTTGCCTTTTGTGCCATATTTCCGAAGGATTATGAGATGGAAAAGGATCTGTTGATTCAACTATGGATGGCCAACGGATTCATTCCATCCGATGGAAGAAAGGAGTTGGAGGACAAAGGGCATGAGATTTTTAATGAGTTGGCTTGGAGATCTTTCTTTCAGGATATCAAGGAAGATGAGGAGCACGGTGCTCGCGTAAGCAGGCATGAACCTTATTATATAACAACAAGCAAGATGCATGACCTAATGCACGATCTGGCACGATCCATTATGGGGAACGAATGCCTTAGCATACTGGACCCTGCCAGGTGGGAAGATATATCTAAGAAAACCCGTCACTTGCATACATCTTCCCGGTTGATCGATAGGACCTTGAATAATTATCCAAATATTCACACTCTCCTGTGCCCGGAATTCTCCGCTAGCATTGCGGATTCAGCAAAGCCAAAGTCCTTGAGAGCATTGGGTATTGCACCTAGAATTCATTCTCATATCACACGACTGCCTATTGCAATTGCGTATTTGGAACATCTGAGATACCTCGACCTCTCTGGTACCGATATTGAATCATTACCGGATGCCACCAGCACACTTTTCAATCTACAAACTCTGAAACTCTCTACCTGTAGGTGCCTATGTAAGCTGCCCGAAGACATGAGAAATATGAGTAGCCTGAGGCATCTCTACATTGACAGATGTCGTAATCTGAAGCAGCTGCCAGCAGGCATCGGGCAATTGAGCAGCCTGCAAACATTGACCAAATACATTGTAGGCAATGATGCTAGCAGGCGTATAGGTGAGTTGAATAGCTTAAATCTCGGTGGCCTTCTAGAGCTGTATAACCTGAGGAATGTGAGGGATGCAGCAGATGCTCAAGAAGCTAATCTTAGTTCCAAACATAACCTTTGCTCATTAATATTATGCTGGGATATGACTCAGTGGAATCCCCCACGCTGCTATGATACAGATGCCCATCGTTGTTTCGAAGAAGATGTTTTGCCAGCAGAAAACACTGAAGAGGTGTTGGAAGCCCTTCGACCTCATGGTGGCTTAAAACTGCTGACAGTATGGCGCTACGGGGGTGGCAGCTTTCCAATGTGGATGATGGACACTGTATTGCTGCAAAATGTAGTTGAAATCCATCTGGGAGTTTGCACAAAATGCCAACATCTCCCGCCTTTGTGGCAGCTACCTTTTCTTAAATTTCTTTACATAATTAAGATGGATAGCGTCAAGCACATCTGTAGTAGCACAATCTACGGCAATGCAAGTAATGGCATAGTGCGAGCATTCCCCTCACTGAAAAGACTGGTGTTGCATACGATGCAGAGCTTGGAGAAGTGGTCAGAGTTTGAAGGAACTGCAGAGTTCACGTTGGTTTTCCCTCACCTTGCTGAGCTTAAGATCAATAATTGCCCAAATTTGATGACCATGCCAGAGCTACCATCTCTCAAAAGTTTTGAAATGGAAGGAACTAATAAGCAGTTGGGCTTGATCTGTAGTCTGACGACACTCTCGTCCCTTAGCATTCATGTCTATAAAACGAGCAATGGTACGGAGTCGCCTCCTCTTACCGATCAGAAGAAAATATCTTTCAGGTATTTCAGATCTCTTGAAAGATTAGCTATTACCGCATCGGAGGATCTAGCGCCCTTGCTAGAGGAGGAGGAGGAGACGAGAGGGCTGAGCACATCCCTGCATTATTTGGAGATTAAATCCTGCAATTGGATTTTTTCGCCACCACAGCAATCATCATCACCTTTGGCATTTTGGAAGAACCTTACTTCTCTCCTAGCTATGAGCATGGATTATTGTGATGATTTGGTCTACTGGCCGGAGACGGAGTTCCGTGGTTTGAAATCACTAAAGAAGATATATATCTGCGGTTGCAAGAAGTTGGTTGGCCCGTCATGTTTGCCATTATCCTCATCATCATCAGGGGATGGAGAGCTCCTACCAAACTTGGAAGAGTTGGATATTAGAAGTTGTGATAGTCTGCTGGAATTGCCCAAGTTGTCGGCTTCCCTCAGAATTTTGGAAGTTCATAATTGCCCCAAACTAAATTCCTTGACGGAAGGCCTGCGACATGCCACTGCTCTTGAGAAGGTTTTCATGTCAGGGTGCTCAAACCTGACTTCTCTGCCAGTAGATCTGGGGCACATAACAGCACTCAAGAAGATGTCTATCATGGGGCTTCGTGGCTTGGAATCTTTGCCACAAGGGCTCGCTGCACTCGAGTCTCTGCACATCTTCAAATGCAGAAAATTGTCATCTCTGCCAGAAGGGATGCAGGGCCTTCAGTCTCTGTCTATTAGCCATTGCCCTCGGCTGTCATCACTCCCAGGAGGTCTACAACGACGACTCCCCGGCCTTCAGCATCTGCAGATTGACGGTTGCCCCGACCTCGAGAGAAAGTGTAAGAGAGGAGGACCGTATTGGGACCTCATCTCATGCATCCCCAGTGCTGAAATATTAACTGAGAGGAGGAGCAACACATTCCTTCCTTCCTTTTCTTGCTTTAGAAGACCATCTACATTTTAATGTCATCCCGGTCCTTTGGAGGTACAATCCCATCTCTCTCTCTCTCTCTCTCTCAAATGAAATATAAATTAGTAAGTACAATTATTTATGTTCCCTCACATTCTCGTTCCTGCCGAGGGAATCTAGGGGCAAGTTTTAGATCAGTTTGTCCATGCTCGCTAGAGCAACTCCTAAGGATAATCAATGGCATCTTCCTGAAATGCCATTGATTACCACTTTTCACATAAACTATTGTACACTAATTCATGATTCTCACAAGTATTTTTCAGGGATAAGAGGTCAAGCCGAAGCTGGAGGGATGCACAATGGAATTTTTCATTCAGTTTTTCTCATTTTATTTTTCTCTTGCTATGTCAGATGAGCAGCAAATTTAGCTTCAAGATAAATTAAGAGCGTTCATGGTACAAGCAGCTTTCTTGTGCATCATTTCAACATTCAATCCAGCATCAGGAGAAACGACAAATCCTTTGATAAATTTTTAAATATATCCAGGCCTTCAATGATCAAGTGTCTCCACGTGAAACTTCTTGATACATTTGCTTTTGCTGTTGTTAAGCAGTTAAAGGGACACTAGGAAGAGAAAAGCTTAATTCCCTTTTACAAGATGTCATTTGGCATTTAATGTTGTTTTGATTGTTTCCTCTAAAACTTATTTTATTTGATGTCCTTCGATATGTAGATATTGTATTTGAAGACTTTGGATGGTACTTCTGCTTTATGTACCAAAAACAATTGAAAGATGGAGATGTACTTTATTAATTATTTCAGCATCCACTTTGGGTGCTCTAACTCCTTTTAAGTAGTATCGTATAAAGGCTATTTGATTGAGCTACTGTCACTGGCCTTTCTTTTTCTTGTTTGTTTCTACGAGCAAATGTTGCTAGTGATGTTTTCTCACAAGCTTCGGCACTTCTCTGGTTAATCTAAAAGGAGGAAAAAGAATGGAGTTAAAAGAGTATTTTCTTGGAAGAGGGCTGCCATGAAGGCATTGATGTTTTCTTGCCACTCTTTGCCTTTTTTTTTTGGGCAGTGAATCTTCAAGAAAAAGAGAAGCTGAATTTCTAGTTATTGGCATCTCTGTTTTTGATCTTGGGCACAGATACTGGATAGAGGATCCTAGAGGTAAAATCTAGAGGGTACATTGCATGACAATTCCTCTCCTTTTTGTGCATTTAATCTATATATTTTTGGATATGTAGCTTCGCTATCCCGGAGAGTTATTGTTATATGTTCTATTTTCTTTGGAGGTTGTTTTATGCCTACACCTCTATTGCATGTAATTCAATTACAGGTTGCAATTAGAAATGCTGCAATTGAAGTAGCTGTTGCCAAAACTATTTCTATTTAATTTTCATAAAAAACCAACAATTTTCTAAATTTCTATACACTATTTCTATTTGTTATACTATTTCTATTTATGTTATGTGAGCCCCGCTTAGCTCAGAACTTAGAGGATGATCTACTAAAGTTACCTCCTTGGAAATAATGAACTACCTTTCTGCTATTATACTATAATAATTATCATACTATTTTTATAATTATAATAAAAAATAATGATATTATTAAATTATTATTAAATTATAATAATAATAATTACTATATTTATTAAGTCACTATGAAATAATTTGTTATTATAAGTTAGATATATTATTATATAATAGACGTTTTATGTTAGCTCGCCTTTCTGATGGTAGGGAAGACACATCAAATGCTTGGTATCATAGCCATATCTTCACCAGGGCAAGTAAACTAATGGTTAATGGCTAACATGTGATATGGAAATCCATAATTGCTACCTCAAAAATGCAATTATTTGTCCTTAGGCCTCTTCTAAGATATCCTTCCTTTCTCATTCAGCCATTATGCTCTCATTCTCTAGTCTTCGTGGCCTAGGATCGCTACCTTAACGATTCAGCACCCCCACCTTCTCTTTCTCTCTCATGCACACCCTATGTTTTCTTCTAATTTTTGCTTAACAGGCCTTTTTGTTTGGAAATGGCACTGCTTTTGTGGCTCTTTTTAATGAAGCTTGGAAGATTTCTTGTTCCAAATCTATGGCAATGTAGGGGGAATCTTCATTCGCTTACAAGTCCTGTTAATTGGTGGTTTGAACCATCCTTCTTTATTCAATTTTTCTGCATGTAAAGAGTCTGTTTTGAAATGTAATGGAGTTGATTTTTTCTCAAAATTTATATGTCTTCACATGCATTAAGTTCATATAATCTATCATATCATAACCAACTTCAATTCAATAACTTAATTTTATTCAGAAATGTGTTATGTATCATAAAGTTAAATAATATGATGTATTAAAATGTCTAAATGTTTAAATAGATTGGTCTGATGAGGGAGAAATGGGAGTAGATCCTATCATGGGGATTGAGGTACAAGCCTCTTTTCCTTCTGTTTTATTGTTTGTGAGGGTAGGAATTTGGCCATTAGGTATCATCCCAGCTGGTTTGCCTATCTTATGTTCTAGCGTTGCTCAAAATCGTACACAAAATGACCAGCTGGTATTAATTCAAAGCCAGTCAATCTCTCGGCCACAGTTGTATTAAATCAAAACCTGAATCCAGACTGGTAGACTCAAAAGACTCAAAAGACGAAATCCAGCCTTAAATTTTCAATGACAACTTCGCTCCATAAGTGGAAGTGATACAGTTTTTTTTTCCAGGAATGTTCTATCAATTTATTTCCATTTTTACTCGAAAATACTTTTTATTCCTCCATCTCGTTTCCGTTCATACGTACAAAATACATTACATTACATATGTATAGGTGGCTGAACTTTTATATGATTCAGTAGACAGAATATACATTCCATCATTACAAGATTTTGTGCCATGATAGATTAAGTATGTTCCAAGCTTACTTACTGTATGTCGAGAAGACTTAACTGTGTGCGCCAGGCTAGATTAAGTGTTCAATATTGATTAGCTACGTGCCAAGCTTACTTAAATGTGTGCCATACTATATTACCTGTGTACCAAGCTTACTATCCTAATTGCAATGGTGAGTTAACTGTGTTCGAGACTATATAAACTGAGTCCCAAGCTTACTTAACTAATTGAAATGGTGACAGATCCACTGTACCTATCAATATCATAAAGATCAGATTATTTGCCACTCACTCATTATTTTTCTTTTTATTTATTTATTTTATTATTTTATTTCATTGAAATATATTTATTTATTTATTTGTTCATTCATATATATATATATGCATTTATTTATTTATTTATTCTTCTTTTTTTTTCTTTTTCTTTTCTTTTTTTCTTCTCTTCTTCCCTTCTTCTTCTTTCTCCTTTCTTCTACTCCCGCAAGGCCAGCGCGTCGGAAGGGAGCAAAGCCGTGGCAGCCGCAGGAGAGGGCCTCGGGGGGCCGGACCATGGTCGGCGGCGGCTGCGGCCCGGCCTCCCTTCTTCATTTATTTATTCTTTTATTTTATAAAATATATTTATTTATTATCTTATTTATTTATTTATTCCTTCATTTATATATATGTGCATTTATTTATTTATTTATTTATTTATTTTATTTATTTATTTCTTTTCTTTTTTTCTTTCTTTTTCTTTTTTTTCTTCTTCTTCTTTTCTTTTTTTTTCTCTTCTTCCCTTCTTCCTCTTTCTTCTTTCTGCTCCTTTCTTCTTCTCCCGCGAGGCCGGTGGCGGCGGAAGGGGGTCGGGCCGAGACGGCTGCGGGAGGGGGCCCGGGCCACAGCCAGCGGCGGCCACAGCTGGCCAGCAGAGAAGACTTCTCCTCCCACGAGGCTGACGGCGCAGGAAAGGGACCAGGCCGCGGTGGACACAGAAGGAGGCCAGGTCGTGGCCGGTGTCGGCCGCAGGACGCCGAAAGCCGCTGGTAATGACCCGCCCCCACGGTGGGGAGGTGTTCTGGCGGCCGCGGGAGGAGGTTCGGGAGGGGCCCGGGATGTGGCCGGCGGCGGCCGCGGCTGGCCGTTGCAACCTCCTTTTTCTTCTTCTTCTTCTTCGGTGGGAATGCGAGATCAGAAGAGGCAGGGGCATTTTCGGCATTTTATTAAAAAATAAAAGGCTCTCAAAGACCGGAAATTAAATATGGTGAAGTCATTGAACTCAAAATTTTATGACCGGTCAACGGGGACTTTTTGTTATACCAGAATTTTTCGGAGGATGGGGAATTAATTTCCCCTTTTAGATTTTCATCTAGATTTTCTAGTTATTTTAGATTTATTTAACCTTTCTACTATTTATTTTAGAAAGATTTGTTTAATCTTTCTACAATTTATTTCAGATTTTCTATTTATTCTCTCTCTCGACTCCCTTCCTCTCTCTTCCTAGAAGGTTTAGCCCTTCTTCGTCCCCTACTAATAAAACCATCTGATAAGCTACATAAGGTAACTGGAACATTAGAAACATTTACCTACACAAATGATAGGAAAGCACGAGGGAAGCATTGGGGAGGGAAGCACGAGGGATAATAGCCTAGTTGCAACTTAGGAGGGAACTGATGTTGTTTCCAACTATACTATCCTCATGGCCAAAACTAATTGCTGAACATAACATTCTCAACTAAAATAAGACTTCATACTTCTTCATGATATCCGAACCCAGCATGATCTTAAAGTTCTACAATTACATTGTCCCTGCACTTCCAATCTGACAAAGCAGCAAAATAGCACTTTCCAAGCTCGAGAGATCATCACAATATCTATATTGAATGCCACTATATCACTAAAGAAATATTGAGGCCTCAATCTTAAATATTTATGTTGCTGGAAATTGGACCCGAGGGCAATCTTCGGTCGAGGAAAGGGAGCGGCGAGTTCTCACGGCGGGGCGGCGGTCCGTCGGCGAGCGGCGTCCTCCGTCTGGGGCGGTCGGAGAGAAGGGACGGCTGACCCACGCGGCGAGGCGGCGATCCGTCAGCTGGCGGCGTCCTCCGTCTGGGTGCCTACACACGAGCCGGTGGCCGGGTTTTCCGGCGCCGGCCCTCCGACGCTCAAGTCAGGGAGGGGGCAAGTAGTGTAGAAAGGAGATGAACAGTGTCTGTAGAGTGCTTCAATCTTCCAACCCCCTCCTGAGAGGCCAAGGCTCCCTTTTATAGGCGGGGGTCGGTTTACCTGCGATGTAACAGGGCGAAGCCGTAGTACGGCTCGGCATGTCATTCGGGTCGGCGCACGGTCAGGCGAATCATTGCACTAATGTCGGCGGTGAGGGCGTCGTACAGCCCGAACTAGCACGCTATCAGGCGAATTATTGCATTGGTGTCGGAGGTATGGCCGAGATCGGAGACTTATCATAGTTGACTAGACTCTGCTGGGCTGATTTGCCGTGGAGAGCTGAGAGTCCGTAGATGACAGGAGCCATGCGCATTTATTGTGGAGTAAGCCGGAGATCCGCATTTATTGTGGAGTAAGCCGGAGATCCGCATTTATTGTGGAGTAAGCCGGAGAGTTGCAGCGATCATGCGCAATAAATGCCAGAGGGGTGTCAGGGTATGGTCCTCGGCCAGACCTCAGAGGCGCACGGCCGTAGTAGGTGGCTGACAAGAGTAGACCTCAAACATCGGGGTTTTTCTTAGGTCGGAGGTCTCGAGGTCGGGCGTTCCGAAGTCGGACGCCGACTTCGGCCGTCCGGGGTCGGAAGTTGTACGGCTTCTTAGGGGCATTTATGTCATTTGGGAAAAAATCTTATTCCCCCCCAACACTACCCCCCGACTTCCGAGTTCGAGCGACTTGTGGGCTCGGACGTGGGAAGTAAAGTCTGTCACTAAGGTTGGGGGGCGAGTCTCGTCCGCCCCCTTGCGCTTCTCGGAGCTTTCATGGTGAAACCTGCGCCCTTTGGCGTCTCGAGGCTGCTTTATTCAGTGAGCTTATGATGAAGCTCGTATCATTACGCTTCTTGAAGCGGAGGTGGCGTCTCTTGAATCGCCAGGATCGCTTTACGGTGGATTAATGATGGGGGTCCTCGAGCTCATCGAGGCGGTGCCTCGATCCCGTAATCAAGGCTTCTCGCTCATTAATGAGTGTGCCGTTACGGGGTTTAAAACGGACACGCGGCGTGACCCAAGGTCGGACTGTGGAGTGATTGATTAAAACCCCATTTGATTTTGATGAGCTCAAAGCATTTGAGTATATCTTGTGATTACTAATGAATTCAATTGAGTGTTTCAGTGAAAATCCTGTCCAAGTGTTCCTAGACTTGGTTCATAGTATTTTGGATAAGTTAAGAAGTCTGCATGAACCAATGTCTGAGACTCGAGTCGACTCCCGAGTATCACGAGTCGACTCCAAGCGTATCAAGTTCACTGGCACGAGCTCGAGTCGACTCCAGATCAGTACGAGTCGACTCCGACTGAGAACAGACAGAAGGACAGAAAGCTTCAACTCAGAAACTGTCAACGAGTCGACTCCCGAAGTGCGTGAGTCGACTCCAATGTTCAACGAGTCGACTCCAGGGTAGTAAGAGTCGACTCCAAGAGAAACACAAAGAAAAGTCAGAGAGCAGTTTTCGGGTCTGAGATTCGAGTCGACTCCAGTGGAACGCGAGTCGACTCCGATGGTTTGCAGATCGACTCCAAAGAAGGTAAGAGTCGACTCTCAGAGAAACACAAAGAAAAAGTCAGAGAACGATTTTCGGACTCTGAGATTCGAGTCGACTCCCGCAGTACGCGAGTCGACTCCGAGACTGAGCGACCATCAACAGACAGAAGACCATGTTACTGCCTCTGAGATTCGAGTCGACTCACAGACAGCTCGAGTCGACTCCGAGACAAGCTTCACGTCAAAAGGCAGAAGACCAACTTTCGGAAACTGAGAGCCGAGTCGACTCCAAGGAAGTTCGAGTCGACTCCAAGAATGGATGAGCCAAAAGACAGAGAATCGGGAGTTCGGGCTCTGAGATTCGAGTCGACTCCCAGGACAGTCGACTCGAGTGGACAAAATTCAAATTTGGATCCACGGACTTCAGTGGATGAGCCGACTCCAAAATTGCCACGTCAGTTCCAGAAGTTGGCGAGTCGACTCCAGGTCAAGACGAGTCGACTCCCAGTCAAGACTGCAACTTTAATTCAAATTTGGAACAGTTGCCGAGTCGACTCCGGAAAAGCGTGAGTCGACTCCTGCTACAGCCGAGTCGACTCCTGATCGCGCGAGTCGACTCCAACCCACCAACGGTCATATTGTCAGGCTGCGCAGAGTGTGCAGAACGGCCAGAAAAAGCAGAGTAACGGCTAGTTTCCGTGGGGGTTGGCTTAAATAGCCACAGAGGACTGTAGCAAGGCAGAGGATAGACATTCCACTCCAAGCATTCAAGTTTTCAAGCTCTCCAAGTGCTCTTAAACGAAAAAGGGGAGATCTGCATTTACTGCTCCAACAACTTCTTCCCAACAATCAAAGCTTCCTCCTCCTGCATTCAAGTCGACCACTCTTTCAAGAGGAGACCGGAGTTCCAGAAGCCATACCTCTTCACCAGCTTAAAAGCGTTTGAGGGTTTCTAACTCCTTTACGATTATATTGTTTTAAATCTGCTTTTTGAGAAGCTATTTTCTGTTTTCTTCTATCTCTTGTATTTACTTGATTCAATCGGGGGATTGAATCAAGGGGTTTAAGGTTGGTTGGTGAGCCAAGTTAAAACCAACGTATGTAAGGGTTTGATTGTGAGCCCGGGAAAACAATCGGGGTTTGGTTCTAGTCGGTGAGCCTGGAAAAACTGACCGAGTTCGTTGTGAGCTTGTAAAACAACAAGTTTGGTTGTGAGCTTGCAAAACAACCGGCTGTAATCCAAGGGGGTTATAGTGAAATTCCCAAGTGAGACTTGGGGAGTGGACGTAGGAGCAAGGGTTAGCTCCGAACCACTATAAAACTTTGTGTTTGTAGTGCATTGTCTCTCATCTTCTTCCTCGGACACTACTCACAGCACTTAGCTTTAATTAAACAACTTGCTATAGCTTTAAATTAATCATCCACAAAGTTTTAAATATTCAAGTTAATTTAAAAACCCAATTCACCCCCCCCCCCCCTCTTGGGTTGTCTATCTGGGCAACAAGTGGTATCAGAGCCAAAAACTCTTCCACTCAAGAGTTAAAAGATCAAAATGACAACCCCATTTGGATCTTCTCACATTGAGGGTCAGTCCACCCAAAGACCCCCTTTCTTCAATGGATGTGACTACTCATACTGGAAGGCTAGGATGAGAATATTCATCCAAGCCCAAGACTATGAGATGTGGTCCATTGTAGTAAATGGGCCCTACATCCCATCCATATACGTAGATGGTGTTAAGGTACCTAAACTAGAAATGGACTGGGATGAACATGACATGAGGAAGGCACAATTAAACTCTAAAGCAATGAATGTCTTCTATTGTGCCTTAGACCGTAATGAATTCAATAGGGTCTCTACTTGCAATTCTGCAAAAGAGATTTGGGACAGACTTGAAGTGACCCATGAGGGCACGAATCAAGTGAAAGAGTCCAAAATAAATATTTTGGTTCATAAATATGAACTATTTAAAATGGACTCTAACGAAACAATTACATGCATGTTCACTAGGTTTACTGATATTGTCAATGGCCTAAAAAGCCTTGGCAAGAACTATACTAACAGTGAACTTGTCAGGAAAATCCTTCGGTGTCTACCAAGGTCGTGGGAAGCTAAAGTGACGGCAATCCAAGAAGCTAAAATCTACTTATGACGCATGAGCTTACCATGAAACAACACAACGAGGAAGAGTCCTCCCATAAGAAAAAGGTAATAGCTTTAAAATCTACTTCTTCTAACAAGGACTTGTCTTGCAGCAGCAGCAGTGAAGAAGAAGAAGATGAGGAAGATGGTGGTGAGGCTCTTCTTGTGCGCAAGTTCAAGAAATTCATCAACCACAAGAAGTCCTATCATCAAAGGAGAGGCCCCTCAAATTCCTACCGCAAGGACAAAGGTAAGGAAAGGGAAAGTGAGGGATCGGGTGCTATGAGTGCAAAAAGCCGGGACACATCCGAGCTGAGTGTCCCTTACTAAAGAAGAGCAGCAAGTACAAGAAGAAGAAGAAAGCCCTTGTCACCACCCTATCGGACTCCGACGCATCATCCTCATCATCGGATGAAGAACAAGAAGAGAAGGCCAATTTTTGTTTCATGGCCAACGAAAATGAGGTAACTTCTGATACGCACTATGATTTTTCATTTGATGAACTTTATGATGCGTTTAACGAACTAATGATTGAATATAAGGATGTTAATGTTAAAAACAGAGAACTAAAAGTAACTAACCAAACTTATATCCGTAAGTATGATTCTTTAATTAAGGATAAAGATGCTATTACCAAAGAAAATCTAGAACTTAAGACAAGCAACCAACTCTTAATTAAGAAAACTAGTACCTTAACTAAAGATAATGAAAAACTAACTAAGGAACTTTCAGAACTCAAAAACCATAAACAAGTCTTAAACAAGGATCTAACAAAAGAACTAAATGATCTAAAAGCCGAAAATCAAACATTAACTAAAGAACTTAACAAATACAAACCCTTAGTTGAAAAATTCACATATAGTTCTGAAAAGTTAAACATGATACTTAACAGTCAACGAGCCGTATTTAATAAAGCGGGTTTAGGGTATAAATCGAAAAATAAACAAAAACTTCTTAGTAACTTCTTTGTCAAAGCTGGGAAAAATAAAACTAAGAAAATGATCTGTTTTTGTTGTGGAAATATAGGACATAAGGCAAATGCATGTGACTATAGGAAAAGGAAAACTAAAAGAAAGATTAAAAGGGTATGGGTTCCAAAAGGAACCAACTTGACTAACCATGAAGGACCCAAGAAAACTTGGGTACCTAAGATGACATGATTTGCTTGTGTAGGAGTGTCTTGCAGCCAAGGTCAACAAAAATTGCTGGTATTTGGATAGTGGCTGCTCAAGGCACATGACGGGTGATAAAGACCAATTTTTCACCCTTGAAGCTAAGAAGGGAGGTGCTGTGACGTTTGGAGACAACAACCAAGGTCACATCATTGGTATTGGTAAAGTTCAAATCACCCCTTCTACTTTTATAGATAATGTCAGATATGTTGATGGTCTTAAGCATAACTTGTTAAGCATCAGTCAATTATGTGATAAAGGATATGATGTTATGTTTAAACCATCACTATGTATTATAACAAATCCTAATGATAATAGCTTAGTTTTTAAAGGGATTAGACGTGGAAATGTATATGTTGCAGACCTAGAAGATCTTGCAAAACATAACCAATGTCTAGTTGTAAATGAAACTAAAGATAATGATGCTAGTTGGTTATGGCACCGTAAGTTAGGTCATGCAAGCATGGACACAATAACTAAATTAGTTAAAAGAGACTCCGTGATAGGTTTGCCAAAATTAAAATTTGAAAAGAACAAAATATGTGAAGCATGTCAATTTGGCAAACAATCTAGGAACTCCTTTAAATCCATAAAATGTGTCTCTACCTCTAGGCCTCTAGAATTATTACACATGGACCTATTTGGTCCAACTAGAACAACAAGTCTAGGTGGAAATAAATATGGTCTTGTTATAGTAGATGATTACTCTAGGTACACATGGGTCATGTTCCTAGTACATAAGGATCAAGCATTTTCTATGTTTAAAAAATTCCATAAGGAAGTAACAAATGCTAGAGAGTCTTCAGTCATAGCCATTAGAAGTGACCATGGTACCGAATTCGAAAATCAATTATTTGACGAATTTTGTAGTAAAAAGGGGATAACCCATAATTTTTCTGCACCTAGGACACCACAACAAAATGGAGTTGTGGAAAGGAAAAATAGAACTCTAGAGGAAATGGCTAGAACAATGTTATGTGAAAGTAACCTCCCTAAGTACTTTTGGGGAGAAGCCATTAATACTTCTTGCCATATATTAAATAGAGTTTTATTAAGACCCATTATAAAGAAAACACCTTATGAACTGTGGAAAAACAGAAAACCAAAAGTTAACTATTTTCATGTTTTTGGATGTAGGTGTTTTGTACATAATAATGGGAAAGATAATCTAGGGAAATTTGATCCTAAATCTGATGAAGGAATATTCCTAGGTTATTCTACAACTAGTAAAGCCTATAGAATCTTTAATAAAAGAACCCTAGTTATAGAAGAATCTATACATGTTGTTTTTGATGACTCTAGTGACATCTCATCTAGTAAGAAGGTTAATTTTGATGATGATATTGAAATACTTGAAGAAAAGATAGATGAGATGGGATTACAAGATGATAATCAAAAGTTGATTGAAGGAGAATCGTCAAACCAAGAGCCTATAGTGGATCATGGGCTAGCTAAAGCTTGGAGGTATGCTCACGGGCATCCTAAGAAACTAATTCTAGATGATCCATCACAACCGGTTAGGACTAGAGCATCCCTTAGGAATTTGAATAATCATCTAGCTTTTGTTTCACACTTTGAGCCCAAACATATAGAAGAAGCCGAAAATGATGTAAATTGGATAAATGCAATGCAAGAAGAACTAAATCAATTTACTAGAAACAAGGTTTGGAATCTAGTGGAGAGACCTTCTGAATATCCAATTATAGGTACTAAATGGATATATAAAAATAAGCTAGATGAAAATGGAATTGTTATAAGGAATAAGGCTAGACTAGTAGCAAAGGGTTATAATCAAGAAGAAGGCATAGATTTTGATGAAACCTTTGCTCCCGTAGCTAGACTTGAGGCAATTAGACTTCTATTAGCATATGCATGCTCTAAGGACTTCAAACTATATCAAATGGATGTAAAGAGTGCTTTTCTAAATGGGTTTATTAATGAGGAGGTGTATGTAGAACAACCTCCTGGTTTTGAAAATCATCAATACCCTAATCATGTGTATAAACTGAACAAAGCACTTTATGGACTAAAACAAGCACCTAGAGCATGGTATGAGAGACTTAGTAAATTCCTATTAGAACATGAATTCTCTAGGGGAAATGTAGATACAACATTATTTCTGAAAAAGAAAAATAAGGATATGTTATTAGTACAGATTTATGTTGATGATATCATTTTCGGTGCTACTAACAATCGCCTCTGCGAGGAATTTGCTGATTTGATGCAGAGTGAGTTTGAGATGAGCATGATGGGAGAGCTGAACTACTTCCTCGGGCTTCAAATCAAACAATCTGAAGGAGGCATCTCCATTAATCAAGCAAAATATATCAAGGAGATGCTCAAGAAGTTTGATATGGAGGGAAACAAGTCAATCAGCACCCCCATGAGCTCATCATGCAAGTTAGACCAAGATGAATCAGGTAAATCTGTAGATCAAAAACTTTATAGAGGTATGATAGGTTCTTTACTGTATCTTACTGCAAGTAGGCCTGATATTATGTTTAGTGTGTGCATGTGTGCTAGATATCAGGCTAATCCTAAAGAATCACACCTAGCTGCAGTTAAGAGAATCTTTAAATACTTAATTGGAACTAAGAACATAGGGCTGTGGTACTCTAAAGAATCTAGCCTAAACTTAATAGGGTACACAGATTCAGACTTCGCTGGATGTAAGCTGGATAGAAAAAGTACCAGCGGGTCCTGTCAATTTCTAGGAGAAAACCTAATCTCATGGTTTAGCAAGAAACAAAACTCGGTTGCGTTATCCACTGCAGAAGCTGAATATGTTGCAGCCGGGTGTTGTTGTGCTCAAATCTTATGGATTAAACAACAATTAGAAGATTATGGCATTAAACAAGATAAAATCCCCATTAATTGTGATAACACAAGTGCCATAAATCTCACTAAAAATTCAATTCAACACTCAAGAACTAAACACATTGAGATAAGACATCACTTCATAAGAGATCATGTATTGAATGGTGATGTGTCACTCCAATTTGTGTGTACTGATAATCAATTAGCAGACATTTTTACAAAACCCCTAAGTGAAGAGAGGTTTAGTGTGCTTAGAAGGGGATTAGGAGTGATTGATCCATCCTAGTGGAAATTTTTCACTAGATTAATTGATTTTGATGATTAGAATGAGGTTAAAATAGAGTTTCTATACAGTGATCATCAAATCAGTCCTTAATTAGCTGATTTTCCCTCATTTGGCACGATTATGGCATGGTTTTTAGGTGCGTGCCAAGGTTAGAGACGACTCGAGTAAGTTTCAGAGCCGGCTCCTAAGGGGGAGTCGACTCGCACATTTGCGGGAGTCGACTCGCAAAGTTGGCAGCTGAGGGGGAGTCGACTCGCACAATGTCGGGAGTCGACTCGAAGTCTACATGCGCTAACAGAGAGTCGACTCGCGCATATTCTGGAGTCGACTCGAGGTCGAGTCGACTCGCGACTCAGGGGAGTCGACTCGCAGTCGGGATCCGACTTTTTAACCCTAGGGTTGTCGTTTCGCAAACACTTTTCCTCAAGCCGCCACTGTTCACAAAGCCCTAAAGCCGACTCCTAGGTCATCCCCGATCGTCTCCAAGCCCTTTTTCCGTTGATTCTTCGCCGGACATTGAGTTTCCGTCCGTTCCTAGGTCATTTCCGGTCCGTCCCGAGCTTCCTCTGTCGGTCCTTCACCGTCCTCTAGGTATTTTTCTTCCCGTTCAGGTCAAGATGCCTCGTAAGACCGTCGTTAGGAAGAGGTCCCGTCCCGAGGCAGGTCCCGAGCGGCGCTCCAAGGCGCGGCACGATCCCGCGAGGCAACCACCTCCGGATCGTTCCCCGCCTAGGGTGGTCCTCGTTAGGCCGTTGGCCGGGAAGGCCGTCACCTCCGGGAGGTTTGTCGATTTCGACTATCTCTCCCGGGAGGGGTTCACCATAGGCGATAGGCTTAGAGCCCAGGGCCTAGAGTACTTCCTCACCTTGGACCTTCCCACCTATCCTAGCCTAGTTCAAGAGTTTTACAGTACCGTCCATCGGGGAGATGGAGGTATCGAGGGCACGGTAGTAGGTGTCCCGTTGCGTGTCACAGAGGACCTCATTGCCCATATCCTTCACCTTCCATTAGTAGGGGTGGCTCCCGCACACCCTGAGGATAGAGTTGCGGCCCTTACGGTCGTCTTAGGGCATCCACCTCAGTCCCCCCTAGATGAGGTATCTGCTAGCTCACTTCCTATTGAAGTGAGAATCCTTTTGAGCATTCTGTCCAGGTCCATCTTCCCTAAGACAGGGAGATTTGATTTTGTGAATGAGAGGGACTTAGCTATTATGTCTTATATCCTTCAAGACACCCCGATCAACTTCCCAAAGCTCATTTATAGGTATATGTGTGAGCCCCTAGATAGACCTAGGCTCTCACTCCCATACGGGATGTTATTCACTCTTCTTTTTAGGCAATACGAGATTTCCATTCCTGAGAGGGAACCCTCTCGTGCCTTGCGATGGACTGATCGCTTATGTACGGGGACTATGCACAGAATGGGGTTTCGGAAGAGAGAAGGGATCTGGGTTAGGAAGTCCACTCTCACTGCTCAGACCACCAGACCATCACCCAGTCCTGAGGCAGATTCAGACTACCCAGACCTTCCAGACCATCCAGACCTCCCATCCACTCCTCCTGCTCCTACCACCTCTGCCGGACCTTCCTCCTCAGTTCCACCATCTATGGAGGTTCGTATTGATACAGAGCAGCTCCGGGAGCTGCGGCAGGAGATCGTCCGAGATCTGAAGGACGAGCTGCTTCGGGTGATCCGCGGCTCGGTGCCTGCTCCCTCTTCTGCGCCCACTTCCTCTGCCCTGGTCCCTTCCTTGACAGCCGTGACTGACATGACGGCTCATGTACGGGAAGAGATCTACAATATCCGGAGTTTGGTCCAGGCCCAGTTCCATAGCATGAGTGAGGTCACGAGCTCCACTCGACAGATGCGAGAGGAGATAGGTCGTGACATGCACACCACCACCGAGGGGGCCGAGCGCTTGTCGAATGTACTCATCGACAAGCTGGACGCACTACAGACATCGGTGACTGGACTTCAGGCGTCGGTGACAGAGCTCTCCACTACACATAGCAGAGCCACCACGTCTATTATCACGCAGCTCGGACATGTGACAGATGCAGTCACCCTCCTCATGGAGCAGAGCCGATTGAGAGGAGGAGCACCATCCTCCAGAGGAGGTGCCACATCCTCGAGAGGAGGAGCCACACCCTCCAGAGGAGGAGATGCATCCTCGAGAGGGGGAGCTTCATCCTCGAGGAGGACATAGATGTGTTTGAGTTGTGTTTTGTCTTGCTTTGCTTTACTTATTGTATTCTCACATGTATTCACATTCATATCAATACAATGAGTAGACATTTTATCTTCAATTATGTGCCATTTGATGATTGGTTGTGCCATTGATTGTGTGTGATTACCTCCTTTTTGGTATGATGACAAAAAGGGGGAGAAATATGTATAAAATATGTAAAAAGGGGAGAAATATGAAAAAATGTGTAAAAGAAATCAATGGAAATAAATAAAAAGATAAACTCTTAATAACACACACAAATTTGTTCTAAGTGGATTCGGTACCTCGAGGCTCATTATCTCTCTTTTGGGGCTCCTAATGGAGTAATCTCTAGAATCTATTCAAGGGATATTCGGAGATTAGCTGAATCCTACTCAAGAACAAATTGACAGATTTTCCCTTTAAAAAGATAAAATTCAGTTCAAAAACTTCAAAGCATTAAAAGGAAATTCAGAGAATCAAAACATAGTTGAATGCATATGTTGAGGGGGAGAATCTGAATTTTAATCAAGCTAAATCATTAATGACATATAAGCCGAACAAGTGATTGCATAATATGAAGGCTTATATAATTCCAAATGAAAGGGGGAGCTTTAACTCCGAAATTTAATGTTTCACTCCTTTCAAACTTGGATAAATTAAATTATCAGACATTTGAATTCATTTATGGATTTTACTTCATTGTTTTATGAGCAATTCACTTTACATATACTCAAAGTTTTGTCATCATCAAAAAGGGGGAGATTGTGGAGTGATTGATTAAAACCCCATTTGATTTTGATGAGCTCAAAGCATTTGAGTATATCTTGTGATTACTAATGAATTCAATTGAGTGTTTCAGTGAAAATCCTGTCCAAGTGTTCCTAGACTTGGTTCATAGTATTTTGGATAAGTTAAGAAGTCTGCATGAACCAATGTCTGAGACTCGAGTCGACTCCCGAGTATCACGAGTCGACTCCAAGCGTATCAAGTTCACTGGCACGAGCTCGAGTCGACTCCAGATCAGTACGAGTCGACTCCGACTGAGAACAGACAGAAGGACAGAAAGCTTCAACTCAGAAACTGTCAACGAATCGACTCCCGAAGTGCGTGAGTCGACTCCAATGTTCAACGAGTCGACTCCAGGGTAGTAAGAGTCGACTCCAAGAGAAACACAAAGAAAAGTCAGAGAGCAGTTTTCGGGTCTGAGATTCGAGTCGACTCCAGTGGAACGCGAGTCGACTCCGATGGTTGGCAGATCGACTCCAAAGAAGGTAAGAGTCGACTCTCAGAGGAACACAAAGAAAAAGTCAGAGAACGATTTTCGGACTCTGAGATTCGAGTCGACTCCCGCAGTACGCGAGTCGACTCCGAGACTGAGCGACCATCAACAGACAGAAGACCATGTTACTGCCTCTGAGATTCGAGTCGACTCACAGACAGCTCGAGTCGACTCCGAGACAAGCTTCACGTCAAAAGGCAGAAGACCAACTTTCGGAAACTGAGAGCCGAGTCGACTCCAAGGAAGTTCGAGTCGACTCCAAGAATGGATGAGCCAAAAGACAGAGAATCGGGAGTTCGGGCTCTGAGATTCGAGTCGACTCCCAGGACAGTCGAGTCGACTCGAGTGGACAAAATTCAAATTTGGATCCACGGACTTCAGTGGATGAGCCGACTCCAAAATTGCCACGTCAGTTCCAGAAGTTGGCGAGTCGACTCCAGGTCAAGACGAGTCGACTCCCAGTCAAGACTGCAACTTTAATTCAAATTTGGAACAGTTGCCGAGTCGACTCCGGAAAAGCGTGAGTCGACTCCTGCTACAGCCGAGTCGACTCCTGATCGCGCGAGTCGACTCCAACCCACCAACGGTCATATTGTCAGGCTGCGCAGAGTGTGCAGAACGGCCAGAAAAAGCAGAGTAACGGCTAGTTTCCGTGGGGGTTGGCTTAAATAGCCACAGAGGACTGTAGCAAGGCAGAGGATAGACATTCCACTCCAAGCATTCAAGTTTTCAAGCTCTCCAAGTGCTCTTAAACGAAAAAGGGGAGATCTGCATTTACTGCTCCAACAACTTCTTCCCAACAATCAAAGCTTCCTCCTCCTGCATTCAAGTCGACCACTCTTTCAAGAGGAGACCGGAGTTCCAGAAGCCATACCTCTTCACCAGCTTAAAAGCGTTTGAGGGCTTCTAACTCCTTTACGATTATATTGTTTTAAATCTGCTTTTTGAGAAGCTATTTTCTGTTTTCTTCTATCTCTTGTATTTACTTGATTCAATCGGAGGATTGAATCAAGGGGTTTAAGGTTGGTTGGTGAGCCAAGTTAAAACCAACGTGTGTAAGGGTTTGATTGTGAGCCCGGGAAAACAATCGGGGTTTGGTTCTAGTCGGTGAGCCTGGGAAAACCGACCGAGTTCGTTGTGAGCTTGTAAAACAACAAGTTTGGTTGTGAGCTTGCAAAACAACCGGCTGTAATCCAAGGGGGTTATAGTGAAATTCCCAAGTGAGACTTGGGGAGTGGACGTAGGAGCAAGGGTTAGCTCCGAACCACTATAAAACTTTGTGTTTGTAGTGCATTGTCTCTCATCTTCTTCCCCGGACACTACTCACAGCACTTAGCTTTAATTAAACAACTTGCTATAGCTTTAAATTAATCATCCACAAAGTTTTAAATATTCAAGTTAATTTAAAAACCCAATTCACCCCCCCCCCCCCCCTCTTGGGTTGTCTATCTGGGCAACAAGTGGTATCAGAGCCAAAAACTCTTCCACTCAAGAGTTAAAAGATCAAAATGACAACCCCATTTGGATCTTCTCACATTGAGGGTCAGTCCACCCAAAGACCCCCTTTCTTCAATGGATGTGACTACTCATACTGGAAGGCTAGGATGAGAATATTCATCCAAGCCCAAGACTATGAGATGTGGTCCATTGTAGTAAATGGGCCCTACATCCCATCCATATACGACGGGACAACGCTTCGATTTCGTACCCGATTTATTAATCCGGAGTGAATACGGTGCCTCGGCTTCCGAGGTCGACACGTGGCGCAACCCGATCGGGGGATGGAAACCGACCCCGTCGATCTGGGCCGTCAGGGGGGTCTATATAAACCCCTCGAGGTTGCCCTAAAGGTCTTGTTTGGCTGCTTCTCATTTTCGTTATCTTTCTCCCTTACTTCCTTCCTCAACCGAACCTTGCCGTCGGTGCCCGGAGCGATTTCCGGCAATGTCCAGTAGGTTTTCACCCTGTTTTCACTAGGGTTTCCTCTTTTTTTCTCCTCCCCAGCTTCCATTTTCTGCTTTTAACTTTTATTTCGTTCTTCTGTGGGAATGGGTTTGGGCCCCGAAGAAGTTGGGTCGAGCTTGTCGGGGGAGGAGTTGGAGTTGATCCGCTCCCGTTTTTTCTTCCAGCCCGGGTTTCGCCTTGAGACCGCGGGGCCGGAAGACAGGGTGACGCAGCCGCCCCCAGGTCGGATCGCGGTCTACCGCGAGACACTGTGGGCTGGCTTGCGCTTTCCCGCCCACGAGTTTGTGAGCAACCTGCTGGCCGAGTACCAGCTCGTTCCAGCGCAGTTGGTTCCGAACTCGTGGAGGACCATAATCGGGTTCTTGTCCCTGTGCCTCGGGCATGGGATCCCGATCTCGGTAGGCCTTTTCCGCCGGTGTTTTCTGTTAAAGAAGAACCCGGCGGACGCAGGGTGGCTATACTTCGCCTTCTGGGGCGGTATGTCACTCTTCCAGGGTGCCCCTTCCTCGATTCACGAGTGGAAGGGGAAATTTTTCTTCCTGACGTCCGAGGCGCCTTGGGGGTTCGACCCGAGGTGGGGGGACCCTCGGTTGAAGACCCTCAATAAGCTCTCCGAGCCCTCGAGGAGGGAGCTGAGGACCCTGAACTCCGTGCGAGCCCTCGGGAGAGGCAACGACCTGACCGAGCTCCTGCGGGAGGACGCCCTGGCGAGCGTAGGTCTGAGCTCGGCGCGCCCCGAGGATAAGGGTGGTTACATTATTTTATTTTTTCTTCGTTCTTTGCTTTTACTGTCACTGGTCTGACACTTAACGAAATTTTGATTTCAGATATTTCCCGCCTGCCGACCAGCAACACATCACTTTTTTCTCGCCTGAGAAGGCGAGAAGCCGAGGCCGGGGGAGCCGCGCCCCAGCCTCGGAAGAGGGCGAGGACGGACGGCGCTTCTACGTCGGCCGGGAGGAGTGGCCCCGAGGCGGGGGCCTCTGCAGCCGAGCCGAGGCGGGCGCGGGTCGCTAGCGATGCGGGCCCATCGGCCCTTCCTTGCCCTGCCCCCTTGCCCAGCGGGGGGAGTCGTCCATGGCCCGGCCGCAGCAGCCAGAACCTGGGCCTGCCCGAGGCCCCGAAGCGAGCGGCTCCGGGACCTCGGGCTCGATCGTAACGAGCTCTTCCCGGGCTTTCCGAGAAGAGTCAGTCGAGCCGGACTCCCCTATTCCCGAGGGGAGTTCGGCCTTTCGTAATGCTGAGGTCGCACGCTCCGTGTTGCGGCGTGCGATGCTCCCAGCGGACCGGGCCGAGTTCCGGAACATTCCGCTGGAGGAGGTCGTCAACGGCGCCTACTGCAACACTGCCCGAGTAAGTTTCTTTCCTTGATTGCCTTGAGTCATTGGCGAGTTCATATGCTTTTCAACTCACGATATCTTCGTTCCTTTCTTTTCAGCATGTCCACGAGCTCGACGCCTTGGTGTTTATCGCCCAAGGCTGTCAAGAGGAGGCCTGGCGGCTCGGCCAACAGTTGGAGCTGGCCAAGAAGAAAGTCGCCGAGCTGGAGGCGGCATTGGCCGATGCCGAGGCTCGGAGGACGGCCACCGAGGCCGAGCGCCTCGCTATGGCGGGGGCGCTTGAGGAGGAGAGGGCGGCTCACGCCCTGACCAGGTCGGCCATGCGCGGTACGGAGGCGCGCTTGGGGGAGGTCCAGGCCGAGGTCGCGGCCCTCAAGTATGAGGACGGGGTCTCCCGCCTCCGAATCGAGCAACTTGAGGCCCGGGAGAGGAGGGCACTCGAACGAGCCGAACATGCCGTGGAACTCTTCAAAGAGTCGCAAGAGTTCCGCGACATGTTGGAGGAGGAGACGGTGGACGGTTTCCTCCAGGGCTTCGAGAACTTCCGGGTGCAGATGCGCCGGTACTGCCCTCAGTACGACCTTTCGACGGTCCGTCCGAGGGAGGACCTGGGCTGGGGGTCCGACGTGGAAGCCCTTCCCGCCATCCTGACATCCGAGGCGGGAATATATGAACAAGACCCCGCCGAGCCTTCGACGGGGGTGGCCGAGGCGGACGGTGTCGTGGAGGCGGCTCCAGCGGCCGAGGTGGACGCCGTCCCGGAGCCGGTGCCCGAAGCTCCTGCCCCCGACCCCGAGCCTGTTCCGGATGAAGATCATGAGGTCATCAATGTGCCGGACGACCCCCCGGATGTTGCTCCCGCCGCTTAGGACTTAGCATATTTTTCTTTTCTTTTTCGTTGTATCCGGGGTCGGCCCTTGAGTGGCCGACTTCCAATTTTGTAATTGGCCTTCCGGCCCTTTGTTAATGAAAAGATATTTTTGTCATTCCGTGTTCATCTTTCCCTCTGTTTTTGTGAATGAGGCTAGAGCTTTAGCTAACCGCCTCGACGACCTCTAACTTTGTATTTTAATTTTCGGGCTGCTTAACGAAGTTGCCCTCTTTTCCCGGGCTATGTCTTAGCCTTCTCGGGTTCCAGTCATTCCGACCAAAAGGAGCTCCGAGTCTTAGATTTTTTAGAAAATTTCTCTAAGTCCTATATCTCGGATCTGAGTGTCGTGAAAGTCATCACGTTTAGCCTTCAGGAAAATCTCAAGGGCTCGAGGTCGGGCCTTGGCCCTTTAAGTAAGACCGGACTAGGTCTGTGCGTGCTGCTATTCGGGGAGTTTAGCCGGATTTCCGAACTCGACTCCGAACCCCTCGTAGGGAGCGCGGGCTAATAAACAAGTTATTGCCGAAGGTTTTCGTAGTTATCGTTCTCGGATTCTGCCGAGATTTCGGTGAGCAAGGCCGGGATTTCCAGAGATTGCCTTGGTACCCGTGTTTGGCTGGTACACTCGTGGCCGGGACCACTTTCTCAGCCGGACGTCGGAGTTTACGTAGAAGAGCCGAGTTGGGCCCTAATTTATGAAGCCTTTGTACAAATTGCGGAGACTTGACGAACGGAGCATACATAGCGTAGTTAGGGGGTCGGTCTTAAGCCGACCTGTTGGAGAAGCTCGGCTTTGGGGCGTGATAAGACTCCAACATTGAGATTCCGCTCAGCAGTATGTAGATAAAATTTGACAAGGAGGGCGTCTAGTTAGACGTACCTCTTGCATTCTCGGAGTTATGCTTCGCATGGTGGAGTAGGTTGCCTCCTTTCCTCGTCGACCTCCGGAGTCATTTTGACTTAAAGGGGGGCTTGGGTTTCTCACGGACCCAACAGCGCCCACCGAGGTTGAGAGGATTTGGCGAGGCTTTATTGAATTGTAGCTCTCTGCGAGGTCGAGGGAGTTTCAGACCCCATGGTAGGACCTCGGGCGCCTCAACCTTGGTCGAGGGATCTTGCGTCAGGTCGGCGAGTCCGTGGACGCTTTGCAGACCTGTGGTGCCTCCCAAGGTCGAGGGAGTTTGGGACTCTACGGTCGACCCTCGGGGCATCCCGACCTTAGTCGAGGGATCGTTCGTCAGGTCGGCGGGTCTGGGCACGCTCTACCGACCTGCGACGCTTCCCGAGGTCGAGAGAGTCTGGTTCTCTACGGTCGACCCTCGGGGCATCCCGACCTTAGTCGGGGGATAGCTCGCTTCGGGGATCGGGGATCGTCGACCGCTCCCGGGGGTCCACTTCGTGGCGCCCCGGGTGGAGCCACCCTTTCCACCCCTTACGGCTTCTTCCCGAGGTCGAGGAAGTCTGGTTCTCTACGGTCGACCCTCGGGGCATCCCGACCTTAGTCGAGGGATCGTTCGTCAAGTCGGCGGGTCTGGGCACGCTCTACCGACCTGCGACGCTTCCCGAGGTTGAGGGAGTCTGGTTCTCTACGGTCGACCCTCGAGGCATCCCGACCTTAGTCGAGGGATCGCTCGCTTCGGGGATCGGGGATCGTCGACCACTCCCAGGGGTCCACTTTGTGGCGCCCCGGGTGGAGCCACCCTTTCCACCCCTCACGGCGCCTTCCCAAGGTCGAGGGAGTCTGGTTCTCTACGGTCGACCCTCGGGGCATCCCGACCTTAGTCGAGGTAGGAGAACGAGCCAAGCTCGTCTGGTCAGAGAGGACCGTGCTCATAGGTGGAAGTTGATGGAGAACGAGCCGAGCTCGTCTGGTCAGAGAGGACCGTGCTCATAGATGAAAGTTGATGGAGAACGAGCCGAGCTCGTCTGGTTAGAGAGGACCGTGCTCATAGATGGAAGTTGATGGAGAACGAGCCGAGCTCGTCTGGTCAGAGAGGACCGTACTCATATCTTGACGTCTCGAACATCCCTATAGCCGGGGCATCCCGACGTCTCGGGGCATCCCGACGAACCGGGGCATCCTGACCTTAGTCGAGGGAATTTCGCGCCAAGTCGATGTTTCGTCGTCCTGCAATTCTTCCCGGGGTCGAGGGAGTTTGGGACTCTACGGTCGAGCCTCGAGGCATCCCGATTTTGGCCGGAGAATCTGAGGATCACAGACGACCCAATATTAGAAGAGAATTACAGCCATCAAGATAAGAGAATTGTTTGCGAAAAGGAAGCTGAGTCCATTGTCCTGATTGTCTTGAACCCCTAGGGGTTTTACTGGTAGTACATTCGTAGATTCTCGGAGTTCCAGCTTCGCGAGATCAGGGTCCCCTCTAGGGACTTTAATTTATACGCCCCTGATCGTTGTACCCGGGCGATCAGATACGGCCCTTCCCAATTTGGGGCGAGCTTTCCTTGCTCAGTCGGTTGAGAAGCCTCGGCTCTCCTGAGGACGAGGTCTCCCACTTTGAAGAGCTTGGGCTTGACTCTAGAGTTGTAGTATTGGGCCGTTCGCTGTTGGTATCTCGCCATGCGGACCCGGGCAACCTCTCTTGTCTCTTCGACGAGGTCCAAGTTGCTCCTGAGCTGGGAAGAATTGGTGTCGGGGTCGTAATGCTCCACCCTTGGAGAAGGCAGGCCGATCTCCAACGGGATGACGGCCTCAGTGCCGTATGCTAGGTTGAAGGGGGTCTCTCCCGTGGGCAGTCGGAACGTGGTCCGGTACGCCCAAAGGACATTGTACAAGTCCTCGACCCACTGTCCTTTGGACCGATCAAGCCTAGCCTTGAGCCCCTGCAAAATAGTGCGGTTAGTTACCTCAGTTTCCCCGTTTGTCTGGGGGTAAGCGACTGAGGTGAAACGGTGATCAATGCCGAGCTCAGAGCAAAATTCCCTGAAATGAACATTGTCAAATTGTCGACCATTGTCAGATATAAGGATACGGGGTAGTCCGAATCTGCAGATTATGGACTTCCACACGAAGTCTCGCATCTTTTGCTCGGTGATCCGGGCGACGGGTTCGGCCTCGACCCATTTGGTGAAGTAGTCGATGGAGACGACCAGAAACTTTCTCTGTCCGGTGGCCAGGGGAAAGGGCCCCAGGATGTCGATCCCCCATTGGGCAAACGGCCAGGGGGCGATGATGGGGGTCAGCAGAGCTGAAGGTCGGCGCTGGATATTGGCGTTTCGTTGGCACCGATCGCACTTCCGGACGAAATCCGTTGCATCCTTCTGGAGTGTGGGCCAATAATATCCTTGTCGCAGGACTTTATGGGCTAGTGCCCGACCCCCCAGGTGATTTCCGCAGATCCCTTCATGGACCTCTCGGAGGGCATAGTCCGCCTCGGAGGGGCGGAGGCATCTGAGAAGGGGAGAAGTAAATGATCGTCGATAGAGTTTATTCTCGTACAAGACATACCGGGGAGCCTGGCGCTTGATTCGGCGAGCCTCCATCTCGTCGTGAGGTAGGGTTCCGTCCTGAAGGTAGCAGACGAGCCCATCGATCCAGCTTGGCTCGGAGTCGATGCACATGGTGGGCTCGGGTTCCTCCGTGCTGGGGATCTGAAGATATTCGAGCGCTGTTCCCTTGGGAAGCTCGCTCATGCGGGAGGTTGCCAATTTGGATAGCTGGTCTGCCCTGAGGTTCTCCGCTCTGGGAATGTACTGAATATTGAAGGAATTCAGGGTAGATATGAGTTCCCGCACCTTTTGGAGATACTTTTGCATGGATGGCTCTTTAGCTTCGAAGTCTCCTTGGATCCGGTTCACTACCAGCTGGGAGTCGCTGAAGGCCGTCAGGTCTTCCACTTTTAGTTCTTTCGCCAGCTTGAGCCCGGCGATGAGAGCCTCATACTCGGCCTCATTGTTCGAGGTCGGGAATTCGAGGCGCAAAGCTTGCTCTGCCACCACTCCGTCTGGACTGGTGAGGATGAGTCCGGCCCCGCTACCCCCCGAGGTCGAAGACCCGTCCGAGTGTAGGACCCATGGCTGCCTCGGGGCCTCCTCTACGGATTCGGGTGGCCTCTCGGGGTCGTCCGGAAGGGTGCACTCCACGATGAAGTCGGCGAGTATCTGAGCTTTGATAGCCGGCCTGGGCCGATATTCGAGCTCGAATTTCCCGAGCTCGACCGCCCATTTGGCGATCCTCCCCGCACGATCCGACCTCTGCAGTATTTGCTTCATAGGCTGATCGGTCAATATGGCTATCGTGTGGGCTTGGAAGTAAGGCCTGAGTCTCCGAGCCGAGATGATGAGAGCGAAGATGGTCTTCTCAAGTTTAGAATATCGGGTCTCAGCATCCCTGAGAACCCGGCTGGTGTAATAGACCGGCTTTTGGAGCTTGTCCTCTTTCCGGACGAGAACTGAGCTCACTGCAGCTGGGGAGACGGCCAGATATAAGTAAAGGATCTCGCCTTTCTGGGGCTTGGTAAGCAGCGGGGGAGAGGCCAGAAGGCTCCGAAGCTCTTCAAAGGCCTGCTGGCATTCTTCTGTCCACCGGAAGTCTTTCGGCCGTTTGAGGCTCTTGAAGAAGGGGAGGCATCGCTCGGCTGACCGAGAGACGAACCTTCCCAGGGCGACAACCCGCCCCGCGAGCCGTTGCACCTCCTTAACTGTCTTTGGAGGCGACATCTCTTGCAGTGCCCGGATTTTCTCCGGGTTGGCTTCAATTCCGCGCTGGGTCACTATGAAACCCAGGAACTTGCCCGAGGTGACCCCGAACGCGCACTTCGCCGGATTGAGTTTCATTTGGTACCTTCTGAGCTTGGCGAACGTCTCGTTGAGATCGGCTATGTGGTGTTCCGCCGCTCGGCTCTTTACCAGCATGTCGTCCACATAGACTTCCATGTTCCGGCCGATCTGGTCTTTAAAAATTTGGCTGACCAGTCTCTGATAGGTGGCCCCAGCGTTTTTCAGGCCGAAGGGCATCACCTTGTAGCAGTAGGTGCCCTTGTCGGTGATGAAGACCGTCTTCTCCTCGTCTTCTGGCGCCATTCGGATTTGATTGTATCCTGAAAAGGCGTCCATAAAAGTTAGCAGTTGGTGTCCTGAAGTGGAGTCGACGAGCTGGTCGATGCTCGGGAGGGGGAAGCTGTCTTTTGGGCAGGCCTTGTTCAAGTCGGTGTAGTCCACGCACATACGCCATTTTCCGTTGGCCTTCTTTACGAGGACTATGTTGGCGAGCCAGTCCGGATAGGAGACCTCCCGGATGAAACCGGCTCCGAGGAGCTTGTCCACCTCTTCAGCTGCAGCCCGTTGTCGTTCCGGAGCAGAGCCTCTTTTCTTCTGCTTCACAGGCCTGCTGGTCGGCCTTACCTGGAGTCGGTGGACCATGACTCCAGGGTCAATTCCCGGCACGTCCGCAGGCGACCAGGCGAAGACGTCAGCGTTGTCCCGCAGGAAGCTGACAAGGCAATCCCTCTCGCGGGCGCCGAGGCCGGAGCCGACCTGCACAGTTAGCTCGGAAAAATTTTCTTGTAGTGGGATTTGAATAAGGAGCTCACCGGGCTCTACTTGCTTCTTCCAGAAGGTGTCCCTCGCATCGAGGGTTTCTATGGGCAGCGAAGGGCCCATCGGATGGTCCGGCGCCTCGGCTGGTTGCTTTACTGTGTGGGCCGCCATGTAGCATTGCTTGGCGACCAGCTGGTCTCCGCGGACCTCGCCTACTCCTTGGTCGGTGGGGAACCGCATGAGCAAATGGCGAGTTGAAACCACGGCTCGAAGGGCATTTAGCCCTGGGCGCCCAAGGATGGCGTTGTAGACCGAGGGCAGACGGACCACCAGGAGGTCCATCCTCACAGTGCTCTCCCGGGGGGCGGAGCCGACTGTGACAAGGAAGCTAGCCTCACCTTCAACCGGGACTGCATCTCCGGTAAACCGAACCAACGGGGCATTGACTCTCCGGAGATGCCCTTCTGTCAATCCCATTTTTTGGTAGGCATGATAAAACAAAATGTTGGCTGAGCTTCCATTGTCAACTAGGACACGCTTTACATCAAACCTATTTACAATCATAGAGATGACCACAGCGTCATCATGGGGGGTTTCGACCCCTTCTAAGTCCTCGTGCGAGAACGAGATGACTTCACCAGTACGTGGGCGCTTCAGGGGTGCTCCCTGGGCGGCCGTTCCTGCCGAGGCCCGCCCGATCATGTTGATGGTGCCGGCGATGGGCCTGTTGTCGTCCGGATTTTCGGTTGGTGCGACATTCTCCGCCGGCCTCCTTTCCTCAGGTCGGTTCCTCACGAACCGGTTGAGTACTCCCCGTCGGATGAGCGCTTCTATCTCATCCCGGAGTTGGTAGCAGTCCTCCGTGTCGTGCCCACGATCTCGGTGGAAGCGGCAATACTTCCTGGGATTCCGGAGGAATCCCGTGTCTCGCATAGGAGGCGGGGGTCGGAAGAAGTCCCGACCCTCGATTTCCATTAGGATTTCGGCCCGGGGAGCGTTGACGGGTGTGTAGTTCTCATACTTTCCCGGGTACGTCCGAGGCCGTGGTGGGGACCTCGGCCGAGGAGGGGTCCTTTGCTGAGATCGCCTCTGCTGTCGGGGCGGACTTCTCAGTCTGGGAAGGTTCTTCTCTCGGCGGGGGGATCGGCTCCTTTGTCGGCCGCGCTCCTCGCGGCGTTTCTTTTGCTTCTTCGAGGCGGGCTCAATTGCCCCCCGCCTGGATGCAACTGCCTCCTCGGCCTTGGCATACTTCCGGGCTCGGGCCAACATTTCAGTGAAGTCGGCCGGGAAGCTCTTCTCGATGGAGAAGAGGAATCGGTAGGAGCAAACCCCAGTCTTCAGAGCCGACATAGCCATCGACTGGTCTAGCTCGCGAACCTCCCATGAGGCGGCGGTGAAGCGGTCCAGGTACTCCTTGAGGGGCTCCCCCTCTTTCTGTTTGATGTCGAGGAGGGAGTCTGACGTCCGTCGCTGGCGCCGGCTGGCAGCGAAGTTGGTGGCGAACTGTCTGCCGAGCTGCTCAAAAGAGGACACCGTATTCGGCTTCAGTCCAGAAAACCAAAGCCGAGCGGTCCCTCGGAGGGTCGCTGGGAAGGCCTTGCAGAGTATGGCCTCCGAGGACCCTTGTAGGGCCATGAGGGCCCGATAGCTCTCCAGGTGGTCGAGAGGGTCGGTCGTCCCGTTGTAGGGTTCCACCTGAGGCATTTTGAACCTCGCGGAAACCGGCTCATCCTCGATCTGGCGGGAGAAGGGGGACTTGGTGGTGAACTCAAAGTCTCCCTCTTGTCTTGCCTTCTTGCTGTGGAGCGCCGCAATCTGACGCTCCAGATGCTCAACTTTCCGGTCGAGCTCCCCCACCCGTGGAATTGTCGCTGTGGTTTGCGCCGGCTCACGGTGATCTGGGGCTGACTCTGCCTCAGAAAGTTGGGGTCTCCGATCGAAACCTTCTCCCGGTAACTCCCTCCGGGGAGAAGCTCGTTCTCCGTTGTTGGCTCTAGAAGAGCCATGCAAGTTTTGGCTTGGGAAAACCGGGCCGTTGGGGAGACACTCCGGCAGGGCCTGAGCCCGTGGGGGGAGCGTAGGTAAGGCTTCCTCGCGCCGCAGACTCTGAACGGCGGCGGCCAGGGCCTGGACTTGCTGTACCAAGGCGTCGAACTGTTCCGGCTGGACCTGAGGAACTGGGTCAGCCGGAGTTGGAGAATTCTGGACAGAGTGTCCAGGGCTTTGCGGGGGACGCCGGGAGATGTTAGAGGCTCCCTTACTTCTCAACTTCATGACTGCTACTCGGGCCCTTCCTCTAGCGCCAACTGTTGCTGGAAATTGGACCCGAGGGCAATCTTCGGTCGAGGAAAGGGAGCGGCGAGTTCTCACGGCGGGGCGGCGGTCCGTCGGCGAGCGGCGTCCTCCGTCTGGGGCGGTCGGAGAGAAGGGACGGCTGACCCACGCGGCGAGGCGGCGATCCGTCAGCTGGCGGCGTCCTCCGTCTGGGTGCCTGCACACGAGCCGGTGGCCGGGTTTTCCGGCGCCGGCCCTCCGACGCTCAAGTCAGGGAGGGGGCAAGTAGTGTAGAAAGGAGATGAACAGTGTCTGTAGAGTGCTTCAATCTTCCAACCCCCTCCTGAGAGGCCAAGGCTCCCTTTTATAGGCGGGGGTCGGTTTACCTGCGATGTAACAGGGCGAAGCCGTAGTACGGCTCGGCATGTCATTCGGGTCGGCGCACGGTCAGGCGAATCATTGCACTGATGTCGGCGGTGAGGGCGTCGTACAGCCCGAACTAGCACGCTATCAGGCGAATTATTGCATTGGTGTCGGAGGTATGGCCGAGATCAGAGACTTATCATAGTTGACTAGACTCTGCTGGGCTGATTTGCCGTGGAGAGCTGAGAGTCCGTAGATGACAGGAGCCATGCGCATTTATTGTGGAGTAAGCCGGAGATCCGCATTTATTGTGGAGTAAGCCGGAGATCCGCATTTATTGTGGATTAAGCCGGAGATCCGCATTTATTGTGGAGTAAGCCGGAGAGTTGCAGCGACCATGCGCAATAAATGCCAGAGGGGCGTCAGGGTATGGTCCTCGGCCAGACCTCAGAGGCGCACGGCCGTAGTAGGTGGCTGACAAGAGTAGACCTCGAACATCGGGGTTTTTCTTAGGTCGGAGGTCTCGAGGTCGGGCGTTCCGAAGTCGGACGCCGACTTCGGCCGTCCGGGGTCGGAAGTTGTACAGCTTCTTAGGGGCATTTATGTCATTTGGAAAAAAATCTTATTCCCCCCTCCCCCCCCCCCCCCCCCAACAATTTATACTCTTCTTTCTTTTGGTTTTTGTTTTAAAGGAAGTCAAGCATCTTAACGAGCATTTGGCTCTCAGTATTTTACAGAAATAAAGTCAGCATGCACTGATCATTTCACCACTACATGTCAACATTCTTCATACACACTGAAACTGTAAGATCTTTTTGGCTTTCATTGCAACTATCGAATCATCGATCTAATGATTGTCAAGCAGAAGTCCAAAACTCGGATATAACAAATTATTGTTAACCGAAGACCTACAAACATTCTGCTGTGTTGGTGGCTCAGCTTTTCTTAGATGAGAACACAGCTTGCGCTGTGCACATTGGACCACAGGAGTGCCAGTAACCGTTACTAGAGTAGGTAGGAAGCAACGGATTGTTATGATGACCATCCATTTCTATTATTTGATTTCTATGTAACTAGATAATCACATTCTTATTTTTGGCTGGTGTACTTGCTTCTTTTAGAGAGCAAGAACTAAAATCAAGAGGGTACATTTATTACGGAGAAGAATATCTACAGAATAATGGATAGTGGAGGTGGACAATGGAGAGACAAACAGATGAAGTGCAACTCAGGAGTTTGGGTTTGATGTTAGGATAGATGTTAAAAATATATGATGGGCATTTATAACCTCGAACAGAAGATAAAAAAGCTATCATATCTGGTTTAAACTACAAGCTTATGACCAAAGCTATTTTCTGACTAATCTGCATCATTGAACAATGTGAAGGGTCCTAGCTAGGATGCTGATGATGTATGGCTGTACACCAAGAAACCCTCGCCTTTGCAACTTAACTAATCTTCTTCATATTTTCATTCAATTTCTCTTGTTGTGCCGCGGCAGGATAGATTGGAGGTATACTGTGGAACAATAATTCCATTATTGGCAATAACCCATAATTCTTGAGACTAAAAATATGTCCTCATTTTCATGCATCAAAATCATAATTTTTACCACCAAAATAGGGATAGGGATAGGGATTGATGGGTAGATCTTTGGCTAGACATGCGGTAAAATTGGAGGGTAATGCAAGGAATTTTCAGAATAGATTGAGCCCTACGAGCAATAACGATGGATCTTGGGCTTGGATGCCGCTATTAGAGTGGGTAAATAGATGCTATGCTATTCGTATATTGGTTTGGGTAGGTTGGTCAGCAGATAAACTGGTTAATATTGTATTGCAGTCTAGAGAGAGTTGTAAAGCAAAAAGAATGGACAATGAGAAGAAAGGCTAGAATAAAAAAAAAATTATTGTAGAAGCACTCGATCCCATATAGGTGTAACAATCCAGGACCGCATCCAAAAAGTCAAGTCGGAAGGTATTATTTAGATTTCTCGGTCCTGTATACACGGATTCTCACATACTTTCCTCATTTAAGTATTGACATCCTTGTCAGACTAAGAATCTAAATTCATTCAAATCTGGTCGCAAGTACTACAATCAACCATGGTCAACCTTAATGAGCTCATGTTGTAGTATCCTCTAGTCCACATAGGCCATAAACCTGATATACTCTGATACCATTTATAACAATTCAGAATCTCACCTAAAATAGCTAGCTGGAAGGTACCTTTTAGGTTTTTTAGTCCTATATAAGCACTCAAGACTTCCTCGGCGAATAACCGATTTGGGATTAAATATATGCTCGCACGGATCCTCACATACTCTTTTTGTTTAAATCTTGATGTCCTTGTTAGGCTAAGAATCTAAATTCATTTAAACCTGGTCGCAAGCATTATAATCAGCCTGTGGTCAACCTCAATGAGCCTATGCTATAGTATCATCTAGTCCACATGGGCCATGGATCAGATATGTTATGATACCATTTATAACAACCTAGGATCTCACCTAAAATAGCTAGCTAGAAGGTACCTTTTAGGTTTCTTAGTCCTGTATGGGCTCGTTTGGTTTACGAGAAAAGAAGGGGGGAAAGTGTGGTCAACGGGAAAGTAATAAGATACCTCTTGTTTGGTTGGAGTTTTCAAAGAAGAAAGACGGAAAAGTTGTATTCCTTTGGGAATATAATTCCCACATTTCATGAGAAAGTTTTTTTCATGAGAAACTTGGGAAAGTTACTTTTCCATGAAATGCGAATCACTCCATTTTTACTTTTTTCCAAAAAGGCCCTTCAACATTAAAGAAGCATTAAAGATGCATTAAAGATCTAATTTTTATTAAGGGCATAATATGAATTATACATAACTTTTCTAGGAAAGTGGATGGCCAACCAAACATAAGCACTTTAGAAATTTGTCACTTTTCCATGGTCAACCAAACATGCCAAAAGTACTTTCCTAAGCATCCTCTTCCTAGGAATTTGTTTCCCAAGAATCATATTCCTAGGAGGGAAAATGCTTCTCGCGAACCAAACAAGCTCTATAAGTACCCAAAATCTTCTCGGCGAATAACCAATGTGGGATTAAATATATGCCCATATAGGTTCTCACATACTCTCTCTGTTCAAGCCCTAACATTCTCATCAGGTAAAGGATTCAAATCCATTCAAATCTAAACAGCACCACGATCAACCCGTGGTCAACCTCAATGAGCTCATGCTACATGTACTCTAGTCCACATGGGCTATGGGCCGGGTTTGCTCTGATACCATTTTTAGCAACCTAGGACCTTACCTAAAAAAGCTAGCCACAAGGTATTATTTAGGTTTCTCAGTCCTATATATACGAATCCTCACATACTCTCCCCATTGAAACTCTGACATTCTCGTCAAGTTAAAAATCCAAATCTATTCAAATCTGGTCGCAAGTATCACAATCGGCCCGTGGTCAACCTTAATGAGCCTATGATGTAGTATTCTTTAATCCACATGGGCCATGAACCACATCTGCTCTGATACCTTTATAACAATCCAGGATCATCCCTAAAATAACTAGCCGAAAAGTACTTTTGGGGTTTTTTAGTTTTGCATAAGTATCCAAAATCTTTTTAGCGAATAACTAATGTGGAACTAAATACATACATGCACGGGTCTTTACAATAGATTAGCAGCGGCTTTTCTGGTTCACTTCAAATAGGACACCTCGTGCCTATTTTCATGCATGAGGGTTTGGGTTGTCTTTCGCCCAAAAGAATGAATATTTTTTTTTCGCAATTTCGACTATTGGATAGTGCTATGAACAAATCTCAAAGTACTCTAAATATCTATCTATCTATCTGCATAGATCTTAAAGCAACTATTATACAAACAAATGATGGATTGAAAACCAAAAATTCTTTCGCACGAAGTATACAGCAACTCTAGATATGAGTTATAGAGGCGGCAATTGGATATTTGGATCAGATCAGACCCAACGAGGGCCGAATTGGGTGCGAGACCGATCAAAAAATTGGGAACCATACAATTTGGTCCCTAAAGCAAAATTATCGTAGCGATTCTTGTCGATGCGTAGGTTGGAATTTCAAAGAGACGAGCCATCATGAATGCGAAAGGAAGTTTCGAGGAAAGTTCGTGGTCGTGCATCGTTCTCTTTTCTTTTTTTTTATTTAAACATCTGTCATCCCTCTTTTTTTTTTTTTTTTTTTTTTGGTACAAAATAGGAGGGGAGGGGGAGGGACCAGCCCACCCGCGTAGCAGCCCCATTACTGAGCCCCCCTTCCACTAGGAAATGTTCGATACAGGTCGCAGGTTTCGCGTACCTTTCCCGACCCGTGGGCTCACCCCACTGGGTTCACCGCCTCACGTGTGGGTACGTCACCCCAGTGCCACCTTGGTACAAGTGGAAGGAAAGCATAACCGCCAACAAGCCAGCCGAGCGTGGGGCATCCGGTCCTCTAATTTAATCGACGCCCGTGCGTTTCGAATCCGGACAACTTGGACGGAATTATCGCCCCCTTACCATCAGGCTACTACCTTGGTGGCTCTGTCATCCCCTTTGAGAGCCTAGCTGAGGCCCAGTAAAAAACTATTTCTTTCCGCGTTGGATGATAAGGAAATCAACTTCAGTGACGTGGTTAGGTCGTCTTTCTAGGAGCCCTTTTGGCCGTTTTCAGACTTTTTCTGCTGGTGGTGCCCGCATACGTCTTGTCACCTTGAGTTAAACAGCACGCCAAGTGTTTTTTAAGAAGTTTTCAGACTTTTTCTGCTGGTGGTGCCCGCATACGTCTTGTCACCTTGAGTTAAACAGCACGCCAAGTGTTTTTTAAGAAGTTAGCAACAATTTTTAATATAATATTTTTAATCCATAGTGACTAAAACTATAATATTTTAAAAATTACAGTCTTTGTAACTCCAATTGCTGCCCACTTTTTCTGAATTTAAAATAACTAGTATACTACTTTCTAACTTTTTTTATACAAGCAAATACTTCACAAGAGGAAAGACACCGCCAAAAAACAATATTCTTCCTTCCGATTTGTTTTTTGTTGAGAAGTTATCGTTCCTGGCCGGCGACGGGAAGAAATGTCTTCATGGAGGACACCGAAGATGCAATTGGTTGGCAATCCTAAATAAAATAAGAATTCAAATTAAAATAAATTAAAATTAAAATTAAAATAATTATATTTTCCGATATGTTTGATTTATTGGTGGAATCAAAATCACAATCAAAATTAAATCAAATAATAAAAAAAATTTAGATTAAATTTTAAAATTAAAATATGTTTGTTTTTATTGAAATTAGAATAGAAATAATTTTTTTTCAACCAAATAATTAAGATGGGAGTTACTTATTTTCGTTTCTATCCCACGTCCAGTTCCTACCAGCCAAACATCTCTGGATAATTTTATCTAAAATACATGTAATCATAGCCCTAATTGTTTGATGACGTGACAACAATTTAGTTTGGTAAGATAGGACTGAAATTACTGGTGGTTGTAATACTGTAGTTACTACAGGCAGAGCAGTTGATTAAACAAACATTGGGACCACTACTAATTAACCTTTCCGTTCACATCAAAGCATGGGAGGGGAAAGAATAAAAAAAAGCTACGACAGCACCGATAGATCTAGTGGAAAGAGGTACAGTTTACGATAACACAAAGCCAAAAATTATAATTAGCCTACAAAGCTATCATAAATAAAATATAATAAAAGTGTCCAATTCGCTCATCCATTAAGTAACGAAAGAAATACTGTTTCAGAGCATCTAAATCTAAATATAAATACCAAAATTTATATTTCTCAAAATTTAAAAAGTCACTAACCATAAATTTATAGTCAATTAAAGAACTAAAATTTTGTCACAAAATTACCAAGCTTGCTAGTCGAACTCCAAGTCTAGACCATCCCTCATTTCTAGTAACCCTATTCATCTAAAAAAAATAAAAATAAAAATATGTGAGCTACACAGCTCAGTAAGCAAAATATATACTATTTTACCTGATTCAGCATAAGTTTTTCTATGACACTGCATTATTTAAAAAATTAATAAATATTATGAAAATAAAGTATTTTATAGTACAATATGATAAAACAAGTCATAAAACAAATCACGTATGTCCAAATCATCAATATTTCACAAATTTGGCTCCAAGTTGATATTGCAAGCAAATTTATAAATCAATCTTTTGCTATTTAACTACATCATAATTCAAAATATTTTTCACAAATATTCGTGCTAAGGTCACTTTATACTTGTGACATGGCCCATGTTCGTAATCGACAAAGTATTAGATTTTGTATGACAATTTTATACCTACAAGTAGGGTCTATGTTCGTCCGGATGCTAGCTCCAGATGTCGACCTTGCCTAATTCTAGAGTTCACACATAGCTATTAGAGAGCCTTTGAAATAATCATATCTTTTTTATAAAAAAATATACATAAGTAGATGAAAAAATACTAAATGGCATGATAAAATTTGTGCTTCATATGTATGCTATTTTTAATAAAAGCATACATGGAACCACTTTTTTATAGTAAAGTATGATTTTCATAATACATATATTGATCTATAATTTTAAGAAAAATATAATATATTCACTAGCAAACCATACACATGAAAAATATGATAATTTGAGAAATAATGAGTATAAGATCTACTTATCTCTTCTGCCTTAGACTGTCAAAAACAAACTTCACTAGGCAAACCCGCTAAACCTATTTAAAATATTAAAAACAAAATTAATTTCAAAAAAGGGGATGTTTGACCGAGCGTACAGTAGTTTCGAGTGGGTCAAGTCTAAGCGATTCAATCAATGAATCATGGGGCTTAGACTCGATTAAGGCCAAAATTGTTCGATAGGGTTTATCATTAGTGGGTTCCAGAGACACTCAATAGGGCCAAGGGTGATTGGTCTGACAAATTGCCCAAGCATCAGGGTGGTTCTGGACATCTTAGCAGGGGTCAACTCGGGTCCTTGACAGGGGCATGAGATCCGTCATTAACATCCATAGGTTTACTAGAGAGAGAAAGAGGGTGCCCAAGCACCATGGTGGTTCAGGACATCTTAGCGGGAGTCAACTCGGGTCCTTGAGACAGGGGCATGAGATCCGTCATTAACATCCATAGGTTTACTAGAGAGAGAAAGAGGGTGCCCAAGCACCAGGGTGGTTCAGGACATCTTAGCGGGGGTCAACTCGGGTCCTTGAGACAGGGGCATGAGATCCTTCATTAACATCCATAGGTTTACTGGAGAGAGAAAGAGGGAGAAGAGAAAGAAAGAAGAGAAAGGAGAAGAGAAAGAAAGAAGAGAGAGGAGAAGAGAGAGAAAGAAAGGGAGGGTCTTCTCAGTCTTCTCTCTTTTTTTTCTACTTTTTCTTCTTTGACAAAAGAGGGGAAGAAGAAGAGGAAGAGGAGAAAGGAAAGGGTGGTGGTCCTCCGTCGAGGTGGCAATAGGAAGTGGTGGCCGAAAATGGAGAGCAGCTCAAAGTGGAGCCGGGCAACAGAAATCATCCCAAAAATAAGGCGAAACAGGGGGGGTCTTGGCTCAGTGGTTCTCGAGTCCCAACCCACTCGCCGGCGGCCGGGCTCTAGCTTCGGCCATAAGCCAATGCAGAGAAAGGAACAAAGACTTCAGCGATGATTGTCAACGATGGAGTTGGTCAAAAAAGAAAAAAAATAGGGTCGGCACTCATGATGGAAATTCGGTGGGTTTCTCGGCTGGTAGCAATGTTTCAAGGATTAGAAAGAAGAGGTAAACAAAGAGAAGAAAGGTCCGGGCCTTACCTTAGCTCTAGCAGCCCTAGGTTTCGAATTCCTGGTCGAAGTTGCCGGGGGAGAAGGAAAGAAGACTCCCGGTGAGAGTCTTATGCCTGTTACGTGCAAATGATACACAGGGCTAGCGTGGGCCAAACCCAATCAGGCTAGTTAAGTGGCCAGAGACCGGGCGGGTCTTCACATTGTTTGAGCCCCTAATTCTTATCAGAACTCTTATCGCATGATTCTTTTTCCTCTTTGAGGGTACTAGGAACTCTCCATCTTCCAAATTGGTTTTATTTGAAAGATCTTATTGTTAAGTTCTATGAGAATAGTGCATCAAAATGTTTGAAGAGTAGCTGCTTTCTTGCAGCTAATCTGGTCATGGGCATTGTAATGTATTTGTGGTTCCTTAAAATTCAATGTTATGATATTTCCTTACCTTTAAAAAAGTTTTGCTTCCCCTATATTAAATAATTTTTGTCACGATTGTATAATTCTAATGTAGCTGAAGTTTTTGCCAACAAGCTTGTGTCCTTATTTTCACCGTATGTATGAAATTGCCCATCCCTTGAGCTGTTGATATTCCAGATGACTGTTAAAGAAGGGCTCTCAGAACATTATAACAGCTTTATAATGGTTTCTAGCCATCTACATTATGTATGTAATGTAATACATTCTAGAATAGTCCTAGCTAGCTCACTGGTTGCATATATTTATATTGCAAATACTGCCTCCAAAGTTTCGTGACATATAGATATGGAAGCACAATAAAGTTGCATAACCAAAATTACCTAGCGGCCTCCCCAGCACCATAATTAGATAAAACACAAATAAATATAAATAAAGAAAGAAACGAAGTCATGCTGTAAAATGTAAATGTACCCTATGTAGAGCAATCTCGTTAGCTTATTCATTATCGGTGATGGATATGAGTGCAGAAACCAATGGAGATATAGAAAAGCATACCATGTCAGACCATCAGATAAGCAACTTAAGGTAAATGGAAACATTAGAAACATTTACCAACACAATTGTTAGGAAATGCAAACTAAATAGGAGTGGTAGAAAGTTTATTACTAATTGGGACATTGGGGAGGGAAGCAGGAGGGAGAACAGCTTAGCTGCAACTAGGGAGGGAACTGGTGTTGTTTCCAACTATACTATCCTCAAGGCGAAAACTAATTGCAAACTTTTCGACTAAAGTAAGACTTCATACTTCTTGACGATATCTAAACCTAGTATGATCCTAAAGTTCTTAGACTATATTGTCCCAACACTTCCAGTATGACAAAGCAGCAGAATTGCACTTTTCAAGCTCGAGAGATCATCACAATACCTACGTTCGATGCCAATATATGACTGATGAACTATTGAGGCCTCAATCTTAAATATCTATACTCTTGTTTCTTGAATATTTATACTCTTCTTTCTTTAGACCTCAAGCCTCCGACAGGCTGCCTATCCTCTCATTCTTACATCGCATCAGGGGACCTGATGGTTACTACGTATTAAATTTGCAAACCCCATCAACAAACCATTTTTCTTAGAGGGGGGTTAATTCAACATAAATGCATTCACAAACAAGAGCTATCATAGTTCTAAGCATGGACATTTAAGAAGAAAACTAGGAAAACATCTAAATACAAAACACTTTTACTAAGCGGCTGCCAGCGATAGATGTGAAACTCTTTCAACCTTCTTGATTATTAAATCTCTCTCCTCTTTAAGTTGCTCATCTTCACCTAGACAAACAAAGAAAAATCAGATAAAAGTAAAAAAAAAAAAAAAGGGAAAAGAAAAAGCAACCGTATGACAGCCCATGGTTAGCAAACTAGACAGGTCTCCCTACCTCAATTTACTAGCAATAGTGAAGATAACTGCCCAAGCATAATTACCTTCACTAGTGATGTGGATCACTTAGAAGCGTACAGCGAAAGTTTGCCACCATAAGGCACCGTAAGAATTGCTGACTTAAAAGAATGTATTAAATTCTTTTTACATATGTCCAAGATTAAAATTACTGCATTAAATTCTTTTTACATATGCGTAGATTGATTATACTATTTTCACTTGAGGGCGGTGCTTCAATTTTTCTATCCCAAGTGATATTTAGGTAGAGAGAAACATGAGGAATGTATTTATCAAAGAAGAGGTTACATTAATTGAGGTAAACTCGTAGGCATGGCTCCCTACAAAGATACAGCCGGTGTTCAGATATGAGTGAATAGGGATGGCAATCGGACCAGACCGAACTAAATAAGAGCTCAGATTCAAGACTAATCAAAAAATTGGCAACTTTATAGTTTGGTCCCTTCAACAAAATTATTGTTGTGGTTCTTGTCGACGCGTAAGTTGGAATTTTAAAGAGGCGGGCTATGGTGACAATGCCAAAGGAAGTTTGCGGAAATTTTAAGGTCGGGCTTTTTTTTTTTAACATTTTTTATCTTGTTTTTCTTCTTGAAAACTCTGTTAGAAAATATACCTTTCCTTGTTGGATGATAAGGAAATTCAACTGCCGGCCGGCTGCCACGTCCGCGGTTTTCAGGCTTCTTCTGGTGGCGGTGCCACATCCTGTCACCATGATTTAAATAACACGGTAAGAATCCCAACAGACGCGATGGCTTTTTGTTTTTTTTTTATACAAACAAACGTGAAGACTTGACGGGAGGAAAAGACACCACCAAGAAGCAATATTTTTTCTTCGAATTTTATTTTTAGAAGTTATTCTTCCAAGTAAACGACGGGGAGAAGCATAACAATGGATGACGCCAAAGTTGCATTTGGTTCACAATCCAATATAAAACTAAAATGAAAATCAAAATAAACTAAAATAAAAAAATAAAATAAATATAATTTTTGATATGTTTAGTTCATCGTGGAAATCGAAATCGAAATCAAGAACGAAATTAAATTAAATATTAAAAAAAATTAGATTACATTTTGAAAAATTAAGATATTTTTATTTCTTCTTAAAATAGAAATAAAAATAATTTTTTCTCCCGTCAAATAATAAAAATAAGAGTCATCTATTTCTGTTCCATCAATTGTCCCAGCCAAACATTATCGGATTATCTCGTATAAAATACGCGTAATGGTAGCTCCGATTGCTCGTTGACGTGCCAGAAAATGAGTTTGGTAAGATGGGACGTTGGGACCACTAGTGATTAACCGTTCTGTTCACATCAAGCAGGGAAGGGAAAAGAACAAAAAAGAAAAGCTTCGAGGGAGAGCATTTCCACTGGGTCATGTTCTTTGCCATACGTCAACTCTTCTTCCCAAATCAATCGGAGAGACTCTTTGCAGTCTGGAGAAATGGCTGCCGTGCTTCTCTCACCCTTGCTATCGGTGGTGATTGGGAAGGCAACCGACCATGTTCTCCCACAGTTTGGAGTGATGTGGGGCATCCATGAGAAGCTAAAAAAGCTGGAAAGAAAGCTGTTGGCAATCCAGTCCAAACTTGGAGATGCAGAGGAGCGACAAGTCAAGGATGCGGCTGTGAAGAGCTGGTTGGCAGATCTGAAGGATGCAGCCTACAAAGCAGACGACATCCTGGATGAGTTCAATGTGGAAGCAATGCGGCGGAAGGTAGAGATTCAGATTGATATGACAAAAAAGGTGCGCAGCTTCTTTTCTTTTCATAATCCAGTCTGGTTTCGTTTTAAGATGGGGCGAAAGTTGAATGCTATTGTTGAAGAAATAGAGAAACTAGCAGACGAGGGAAATAAATTTGGTTTCGAGGTCAAAAGCCAACCCCAAAAGAGGGACAGGCCACAAACCCACTCTTATGTTGATGAGTCAGAGGTCATTGGTAGGGAGGAAGATAAAGAAAAAATAGTGAAGTTGTTACTGGATCATGATGACATTAAGCAGAATGTTGCAGTCCTTCCCATAGTTGGGATGGGGGGTTTGGGTAAGACCACACTGGCCCAATTGATTTACAAAGATCAGAGGGTGGAGAAACATTTCCAGCCGCTCATATGGGTCTGTGTGTCGGATGAGTTCCATGTTGAGAAACTTGCTAAAGCAGTAATAGCTTCAGCCACAGGGAAAGAGTGCGAGCTATCAACCATGGAGTTGTTACAACGCCGCCTTCGAGAAGTTGTAAGTGGGAAGAGGTACTTACTTGTATTAGATGATATTTGGAATGAGGAACGGGCAAAGTGGGATCAGCTAAGAACTTTACTTGGAACTGGTGGAGAAGGGAGCAGGATTGTTGTGACCACACGAAGTGAGCTGGCATCGTCGATAATGGGTACCCTCGGCCCTTATCGCCCATCGTATTTGACTGAGGATGACTCCTGGGCATTGTTTAGAAGGAGAGCATTTGAAGGGGGAGCTATCAACCATGGAGTTGTTACAACGCAGCCTTCGAGAAGTTGTAAGTGGGAAGAGGTACTTACTTGTATTAGATGATATTTGGAATGAGGAACGGGCAAAGTGGAACGAGCTAAAAACTTTACTTGGAACTGGTGGAGAAGGGAGTAGGATTGTTGCGACTACACGAAGTGAGCGGGCATCGTCGATAATGGGTACCCTCGGCCCTTATCACCTACCGACTTTGACTGAGGATGATTCTTGGGCATTGTTTAGGAAGATAGCATTCGAAGGGGGAGCCGAAGAGCCTCAAAATCTCGTAAACATCGGCGAGGAGATTGTCAAGAAATGTGGTCGGTTGCCTCTGGCAGTGAAGACACTGGGAGGCTTAATGCATTCCAAGAGCCAGGAAAGGGAATGGTTGTCCGTGAGGGATAGCGAGCTTTGGAATCTGCAGGACGGTGAAGATGGGATCTTGCCAGCACTAAGGTTGAGCTACAGTGATTTGCCTTCCCATTTAAAACAATGCTTTGCTTTTTGTGCCATATTTCCGAAGGATTATGAGATGAAAAAGGATCTGTTGATTCAACTATGGATGGCTAACGGATTCATTCCATCCGATGGAAGAAGGGCGTTGGAGGACAAAGGGCATGAGATTTTTAATGAGTTGGCTTGGCGATCTTTCTTTCAGGATATCAAGGAAGATGAGGATCACGGTGGTCGCGAATACGTCTTTGAACCTTATTATAACACAATATGCAAGATGCATGACCTCATGCACGATCTGGCACAATCCATTATGGGGAACGAATGCCTTAGCAAGCTGGAACCCGCCAGGCGGGAAGATATATCTAAGAAAACCCGTCACTTGGGTGAATCTGATTATTTTACATCGAACTTTCATAGGACCTTGAATAATTATCCAAATATTCGCACTCTCCTGTCCTCCTTACCAAAAGGACCCCATACTAGTATTGCAGTGACTGCGGATTCGTCAAAGCCGAAGTCCTTGAGAGCATTGGATCTACATAATACTACTATCACACAATTGCCTATGGTAATTGGATATTTGAAACATCTGAGATACCTCGACCTCTCTGGTACCCATATTGAAGCATTACCGGATGCCACCAGCACACTTTTCAATCTACAAACTCTGAAACTCTCTAGCTGCTGGAATCTGCGTAAGCTGCCCGAAGACATGAGAAATATGAGTAGCCTGAGGCATCTCTACATTGACAGATGTCCTAATCTGGAGCAGCTACCAACAGGTATCGGGCAATTGAGTAGCCTGCGAACATTGACCAAATACATCGTAGGCAATGATGCTGGAAGGCGTATAGGTGAGTTGAATAGCTTAAATCTCAGTGGCCTTCTAGAGCTGTATAACCTGAGAAATGTGAGGGATGCAGCAGATGCTAAAGAAGCTAATCTTAGTTCCAAACATAACCTTTGCTCATTAATATTATGCTGGGATAGGACTCAGTGGGATGCCCCAGGCTGCTATACAGGAAATACCCATCGTTCTTTCGAAGAAGATGTTTTGCCAGCAGAAAACGCAAAAGAGGTGTTGGAAGCCCTTAGACCTCATGGTGGCTTAAAACTGCTGACAGTATGGCGCTATGGGGGTGGCAGCTTTCCAACGTGGATAATGATGGACACCGTATTGCTACAAAATGTTGTTGAAATTCATCTGGGAGTTTGCACAAGATGCCAACATCTCCCGCCTTTGTGGCAGCTCCCTTCTCTTAAATTTCTCTACTTGTTTAAGATGCATAACGTCAAGCACATTTGCGGTAGCACCATCTACGACAATGCAAGTAATGGCATAGTGCAAGCATTCCCCTTACTGAAAAGACTGGTGTTGCATACGATGCAGAGCTTGGAGAAGTGGTCAGAGTTTAAAGGAACTACAGAGGTCACGTTGGTTTTCCCTCACCTTGCTGAGCTTAAGATCATTGATTGCCCAAATTTGATGACCATGCCAGAGCTACCATCTCTCAAAACTTTAAAAATGGAAGGAACTGATATGCAGTTGGGCTTGATCTATAGTCTGACGACACTCTCTTCCCTTAGAATTCAAGTCTGTAAAACGAGCAATGGTACAGAGTCGCCTCCTCTTGCTGATCAGAAGAAAATGTCTTTCAGGTATTTCAGATCTCTTGAAAATTTATATATTAGTGCACCGGAGGATCTAGCACCATTGCTGGAGGAGGAGGAGGAGACGAGAGGGCTAAGCTCGTCCCTGCATCAGTTGGAGATTAAATGCTGCAATTGGTTTTTCTCACCATCACAGCAGTCATCATCACCTTTGGCGTTTTGGAAGAACCTTACTTCTCTCCAATCTTTGCGCATGATTTCTTGTGATGATCTGGTCTACTGGCCGGAGGCGGAGTTCCGTGGCTTGAACTCAGTGAAGAAGATAGAAATCTCACTTTGCAACATGTTGGTTGGCCCGTCACATTTGCCATTATCCTCGTCATCATCAGGGGACGGAGAGCTCCTACCAAACCTGGAACATCTGCTTATTCAAAGTTGCGACGGTCTGCAGGAATTGCCCAAGTTGCCTGCATCCCTCAGATCATTGACTGTCTTCCACTGCCCCAAATTGAATTCTTTGACGGAAGACCTGCGACTCCTACCAAACCTGGAAGAGCTGGATATTGTCTATTGTGATGGTCTGCTGGAATTGCCCAAGTTGCCTGCTTCCCTCAGATCACTGAATGTTGGCTTCTGCCCCAAAATAAATTTCTTGACGGAAGGCCTGCGACATGCCACCTCTCTTGAGAGTGTCAAAATTTCAAATTGCCCAAGCCTGACTTCTCTACCGGTAGATTTGGGGCACCTAACAGCACTCAAGAAGATGGATATCAACAAGCTTCCTGGCTTGGAATCTTTGCCACAAGGGCTGGGACAGCTTGCTGCACTCGAATGTCTGAGCATCAGCACGTGCAGCAAATTGTCATCTCTGCCAGAAGGGATGCAGGGCCTCACTGCCCTTAAGAAGCTGTCTATTAAACATTGCCCTCGGCTGTCATCACTCCCAGAAGGTCTACAACGACGGCTCCCTGGCCTTCAGCATCTAGAAATTGTAGGGTGCCCCGACCTGGAGAGACAGTGTAAGAGAGGAGGACCATATTGGGACCTTATCTCACGCATCCCCAGTACCAAAATATTATCTGAGAGGAGGTGCAACTTCAGCGCATCCCTTTCTTCCTTTTCTTGCTTTAGAAGACCATCTACAGTTTAATGTCATCCCAGTCCTTTCGAGGTACAATCCCATCTCTCTCTCTCTCACACACACACAAATGAAATAGAAATTAGTGACTGCAATTATTTATGTTCCCTCACATTCTCGTTCCTGCCGAGGAAATCTAGGGGCGAATTTTAGATCAGTTTGTCCATGCTCGCTAAAGTAGCTCCTAGAGGTAAGCAATGGCATCTTCCTGAGATGGCAGCGACACTACACTGTTCACATAAACTATTATACACTAATTCATGATTCTCACAAGTATTTTTCAGGGATAAGAGGTCGAGTCGAAGCTGGAGGGATGCACATTGGAATTTTTCATTTATTTTTTCTCATTTTATTTTTCTCTTGCTATATCAGATGAGCAGAAAATTTAGCTTCAAAATGAATTAAGAGCGTTCATGGTACAAGCAGCTTTCTTGTCGATCATTTCAGCATTCAATCCAGCATCAGGAGAAACGACAAATCCTTTGATAAATTTTTAAATATATCCAAGCCTTCAATGATCAAGTGTCTCCATGTGAATCTTCTTGATACATTTCCTTTTGCTGTTGTTAAGCATTTAAAGGGACACTAGGAAGAGAAAAGCTTAATTCCCTTTTAGAAGATGTCATTTGGCATTTAATGTTGTTTTGATTGTTTTCTCTTAACCTTATTTTATTTGATGTCCTTCGATATATAGATGTTGTGTTTGAAGACTTTGGATGGTACTTCAGCTTCATGCACCAAAAACAATTAAAAGATGGAGATGTACTTTATTAATTATTTCAGCATCCACTTTGGGTGCTCTAACTCTGTTTAAGTAGTATCGTATAAAAGCTATTTGATTGAGCATACTACTGTCACTAGCCTTTTTTTTTTTCTTGTTTGCTTTTATCAGCAAATGTTACTAGTGATGTTTTCTCCCAAGCTTCGGCACTTCTCTGGTTAATCTGGAAGGAGGAAAAAGAATGGAGTTAAAAGAGTATTTTCTTGGAAGAGGGCAGCCATGAAGGCATTGATGTTTTCTTGCCACTCTTTGGCTTTTTTTCTGGGCAGTGAATTGGTAAGCTTCAAGAAAAAGAGAAGATGAATTTCTAGTTATTCGCACCTCTGTTTCTGATCTTGGGCACAGACTGGATAGAGGATCCTAGAGGTAAAATCTAGAGGGTAGATTGCATGACAATTCCTCTTCTTTTTGTGTCTTTTATATGCTATCCCGGAGAGTTACTGTTATATATTCTGTTTTCTTTGGGGGTTGTTTTTATTCCTACACCTCTATTGCATGTAATTCAATTACAAGTTGCAATTAAAAATGCTGCAATTGAAGTAGCTGTTGCCAAAAATATTTCTATTTGATTTTCATAAAAATCCAACAATTTTCTGAATTCCTATACACTATTTCTATTTGTTATATTATTTCTATTTATGTTATGTAAGCCTGCTTAGCTCAGAACTTAGAGCATGATCTACTAAAGTTACCTCCTTGGAAATAATGAACTCCCTTTCTGTTATTATACTATAATAATTATCTTACTATTGTAATAATTATAATAAAATAATAATATTAATATTAAATATTATTAAATTATTATAACAATAATTACTATATTAATTAAATCACTATGAAATAATTTGTCATTATAAATTAGATATATTATTATAATAATAGACGTTTTATGTTAGCTTGCCTTTCTGATGGTAGGGAAGACACATCAAATGCTTGGTATCGTAGCTATATCTTCACCAGGGCAAGTAAACTAACGGTTAATGGCTAACATGTGATATGGTAATTCATAATTGCTACCTCAAAAATGCAAATATTTGTCCTTAGGCCTCTTCTAATATTTCCTTCCTTTCTCATTCAGCATGCTCATGTCATTCTCTTTCTCTTTAATGCACGCCCTATGTTTTCTTCTAATTTTTGCTTAACTGGCCTTTTTGTTTGGAAATGGCAATGCTTTTGGGGCTCTCTTTAATGAAGCTTGGAAGATTTCTTGTTCCAAATCTATGGCAATGTAGGGGGAATCTTCATTCGCTTACAAGTCCTGTTAATTAGTGGTTTGAACCATCCTTCTTTATTCAATTTTTCAGCATGTAAAGAGTCTGTTTTGAAATGTAATGGAGTTGATTTTTTCTCAAAATTTATATGTCCTCATATGTATTAAGTTCAGATAATCTATCATATCATAACCAAGTTCACTTCAATAACTTAATTTTATTCAGAAATGTGTTATGTATCATAAAGTTAAATAATAGGATGTATTAAAATGACTATATGTTTAATTAGATTGGTCTGATGAGGGGGAAATGGGAGTAGATCCTATCATGGGGATTGATGTAGAAGCTTCTTTTCCTTCTATTTTATTGCTTGTGAGGGTAGGACTATGGCCATTAGGTATTATCCCAGCTGGTTTGCCTATCTTCTCATGTTCTAGTGTTGCTCAAAATCATACTCAAAATGACCAGCTGGTATTAAATCAAGCCAGCCAATATCTCGGCCACAGTTGTATTAAATCAAAACCTGAATCCGGACAGGTAGACTAATGGATTCAAAAGACAAAATCCAGCCTTAAATTTTTCAATGACAACTTCGCTCCATAAGTGAAAGTGATAGAATTTTTTTTCAGAAATGTTTTATCAATTTATTTCCATATGTACTCATCACAAATTCGATTTTGCATCGAAAATATTCTTCAATCCTCCGTCTCATTTCCATTCATACGTACTAAATACATTACATATGTAGATTTGGCTGAAATTTCATATGATTCAGTAACCAGGATATACATTTCATCATTGCTAGATTGATCCGTATAGTTCAATGAATAGTGAGTCAATAATAAGATTTTTTTGATAAACAAGAAACTTAAAATTAAGTTGCTCTAGAATGGAAATGAGGGAATGTATACTTGGATTTACTCAGATTCAATTTGAGAGATTTTGTAGATTCATTAATCAGGGCATCTCTTTGAAATAGAACATTAGAGAAAGAAGTTGTTTTTGCGACAGCAATAATTTTTCTTCATGCAAAATATGTTACATATTTAGAAATTACAAACTCAAATGAGTAAGACACTCAAGAAATATGTTACGAAATTAAATTTATGGGTTACAAATTAACTTGGACCTAGGATTATAATGCTGGAGAAACTATATAGCAGTGGATTGTATATAAAAACCATTAAGAGAGGCTTGGTATCTGAAGTCTGGACTCGCCTGCTTTCCCTTACCCTCTTGTTACTTGATTCTTGATTCGCACAGCATCCTTCTCTTTATAAAATACAACCCCCACTTTACTCCGTCTCATCTTTCACTCCTCATCTTCTTGCAACCAATATGGTGGTTGATTCTTCTAGGAGCATTCCCTTTTAGAGAGATAAAAAGAGATGAGGAAACCAAAGGAGTCTATGATCGTCTCTATTTCCTTTGTGCCATACCATCCGTACCTAAAATCCTCGAATGCATACTTTTGGAGTTCAAAATTTATGAAAATATTTAACCATGCAAATATTAAAAAACAAACCTCATAAACATAGTGGAGGTCTTCGAGGAGCATGAGCAATCCCTTTTTTTCATTAAAAAAATCCTAACATCATAACTACTAGTCTTTTATACCAAGGTAACCCATGGGTCATATGATCCTTTATGACATACCCAACTCAAAACACCAAATAGCAACCAATAAAAGATAACATAAATACTTTCTTAACTTGATGCGTTAAGGCCTACAACGCTGTAAGAGAAGCTAATTTTGGAACTTCAGCTTTGCACTGCTCACACAAGCAATGCACTTCTATTTGATCATTATTTAACCAATGTCTATGCTTGATGATAACTTGAAAGTACGTTGAGTGACCTAAAAGGTCTGAGCAACCTGTAACGCCATATTTCTGACCAATAGTTTCTAGTCTACAAAGAAAGAAGGAGGTACCTCAAATTCTTGAGACAAAAGAAACAAAAAGCTAGGATGTGAAACCATTCTGGATCATTGTAATATGAAAATGTATATGAGAATGGAATATTTTAAATGCAGAAACATTAAAAGTTTTGCATTGTAATATTATTGCAATATCATGTTTGATTGCTAAATTTAATTGTTAACTTTAAATAATTTGAAATCAACATGAAGCACAACAAGTGAATTTTTCCCGGAAGGTTTTACCTTTTCCTTTGTTGTTTTTTAGTGGTTAAAGTTATATAATACTGGTATACAAAAGAGAGCCCCTCATGTGGGACTTCTATTGTTTAAGACTTCTACTGTTTCACTGTTAATTATGGCTGCAATATAAGAGCTAAGATAACAGTTAGTGCCCCTTAATGACATTATCATGCTCTTGATTCTTCTTTCTCCAGAAAATAAAAAATATTAGAATTTTTTTGTTAATCATCACTATTATGAATCCCAGGGGAAGGAAGGAAGACCTTGATTCTTGGCAATAGGGTCATTGCAGCAGCCTTTTCCAATCAGGCTTCCGCTGTAAAGAATGGGTCTGGAATAATTTAGTTTTAAACTTTAGAAAAACTCGCTTGGTTCGCAGAAAGAGAAAAAAAAATATGGTCAATCAAAAAATAACAAAATGGCTTATACTTGGTTAGAAGTTCCAAAGAAAAGAAAAAAAAAAGTTATCTTTCTATGAAAATAAGTTTCCTACCACCTATAAAAACTAGAAACTTATGTGAGACATGAGAAACCAACTTTATTGAATCAAGATAAAATTTTGTTTTCGAAAAATGCCCTTAGTTAATGGTTTATATCTTTTTTTTTTCTCTTGTAGTCAATTTATTAAAAATAAAAAATATTTTAGAAAATATATGCACAATCAAATATAAGTTATCTCATACTTTCTATACTATTTTTTCATGGTCAACCAAATATGCTAAAATTATTTTTTAAAATCTAATATAAGTAGATGTTGGCTTTTTATAAAATATATTCTAGTATGATGGAATTCTTCCATGACCCAACAAATCCTGAAGGAGGAGATACGGTGAGAAGCCCAGATGGCCTTAGAACTAGCAAGTCCATTGCCTTGGTTTCAAGAGACTGGGGAAGATTGAGGAATTTGGTGGGTGGAACCAGCAAGTAACCTTCTGGGATTCTTAAGATATGTGATATCTGTATCTCTTAAAACCGAGAGAGAGAGGTTGAAGGGAATCCGTCGGGCACTCTCTCTCCAACAACGCGAAGACAAACCGCGCCAAGACAAAACTTCGGGAATATAGCCGTTGCCAGAGCCGTTTCACGGGCTTGCTTGTTCCTCCTCCTTCAAACTCAAGCCTAAACCCCTGCGTGTTACCCCAAAAAACCCCCAACCCCTATGCTCTCGCTTGATTACTAGAACAACATTGTAGTTCTCCCCACCAACTTCCTAACAACCGAAAAAAGCAATGGCAAGAAAAGTAGAGGCATCCACTTCTTTCTTAGCTCTCCCTTTTGTTCTGTTACTGCTTTCCCTTGCCGCAGGTAAGAACTAGAATATCTAGTCTTTTTTTTCTGGAATTCTTATAGCCTTCTTTTCTCATTCGTATGTCACATTTGCCTGATAAAAAAAAACTTTTGGGTGGCTACCTACTTCTTTCTTCCGACCATATCACCTAATGACAGGGTATTTCATGGTATTCCTACTTGAGTTTTTTTCTTGCATCAATCCAGTTTAGCGTCTTCCATTCTTCCTTCTGGTGATTCTTTAATTTTCTGTTCATACAGATGCTAGCACTCGAAGTGATACTAGGATTCTCTCTTTTACTTTTTCCACTGCTTTCTTATTTCCAGCTCAAAGGGATAAGTTGCATTTTTTATATTTTATTTTGTAGTAATTTCATCACTTTCACATTCAGATTGGGATATGCAAGAAGGTTCTCGATTGAGAAATGATTCTTTGGTCCTGAAATATATCTATAGCGCTTACAAGGAATGTCTTAAATTATTTCGTTTCTTTCCCAAAAGTTCCACTTGCGAGCTCTCTGTTTCTGACCTTAACGACGAGCTCATGCTATATTGAAACTTTCTATTTTACCCGACCGTTATCTAGTTCAAATTAGATAGTGAATTAGTTCCAATTCTTAGTATGTTATTCATTCATGTTAATGTTACTTGGTACCTCGTATCAGCAAAAAGAAATGTAACTTAGTACTTTGGATCTCACAGGGGGAGCTGCTGCATCATCACAGGGAAAGGTAAATCTCCAAATCCTTGCGAGTTAGCAAATTGTTATTCTGAAGGAAGCACTACAAAAGTTTTTCAGTTAGTAAGATGAAAGAAGACATTGATGTGCACTTGATTTTGTTTTGTTGTTGCAGAGAACTTGGTGCGTGGCCAAACCTTCATCCGATGAAGCTACTCTGACTGCAAACTTAAACTATGCCTGCTCTCAGGTGGATTGCAAGGTACTGCAAAAGGGCTATCTTTGTTTTTACCCAGACAACCTCATGTCTCATGCTTCAGTTGCTATGAACCTCTACTACCAAGCCCGAGGCCGGAACTACTGGAACTGCCACTTCAAGAATTCTGGGCTCGTCACAATAACAGACCCAAGTAAGTTTCCAATTCCATGCACTCCAAGTTCACCTCTCCACTCTGGTTCACCTAACTCAGGATTTGATTCTTTTTTTTCTTTCCCTCAATTTCAGTTGCTAATAATTCCAGAATGTGTTTCCCTTGTAGGTTTTGGAAGCTGTAATTATGCATATTATTGACGAAGACGGCAAATTCTCAACTAAATTGAGCTGCAAATTGCTGGATTTTGATTTAGCTGTCTAAACCTTGTTGTTATCTGCAGCATAGTATTTCTTGGATATTCCCAAATGCTTGCCTTAATTTTTGGTGGTTTCTGCATTATGATATCTCTTGGATAGTTGCAAGTATTGCAATTAATCAAAAATTTATGCCCTTGTCTTTCATGCTATCTCTACACATTTTTCTACTTCACAAATGGTGGCTTTTAGTCATGGGAAAGAGGCAAGCAGTAATTTCAAATTTGATTTTGGTTTTTCAGAGCAGTGGAATGGATGATTCTCACATTGGATACTTTTGGACAACAAGGCATCCCCATTCAAAACTTTGAAGTTTAAATCTAAAATTCGAGAACACGCTTCCGTTCTGAACATCAAACTGAGATACAAAGCAATAGTCTACATATGTTCTTCAATGGAGATTGTACTAGATAATGAGGTGCTACCCAAGCCTGTAAATATTTGTTGGAAGATCACGTCCTACATTAAACAATCTCGTAATCCCGCATGCACCGGTGCTGCTTATCTCTCTATAAATATGTGAGATTATTTTTATTTTCCTAAGCAAATTAGAATTGAATTGAATCATGTATATAGATCAATTTGATTATGTCGAAGAAGGGAAAAAGTGGGAACATACATGCAAGTGGGAAATAAAGGTGGGTTCATACCTCAAGACTAAATCTTAGCAAAATCCATACTAATTTTCTTCAGAAATTTTAGAGTCCATACATTGAGACCGAGATCCCTAAGGACCCTAACCAGTGATTAATCCAAAGTTCTCAACACCATCACAGCAGCCATGTCCATTTGCTACTGAAGTTATGGTAAATATATGAAGAACAATCATGTAAGTTAAATTCCTGTTTTATGTGCAGCAGGATCTCTAGTCTGTTTAGCCTAGGTTGCATATGTAGGCCAACAAAGTATGCCAAAGTTCTGACAGGTTTTAAAACATTATTTCAAAACAAACAAGAATATTAGAAAATACGTTAAAAATATGAATAGTTATGGGAAAATCAAAAGAAAGAACAAATTTTTATTAATTTTTTCTTTAGTTTTTATGATATGATTTAATGATAGCCAAGCATAAATGGAGACTCTCTCTTTCTCCAATATTTCCTATATTTAATCCTCTGTATGAAAAAAAATAAATAAATAAATATGAGATATGATCGTACAATAAGGTGATTTTGATAAGATAAGTAAATTCTTCATCTGCTAGGAGACCCAGTTCTGACTTTTCAATTCTAAAGTTCTGGACCAGGCTTCTGTTTCATCTTCCTTGCTGTTTATTTTACTTTCTGACTTTTTGAGCAAGTCCTACACCCGTTATGTGGAAGCTGCCGATTAAAAAAAAAAAAAACGTTCTTATGTTTCCTCAGAACATTTAATCGGCGCTCTAGCTTTCCTAGAAAACTCTCACAAGAAACCTGTTTAGCTTTCCTAGAAAACTCTCACAAGAAACCTGTTTGTCCGCAACCATAGACAGCTAGTGAGGATCTCGGAATGTTGCAATGTTTTGTCTCCCAATAGACTGTCCGAATCCTACAATTATTGGAGCGTGGGGGAGCAGTAGCGATCTCATAATTGAGAGACTACATTGATTCATTACATAACGTGCAACACATCAATTTTCTCCCTGCAACATTAAAAAACAAACGGAGTTTGTTAGCAATAGATGCCCCATTTTTCTACTCAAAATCCTGCAAGTATTTTGTTGCTGCCCACCTGCTCAAAACAAGGTTACATAGCAATCCATGTCTGCAGAAAAAATTAAGAAATCCCTCAACTTTGATTTACTAGACTACCGTGGTAAACCATAGAGGTGAAAATAAAAAATATAATATTCATCTGGATCCATTTCGTACCTAAATTGGTATATAAATAAAAATATAAACATCTGATTAATATCCATATTTGTACCTATATCTGGAAAAAAAAAATATGGATAAACTACTCCGAATATCCAATTATATTTGTAACCCTATGTAATTTTATATAGCACTCATAAATTTTTAATAAAAATATATAATCACATTAATATACTATTAAAAAAATATACTATCTATTTAGTAATATTTTTAATTTATGATCATAAAATTTAATTATCTACTTATATCCATTTTTATATCCACATTTTTCGTATCAGATTTGTAACTATATTTTTTTAAAACAAATATGCATATGAATTTTTACATCCAAGTTTTCTTCATTCGTTAAACAAATCAAATATAGATATGAATATACCGACATCCGATCCATATCCAATCCAGTTTCAGCCCTAGTAAACCACCATTTTACAAGACCAGCTGATAAGAAAACTGCTTGGTATATAACAGTCTTCAATGACAAAATCCTCAGATATTCTCGTATAATATGGAGAACACACATCCCTCTTGCTATATAGCTTGGCTGGGCACTGAAGGCTATATGAAAACCCCTACAAAACTTAAAATAGCAAAATCATGCACAGGCCCTGATAGCAATCAGCAACTTACCAAGCTCCATAGCACATCCAACAGTGTTACCTAGATCAATAAAACATTTTACTTTGTTTTCCACATTCAATATGAGGAATGTTAATATCAGCAATATCAAGGTTGCATATACAGTCTCCTCTAATTGACGATGTGACCCCACTTAGCTATCGCCACGTTGGAATAAATGGAACAAAAGTTCCTTGGTAAAATGGAGAAATGACAAAAACCCTGTGATCTCAGGCATGTCTGAATCTAGCACTAATACACCCTTTCATCATTAATAACAAAATTGTCATACTAACCAGAAAGTGGGAGAAAGCAAATGTTGTAGCAGGATCTGCACCTTCTGATGACAGTTGATAGACTGAACATGCTGCTGTCATCATCAAGATCACCTCTTTTACTAAATTAAATCATTACAAACGCTTCTTCTCAAGGGCAGCTGTTGCCTGCTTTTGTCTCCTCTTCCATGCTGGCATTTTGCCTGGGAACGCCCACCTCAACAGCCTCTCCCACCCATAACAGCCCAGAAACATGAGGGCAGCCCATAGCATCAGCTTATCCCTCATGCCATGTGGCAGCGGCTCAAGTTTCAGCCAGTCATTCAGATCCCTAAACAAATCCGAAGTGATCACTGTGAAGAAACCTACTGCAGCAAATAATGCATACCGGAAAGGCTTGTTTTCTGATATACTCTGGTTAAATGGGTGGCCCATGTAGTTCACAGCAAAGGTGGCAACCTGGATCATCATGTTCACCATATAAGACACTGTGTTCACAAGGTTTGGGTGGAAGTCAGAATCTGGTTCGATGCATTCCTCCGGCATGTGCTTCGAGGCTTCATTAACAGCTGAAATTAGAAAGAAGAGGTGTATAGCAAATTGGCCAAGCAGGGAGAGGAGGACATAAGCACAAAAGATGTTGGGATGGGGCCTAGCAGCAGAAAGTGTCTGCAGAGGGCGAGCATGGGAGATGAAAAGGAAGAAAGCGGCAGTAAAGACCCCACTGATGGTAGCCTGGATATCTCCTAGCTTGACACCATCCAGGTACATGACGCTCAAGACATAAGCTGTTGCAAGGCAGTTCAGGCCAAGAATCTTGAACATCTGGAGTGTTGTCACAAGGGTACTCCGACCTTGACGAATGATATCAAGGGTGGGGGCAACTGAGGCATGCTTCGCTGTGAAAGGCGATGCCATAGAGGCATCACCAAGCTTGACAATTGGTGCTGCACGACCGTCACCCTCTTCATTCATCTCATCTAACATCTTTTTCAGCTTCTGACGCTGTTTGTCAGCTGCAGAGAGGTGGCGGTTGTTTGGCGTCCCGACAGAGCTGTTAGGGGGCGCAGCAGAATGTGATGATTCCGTCATGGGCTTGGGCTTCTTCAATTTTCCTGATTTACTTTCAAGTTTGGATGTCTGTGAGGATGAATCTCCTGTTTGAGATGGTGGTACAGCATTCAATAGAGCAATGCCTACATGAGCCTAAACATTTGAAAAAAAAAATTGGTTTAGGTTAGACAAAAATGAGAACTAACTTAAATGCTAATTCACAGTGGTGATATTTTCATGACCCGTTAGTACAACACAAGAAATGCAAAGCAAATCCTGAGCAACACGACCAAAGAAGAGCACAACTTAAAGCAGAAAGCTTGGCCCCGATAGGTTCTTGAGAGATATCACTCGCAGGCCACGAAAGCAATTGTAACTTTAGTAATAAAACCATGGATATAAAAATTATTCCATCAATCAAGCTCCATAATGTGACAAAAAGAAAAGGCAGAAGATTAAATGGTAAAGCCAGCATTAAAAGACTCACTAATAGCAATCCAGGAACCAAGGACATAAAAATGTGGCCACATCCAAATAAAAAAAAATCTATTTGTTGAGGTTCTAATCCTAAAAGCATCCCAAGCGCCCCTGGCAAAAAGAATAAATTGCCTAACTAAATTATAGCAACAAAACCGAGTATATATAACCATGACCTGAAAAAGGAAACAAAGCAATATGATTTCTAACCTAAGTCCTTTATGGACAGTCTCACAAGGCCCAGCCACCACAAAAATTTATTGTTCAGTTCATGATTACTGAATGATAAAAAAGATTAAGGATCATATTCATCTTCCCCATAACTCCTATGTAATTCTATGTATACAAATTTATGATCACAGATATGAATAAGAATTTGTCATTCCAAAGTTTGAGCCAGAGAATGATTTTAAGTTTGAAACTTTAAGGTAGTGGGAAACAAGAGATTTTACCTGCTTCAGTGCCCCAACATCATTGGTTCCATCTCCACACATCAATGTCATCCTACCAACTGTTTTGAAAGTAGTCAAGATAAGTTCTTTCTGTTCAGGAGCAACTCGTGCAAAAACCTGAAAGCACTCAGAGTCATAAAAATCTATACTTTGATAAGTTTGCATGGCAATTACCATATTAATATAAAAATCCTACTAACCTTAATGTAAGGGATGACTTTGAGAACAGCCTCGGTCCGCTGTAGCATCTCAAAGCAGTCTCCACCTATGCAAAGATCATGGGAATCTGACAATTCTTCCACCTCGTTCTCACTGTAGACACAATTAACTTCTAGGTATTATAATTTAAAGATAACCGATGTCATATCTTGGAAAGGTCATAGCTTTGGCTCCAGAAAAACTGGTAATGATTAAACTAAATAAAGAACAGAAACAAGATACTCAAGCAGATGAGAGGAAGACACATAAAACAACACGCACAAAATCAACTATTGGCTACTTGAAAAATATAAGCTATCATACGTGAAACACCACATTTTTAAGGATTCTAGAAGTGTCGACACTTTAGGACACAGCACAATGTGGTTGAACTCTTTCATTTTGAAGTTCCTGCTGAAGTCAGCAAAACGGCTGCCACTTGACACTTTTGAAGTGCCATGTAGAAGACAGTTTCAAGTGCTGCACACTTTGCGTCATTATGTTTTTGGGTATAGAATTATCTTGGTTAACTATCAATTCAAGTATTTTAACATATATTAAGTAATCTTAGATGAACCTAAAATTTTACTTAAATTACTCACTACCATTTTGTTTGTTAGATAGCGTGTATCTCTCTCTCCTTCCCCTCTTCAGTTTATCTTTTATGGGCAAGCATCAAAACTATGGCTTATATGTCTGCACAAATACGCATGTCCCAGTGCCTAGAATTTTCAAGGCTACCATGTCTGCACTTGAGGATACTAGACATCAGGCATTCATGCCAAGGGTTGAGGTAATATTGAATATAAGCAGCTTGCACTGAATACCTATTTACTAACAAGAGTAGAACTTTTACCTGTAGGGAGTTACATCAGTTTCATCAGGTGAAACCCATTCAAAACCTTCACCAGTTTCCTTGCGGGCCAAAATCAATGCAGGCTTTGATATGATATGAACTTGGCTGGCAACATGGCAAGCTGTTAAAGCCTGGTCACCAGTAATCATTACCTAACACGATGACATCTGTTAGGACATGGCATGATGGATAGTTAAAACAAGTACTTCAGAAAGTTCTTAATATTCTCGATTTCTATAAAATCGGTTACCAAAAAGGGAAATGTCATCTTATATCTGCAATGGCCCGCTAATGAGAAACATGTATTTGTTCAAATGACTCACAAAACTCATTAAAACGAAAATATAAAGAACAGAAACACAAAGCTAGTGGAGGGAAAAAGGAAAAATAAAAATAAGCAATTCTTTAACCACAAAGCTATAGCATTGAATCTCAGTTGAGTCAAACCTTTACTAAAATTGCTTTGCAATGTAAAAAAATGTCAATCTTTAAAGATTACTTGATGTTAAGTTTTGATCATATGTTCAACCAAATACAGAATTCTAATGTCTAACATGTAGATCCAGATATGAAAGTAAAGGAACTAAAAACAATATCTATAACTCCATTTTGTCCAACTTCATTTAGGACACTTATTAACTCCATCAACAAATTACCAATTGTAGAGAGTATCCATACCTTAAGTGTATGTTATCTGTTTTAATGGCATAAGCTACAAAAACCTATTGTTAGAAAGCCATAATTATGTTTAAAGTGAATAACCATAACCATCAAGCTTTCCCCAACTATATATTTTTGTCTTTTACATGAATCAATTAGCAAAAATATATTAAAAGAATAAGATTTTGAAAGAAAGATATTTTATCTAAGGTCAGCGGAACCATCCCAAATCGGATGGTTCCGGCCATTTCGAGCCGTACCGGCGGCTCACCGGTATGGTTCCGGCAATAGAAGTAAAATCTATTACTGAAGCCGGATTAGGAGAAGGAAAGAAAGATGGAGCACGGGCGAAAGGCCGACGGAGGGTGGCGGACGCTGGTGAAGGGCCGATGGAGGCCGTGGGAGGCAAGGCCACGGTCGAAACCATGTTTCATTCGAAATAGGAGAACCGGCCGCGGCCTCCGTCGGCGTCCGCCACCCTCCGCCGGCCTCCCTCCCCCTTCTCTCTCTCTCTTTTCCTCTCTCCCGTGGTCTGTGTGTCATCTCCTCCGTCAGTACAGGCCCAGCACGATCGATACCGACTCGTGCTGCCGGAGAACCGGTATGGTATCCGGTACCGGTTCGCCGACTTTAATTTTATTATTATATCCAATGCATAGATAGACCCAAAGAACTTACCAAGTCATGTGATGATCCTTTCAATTCACATAAGACAGAACCAGAGTCAGGTCTGATAGGACAATTGAAAACCTATAAAAGCAAAATAAGCGTCAACCAAAACCTCAAGCAGCTTTTATTTCAATCATCACTGGAAGAACAATTGAATGATGATAAAATATCACAAGAAAAATAAGATACAAATCAAAAGCTTAATTGGGTTCAATTACCGCAAAACCAGCAAAAGTCAAACCACTCTCCACCAAATCTCTATCCAAGCTTCTAGCTTCACTTACCTGTAGTACAAATAAACCTCAAGTCAAAACAATATATCGAGATCTATAAATGATAATAAAGCAAAAAATCTTAAAAACATTTTACATGGATAGAGATTTCACTCTCAATCTATTGATGCATTCTCCCATATATTTATGGAACAAGGGGCCAAACATGAAAAATAAGACTATAGCTAATAAGCCTAATGCTGCCATGAGTATAGCTCCATATTTTGCTTCCCAAATTTCCAAATATTTCCAAATGGCATATATCATCATAGCATTCATTGGTTATCTCGAGATCAATGTCTTCTCCCCAGTATAACACCAAGGATGGATACTGAATATACAGCTGTGCAGTGTGAAAGCCGGCCCATAACTTGGTGAGGAATAAAAGCATGGGAGAATCAAATATATCAGATCATCCCAACATTGTCATAATTCAAAAAGTTCCTCCTTGGTTAAAGCTGAACTTTGGGCAACAAGAAAGATGGGACAGAGTTTCAATAATTTCATCTAAAAATAGCTTAAAATTTCGTCGTATTCCCTTTCATTAAGACTTGCTACCAGAAAGCACTCCAATCTGTAAGCTACTAAACTTCATACCTCCAAAGAGGATCATATATTATTTAGTGAAGAACAACAGACTACAAAATTGACACTACAGCTTCAAGTGGATTCATGGTATATACAACATATATGCACACACACACACACACACACACACACACATATATATATGAATGTATATATATGTAGGTAAGTAAGTATGTATGTATGTATGTATGTATACACTTCTTGCAACATGGCTGACACCTCTTAAGAGGTCCAAAATGTCTTCCATATAATTCCAACCTATTACACTACTAATAATTAAAAAGAAAATCACCACTCTAACTCCATATCAAAACATACTCCATGTTCCAAAGAATATTCACCTTTTGCAAGATATTACAATCACCGCCTAGTTTGTACCCAAGTGCAACAGTACTGGCTGGCAACGATTTGATATATGCGGCTCCCTCTCATGCAATTAGAATGAATGATTAAATATAGAGCACATGAAGGAAAAGATTAATTAATTGATCTTGTCTGATGTGTTTTCAGCTGTTAGCAGTTTTAGATGTAAACTTTTAGTGTTTAACTTTAGGTGTCTAGTTGATAGAGGTTGTGGTTGGTGATTAAGTGGGGGCTTCAGTCTTCTTTAGTCTGAAGCAAGGAAAGAGTCGATGTCATCTAGTGTTGCAGACTCTTCATGTGTAGCTAATTGTCTATCATCATCTTTTATGGTACTTTTTATGGTATTGCATGGACTCGGGCACAAGAATTAGATTCAGACATTATCCTCAAGAATCTGACAAGGTAAGAGGAAAAAAGGTTATACAGGGATACATTAAAATATTTTTAACCAAAATACGTATATATTATATAGAGGAAAATGTTCAAAGATATTATTTGCTCCTATCTTCCAATAGACATGTTTCTCATTCAAACTTACCAATTAGCCCAAAAATTTACAAAAGATGCTACTTGGCAAAGTTAACTTAGTAGCTAAGTTCTCTACCAATCTCTAAAAAGGGAAAGGGAAACTCTGTTTTAACATTATTATAGTGGGTTGAACTCAATTGAAAGAGTCAACCTCTCCACCAGTCTTAAAGCTTAAATCACAAAAATTTGATGCCTCCAAATGTCAAAAGTATATTGAATTCAGAAATATATGTATCCTAGGAGTCGAGTGTGAACGTCCAGGTAACACAGATCACTGAAGGAAAATATAATGATTAATGATGATACGTTATCATATGTTATCACAGGTTATCAGAAGGAGATTGTACAAGTGTTAACGTGCAATTAAGAAGACTTTATTAGAGAAGCACCACTTGTGAAACAGAACAAGTTGTTTATAAGCAGCTCATGTTTGGCTCAACATTTAATTCATTATTGGTTTGTCCGATCAGCAGCCAATCGACAAGATTTTAAACTTGGAAATAAATGAACTGAACATAAGCTGGGCCTAATCATATTTCTCTCAATATATCAAAATGTAAATACATAAACAAGTACACTTATTTTTTTGATTACCTATAGACAAAAAAATAGTTTGATATTTATAATTAGTAATTAATGAATCTATCCAAGTAACTACCACATATATTAGATCTGAATCCAATTGCTCCAATTTTTATTTGCATATAAACATTGGAACAATTAGATTCATAGACCTAATAGCTCAAAAGTGTTATTTGCTTATAAACATCCGGCACTAGATTCAAATCTAATGCCTCATTTTGATGGGAGCAAACTGAAAGGTGCTATAGCACTTTTGGTATCCCAAAGCTGCAGCTGCCACCATCTTTCTCTCCTCTATTTGCATCCCTCCTCTGCCTTAGACATCCAACTCCATTGCCCCCGTCCTACCTCATCCTCATCATTTCATGAAATAAGGCATCTCATCCCTCTTGGTCATCTCTCTCTTAGCCTTTGGACTTCTGCCTCTCCATCGCATCAATCTAGGCACCAAGGGCAATCAAAACATCATAAGTCTCTTCCTGCTAACTCCATTAATCTCAACATCATCTGGAGATTCAGATCTAAGGTCTGGTTTGAGACTTGAAAGATAAGAGATAGGAGATGGAGGGATTGGTTTGCCTCTGTAAGCATATTAGGCTTGGGTTTTTCTCTGTAATCACTAGGAAAACATCCACACTTAACAATGTCAAGCCAATGTGAGTGGAGCACGAGAAAACGAGTCAACCTTGACCCACTCTTTCTAACTCAACTTAAGCTCAAGCTAACCATCTTTACACCTCTAGTGGAAAAATAAAAGATATACCATCATCAACATTAATGCTTACATGACAAGCCCCTTGATGTAGATCTAAAACCGTGCCATGATACATCATAGGAATGAAGAGCTGAGATTAAAAGATTGCAATCTATGTTTGACAACTTGATAAGACTAACTACTGTAGCAAACTGTTCAAAGCATTGTTCACACTATAGTACCTGGAAAAACAAAGTGTATTTTAGGGGGATAATTTTGGAATTATCAAGTAGAGTTGAGTTAAGGTTTTTCTTTACATACACACACACAAACACACATATAGTCACAAGTGGTGTACAGGTTTTATGTTTTCATGACTAAATAAAGATGAAGTTTTCTTGGGGTGAAAAATCACTTTTCCAATTTAACCCCTGTGTGAGGCATTGATATAGCCTGAGAACAATCCCTAGGTGTGATTCCTAGGTTTCAGAGAGCCCGGTATCATCTTTTATCTTTCCTTTCAGCATCTTTACACCTCTAGTGGAAAATAAAAGGTATGCTAGCATCAACATTAATGATTATGTGACAAGACCCTTGATGAACATCCAAAACCATGTCATGATGCATCATAGGGCAGGATTTTTATTAGACTTAATTTTACCCATAAATTTTCTATATTTTCCGGTTGTTTTTAACTTTAGTGGATTACTTTGGAATGAAGGGTTGAGATTGAAAGATTGCAATCTTTATTTGATTGCTTGATAAGGCTGATTATTGAAGTGATACCATCCATGCATTGTCTGCACTATAGTAACCTTAAAACCTAAGTGTTTTTTAGTGGGGATAATTTTGGAATTATGAAGTAGATTCAAGTTAAGGTTTTTCTATATATATAGTCCCAAGTGGTGATGGGCTTTATGTTTTCATGATTGAATAAAGAAGAAGTTTTCTAGCAAAAATCACTATTGCAATTCAATCCCTGTGTGAGGCATGGATCTGACATGAGAACAATCCCTAGGTGTCATTCATAGGTTTCAGAGAGTCCAATATCATATTTTTATCTTTCCTTTCATTCTTTTCTTTTCATAATAATTTGTATTTTACTTTATTTTTTTATTTATTTCTTTCGTTTCTTGTTCAGTTTTCCTTATTCTCTTCCTAGTAATGGTTCCTATTTGTTTTCTCTTGATATCACCAATTCTTTTCCTACAAAAAAATTCACCTTTCTAGTTTATTTAATATGAAAGCAAAAAAATGGATCTGGTTTTTGAAGAAACAGCAAGCGATTAGATCTATTCCTAAGCACACTATCCCGAGTGTCGCAACGTGGGCTGTCCTATTCCATGGAAATCCAAAGAAAGCTCCATCCCTTAGGATTTGAAATTTTGAATCCTTGTATTCAGCTCTACAATGAAGAATCTAAAAAGAAGAGAAATGAGCAATAGGACATCAAATCAACATTGATAAATGCATTTAAGATTGCTTCGGGTGACAATGTGGCTTTAGAAAGATGGTGATACATCTACTGTAGACTCATATTCCGGTGAAGAAAGTAGCATGGTATTGTGACTGAGACTAAGGATTGCCTATTTTTTCTTGTGTTTTCTAGTTCAAGATGGTTTTCCTAACGCGGAATTCAAGTATTCAGGCCCCTAACAAAAGCAGCAAATTTTAAAAACATGTTGAGAGCAAAGGATATAATATTTTTCTTAAGCTAGTGCCACCAATGAATCTTCACTAAAAACTGTTATGAAAACTAAAACTATTATGAAAACTAAATCCCGTTCTTCGATCAAAGGTTTGCTACATATGTATCAAATATGACAAAAATACCATTTGATTGTTATCAAGCTAGCCATGGCTCCATGCTACCAGACATATTTAAGTTAGAGACTATTCAAGTTTTCCCCTGAACAAGATTTTATGGGTAGAATGAACTAAAAATCTACCATTACAATGCAAAAGACCTTAAGCCACCCATGCATGAGTCCTCTATACAGCAAACCCCTCTTTATGATACACACTCCACTCAGTCCAATTCTCTAAGAAAAAAAAAAGAGAAGAACATGAAGCAAAAATAATAGTGTATTTGTCAATATTTATATTTTTTTGAATGGACAACTCAAATTAGATGGGATCAAGGTTCGCAATCTCGGTAGCCGACCCGTATGGGTACCATCTTGGTACATCGTCAATATGCATAATAAGAGGTCGATTCAATATGCTGAAATTCAGTATGCCCCCCATACAACATACCGGTTCGTTTCCAGTATGATACACCTGGTAAAAGGTCCGTTGTACCGACCGTACCGATGTACCGGTGGGCACCGGTACCAGTACGTACCAGTACTATACCGAAACGAACCGGTACCGTACCGGTTCGGCTGGTTCGGGCCAAAAGCCAAAAAAAATTTGAGATCGGTATGAGCCGGCCGGTATGGGCCGGTACGGATTATGAATAGTCGGAACCGAAAAATATAGTTGTACCGTACCGGTTCCGTTCGGTACGGATACGTACCGGTCCGTACCGGTACGTACAGGTCCGTACCGATCGGTACGGCAGACCATGGCTGGTATGCACTGGTATGGATCGGTACAGCACGCCATGGATGGGATCTTAGCCATCCATCCTTTCTATGTGCAAAACATGTGTTTCAACACTAGTTTGAAATAGTTCAAATATTCTTTGGACTGGACCCTGCGATACCCTGTTTTAACCTGGTCGACTCAACTTGGTCACGCCAAGTCGACTCAGGTTGATGGGCAGGAATTGGCCCAGCTAGCCGAGATCCTTCCTGCGAGGAAGGGCAGGACCGCGCGACTTCACCGAAGCCCCGCCCCCTTTTCCGGTGGATTCCCTCCACTAGCATTGATTCTCCTCGGCATTTTTGGAAGATAGGCAAGAGGAGATCGCAAAATCTCTGATCTTCTCTCTCTATTTCTTTCCTTCCCCAGCTTCCATGACCACCACAAATCCCTTCCTCTCCCTCTCTTCTCCTCTTCTTCCCCCTCTATCTTTCTCCCTGCCTCTTCCTCTCCACTTCGAGCTCACTCTGTCCCATCTCCGCTGGATTTGTGGTCGCAACACCTCACTGAAGCAAGGTGTAGCTGATTTGTACAATTGAACCCTGTAATTTTTGGGCAAACAGAGACAAGTGACCCCGACAAGGACATTACTAATTTTTGATTACTAATCAATTTCAATCTATATGAAAAATGAAAATATAAAGTATATTGACATAATTGGTTCTACATTTCCTTAAAAATTTAGTATCAAGGATATGATTGTGAAATGATTCATATTTTTATAGCATTATCTCATGGATGCTTATACATGAATGATTTCTAAATTATGAAAAGTGCATTTTACTCCAAAGGTGATATATATAGCCTAATTATAAATTATGAACTTTTATAAAAATAGCTGATTTATTGTAAATAATTTTCAAGATGGTTTTTAAAGACTATTTATGGATTACGACTCTATAAAGCCATTTAGTATCTTATTCATGTACAATCTAAGAAAATACAAATATGACTTAAGAAGATACGATTTAAGAAACAAGATTACAAGCTCTCAGATAGCTATGTACAACCCAACCAGCGGGTATAATAGTTAACATACGGCCCTCGCCAATAGGTATAATAGTTGGCATATGGCCTTGCCAGCAGGTATAATAGTTGGCATATGGCCTTGCCAGCGAGTATAATAGTTAGTATACAGTCCTGTCAGCAGGTATAATAGTTGCCAAACTATGATACCAGTCAATTACGATCCTATTACGGGTATAAGGTGATTTTAGCATTTAGTCTGAGAGTATTATTTTTGTACTATGACAATAGCTATTTATGCAATTTGCATGATTTGTGCATATGCAATGGTATGATAGGTTTGATGACATGATTTATTATGCGGTTATTATGAAATGCTCTAATTACATGGCCAAATGGTTTACTAAATTATGACTATATTTAAGTTATATACTTGGAACTGTATTTATGAATCTGCATGGGAAACCTTCCCTTCCCCAGATCTCGACGGAGGGAAGGTTTCCCCTCCCCCGAACCCCCTCCCCTTCCAAGGGTTAGGGATATCAGGGGAAGGGTGGAATGGAAATTGTAATTCTTTCTACTTCTCCGATCGTGAATATCTGAATAGGACGAACCGGCCCACCAAAGCAGGATTTCGGGCAGTAGTGGGGTTTTTTTACTTATGCATACATGATCAGATTTTCATGTCATGGCTTATTCTGTTATTATGTTTATGAAATGTCTTATTTTGCAGCAAAAGTTATTTTCTAAATAATGAATTAAATCATGTAAAACTTATACTTGAGCTGGTAAGATAGTGTTTGGTTGCTTACTGAGATGTGAAGCTCACTCTTCTCTCCATTCTTTTTTTTAGACAAATAAAGCTGCTAGGAGCTAGGAGGGATAAGCTAAGTGGAGGTCGAGATAATAAGCTTTAAAGCATAATAGCAGGATACTAATAAATCTAGTTTATGACTATGAAATTATGGGTTATGTTGCGTTGAATATTTAAATGCTGCATTTAGACGCTCTGTACCCGCACCACTCTATTTAATAAATGAAAAAGACGTTTGACCACTTTTATTATTGTATAAATTTTTTTTATACAGATTTTGTTTTATGGAATTCATGTTATTGTGGGCGACATCCCATGGTAGCATGGCCATCTCATGTTCCGAATTTGGGGCATGATGGACCCTATTGTTTAATGCCTAAAAAAAGTATCTTCAGTTTATTGTACAACTAACATATACATATATATCCGTCATCAAGACTTTAAGGTCCAAACGCATTCCAAGCCTCCGGAAACAAAATGAAAATTTAATTCCAATTTTAGCTCTATTGGAAATGCATATCCTTTCGAGGATACCAAAAGTGGTTTGCTGTAGCATAATATCATGCACATAGAGTTAAAATCTATTCAAGTCCACAAGGAAGAATGAACTCTACTGATTGGTTTGATTTGCAAATAAACAAACATCAAGGATGATTATTAGTTGCAAGATTTGCAGCCATTTCCTTATTTCAACCAATGGCAAAGATTTTAAGAAGACTAGTCTTTCGTTTTTATATGTAAGACATCTCTTGAACTCCTATTTTATATAGTCCCAATCTCTTGTGACATGCAACAAAAGCTTGTATGATAGGAAAGTTCTCTGATGAATTCTGTTGAGTTTATACCCCTATCTAATTGCAGGCTTTGGTCAATTTATGTTTAATTTTTCAAGTAAGACATCTCTCGCTTTCACATTTTGCGGATTCCCAATCTCTTGTGACATGCAGGGAAAGCTTGTATTGTAGGACAGTTCTCCAATGAAACTATATTTAGTTTATTGCCCTATGTAATTGCAGTCTTTGGTCAACTTGTGCTTTAATTTCCTTGTTTCGAGAAAACTCCCCTTAACACAACTTATCAAAAAAGAAAGGGAATCAGAAATGGCACCTGCCGACCTTAAAGGGAAGAAGAGGAGAAATAACCAATGTAATAAATCGTGGTGCACCAATCTCATTCAGATGCATAGAACCTTTCTAAACAAGCATTATATACAGTTCAACATTCAATAACTTCAGAGTTAGAAGAAAATCTAGTTTACATGTCTACAGGAATCTAAATTAACAAAGCCACAAGCTATCTTACAGCCATCTCCGGAAGGGGTTTGTATGCAAGTGCCAGCACCCGAGATCCTTGCCTTGTATATTTCTTGTATGTCTCCACATATGTTGGAGGCATTTCAATCAACCTGTCCTGAATAGTTTCAGGTGCCCCCTGCCATTATAAAACAAGCCATGTTATATCGAGTATAATGAGAAATCAACCACAGACAAACTGTACCTAAATCATCACTACATACTTTTTTAACCAAAAATGATTCCTTCCCTGAATGAAGCAATACATCACATACAGAGGAGTGACAAATTAGGAAGAAGCAAGAAAACAAGGACTTGATAAAAGTTAATTTCAGAAGCACTGTCAATTTATGTAACTGAATAATCAGCCAAAAGAAATCCCAGAATTGAATACTGCCATTACCATGCAAGAAAAACTTTCAGGCAATGTTTAGCAAAACCAAAGTATTAGGATTATTATAGACGTTTTAGTAAATTATTCTAATGAGTACTGATAAATGCATGAGTGGCTTTGGCTATCAAATAGCAATAATCAGGAGAAACAACATTACTAAGACAAAAGTGCAGATAATTGTGCTTGAGGCAATCAGCATGAAAAATTACTGGAAATATAACAACTTCTAGTTGAGACATAACTGCTAACTTTCTACTATGGTACAAACTCTAGCAACATAAGCAAACTGATGCCAAAGAAGAAAAAGAAAAGGAGTATGTTTTGGCACCACCAACCTTCACATATGCAAGAAATTGTTCCTGAACACGAACGACAACAGCCATTCTTTTTAAGTGAGATGCAAAATGGTGTCTCTTTACAATCTGCACGGCATGACCGCCTGACCTGAATTCAAGTGAAATCACGAAATCAAAAACAGAAGAACAAAATTATAGGCATAACACAAATCATAGATGCTCAAACAAGAAGATGAAGACATCATCTTTCACTTCTACAGAGATGAATAAATCTCAAAGGTTGATATTCAAATCAGCTGAAATGGCAGGTTTCAATAAAATGCAAAACCTCCTAGTAGAATATCATTTCAATAAAGTAATATAACTGATGATATGATAGCCTAAACCATCTCTCATAATATTCTACACATACACCACCATGACTATATATGAATCTACTTCTGAGGACAACAAATTTACTTTATAGAACGTAGGAAATATTAAGGAGAAGGTGCAAGTGCAGGGAAGAGGATAATTTAAAAGTTCTTGAAGTAAGGAAGCATTTAAGAAGTGGGTGCCTGTTTGAGTTTCAGGGGAGTTTCCGAAGCAGAAACACTACCCTAAGTAGCAGGTTCCTGCAACTACGGATATAACCACAACCAAAGAATATTATAGCTATTCTGACAAGTTAGAACAGTCACAAGCAAGCTAAAATAGTATGCCCATCAGGCTAAAATAACTGCTCAAACCTTCTAGTCTGGATAAAACACCAGTTAATACAAATATATAATTAGTTATACTGGAAAAAATGTATTTTTTATTATTTGAACCTATTGCATTAAGATGTAATTTCCTACCACCGACCCACATAGATCAACTTGTAACGTGAGAATATTTGAAGCATTTCTAGAGTTAAAAAACTCAAATGATTATCTAGTTGGACCACATGAGTGTCCGATTGAACCAATTTGGGATAGAATAGACATGGTTGTGGCTTAATATCAGCTCCAGTCCGAAAACTGATGATTCTAACAAAGGATTTAGCCATTGCAATGAAAACCAAGAAAGGGTTGATAAAGCTGATAACAAACAAAATTGTTTGTCCTGTCAAGAATAATTAGTTACAAGTTTTTCTGGTTCTTATATATAAAAAGCTATCTGTACAAAATGATGCAACTTACCTTTTGGGCATTGCCTTCTCATCAGATGTGTATATCCAGTCTATTCCTTTAAGTGCTGCCCTTTCAAGGGGATCGCCAACCTAAATTCCAACGATAAATTCTATAATGTTCTGCATTGATGATTGGCTAGTTTATAGCATCATCTATTATCACAAAGACTTCGGCTTCTAACAATATCATACCAGTTTATTGTCTACAAATACCAAGGCATGGCAGGCTGCCAGAACTTCAACTGTGCTTGCAGGCAATTTAGTCGTGTCTGACTCTAAATTTGTATTGTCAGCCAAACCAGCAACACCTTGAAACTCCTGAAAAGCAAGCCAGATATCTCCAGGTTAAGAATAATTACAAGAAATAAATTAGCTCACAAGTTAACAGGCATACCATGTCATCAGATGTAAGAGTTCCTGTCTTGTCAAAGCAACATATGTCAACCTGCAACCAGCTAAGTTGGTTAAAAGTATTGATAACTAAGAACTTATAATACCTGCAAGAGATCACTAAAATCTTCACCTTCCCAGCAAAGGGTATTCTGAATGGCTCTGTGCAGAAAATTCCACGGCGTGCTAATGCAATTAAAGATGTGTTGACAGCTATGGATAGCTCCATTGGTAGTTCAGGGGGTATCACAGAAGTGATAATTAATGAACAACTCAAGAAAAGTTTGTATTTGCTCCTTGTTGGATCCTCTAATCCCTAACAGCAGAAATTCCATTTGCTAGAGGTAATGCTAATGAAGTATCATAATTCTAGTGCAAGCAACAGTAGTACTGGAAACCAGAAATTTGCATCCATGATACAAGACTAACGGGTAAATGAACGCCTCTTGTACCTTTTTGAGCACATAGCCTGCAGCAATAATGGCAAAGAAAACTAGGAAAAGAATGAAGAAGCCACTCTCCCAGCTATTTGCAGTCACCTGAAACACCAATTAACAAAAAGTATTATTAAACATGTATGCTCCACTTTCCAATGATCAGTACTTGACTAGAGACCAGAAGTTACCCTTTCAGTGGAAAATAGAATTGTTCGCATTAATTTGCCTTGACTTGTCTCAAATCCCGTCCGCAGTACAACAGCCAAGCATCCCCCATCAGGTGTTTTCAGATTAAATGACTACATGTCCCATATAAATTTAGTAATTAGATATACATTATAGCCATAAAAACAATTAAACAAAATGACAGCATTTTAATAATCAAAGAAAAGTGAACAATGCATTGCAGCCATATCTGAAATACCTTATCTGGAGTATGCTGCAATATCTTTGTTCCACCAAACAGAATATGACTTTTGTCTCGTTTAATAGACAATTTATCATCAAAACCTTCACCCGCAATTGAAACCTAGAGAAACAAATTGCAATGTAAAAGAATAAACAGAAAGAAATGAAGCAACAGCAAAATGTTGCTTACACAGACAAAGAAAAACCATTTCATTTCCAATAATAAAAAAATATATATTATGTATGAGGAATACTTTGGAACTCAGCCAAAAAATACATGGTTTTCCCAGATATCTAGGCAAACTGAGTTCCAGGTTGGATGTGAATCTTTGAAACAGCTAACAAATAAATGTAGGCCAATCAGATAAAAAACAAAAGAAGGAAGAACCACCTTCCACTGAGGAGTAGACTCGCCTGTGAGAATGGCTTCATTAACAATTGCACTTCCAGCTAATAACAGCATATCACCTGGTACAGCTTTCTCCTCCCCACTCTGACCAGAGGAGCGACCGACGGAGACAACATCTCCAGGAAGGAGGTCTGTACCAGATAGCTTAACCCACCTGAAACCAGAAGCATTCGATATAACTAGCTTGCTAATGCCTAATTTGTACACCAAAAAAATATTTAAAATAAACAAAGACATACTTCCCACAACGATGCACCATCAGAGTCTGGCCATCAACTCTTACACGCCTAAGTTCCGTTAGAGTCTTCAACCTACTCTTGGCCATTGTTGACTCAAAAAGAAATAGCATAAAAAGTGTGAACAAACTGTAGTACCAATATTCATCCAAACACCAAAGGCCCACACAGAAAACCTGCACATAAAAAGCACACAAACTCAGAACAAAGGCTATAGCGATCTTCATAGCTTATAGAAGTCCCAGCATTAAGACAATAGAATGCTTAATAGGACTACAAACCTGAAACACAAAAAACGGCTCCGTGCAATTCTCTTTCATCAACTTTTGAAACGTGGGTTGTGGATACTCAAACCTACACATTAATTGAAGACAGTAGACATTAGCTTACCATTGAATTTTTTTGTATAATGATTATAGTTGAGCACATTGAGAAACTAATATGAGAGATATTTTCAGCCCAAAGTCCTTTGTGCTTTGACAGAAGTAACAGAGATGAAACTCCAAATAATTCATAACTAGGCAGGTAGAGAAAAAAATAATGAACCAAAACAACTGCAGAGAGCCGATGTAAATTGGGTTTCTATTAGAACAGCATGTTATTTAGATTCACTAAGAACAGAGTCAGCAAGATTCACATAAAAGACTTTCCATGTATGTGCAGATAGAAGTGAGGATACTTCACGAAGGTAATTACCAGCACCAGAAATAGATTGTCCATAGAACATCATTTCAAAGCATGCACTTCATTTAAGAAGCGGAGGCACTAATATTAGCTATTACTTTTCATGAGCTTATTTACCACAAAAAGGATAATAGAAAATTTTCGCATGCAAATAAACCAGAGCTACATGGATAAGTGTACTTAACAGCAAAAAAAGGGGAAAAAACAAAAAACAAAACAAAGAAGAAAAAGAAGAAGGAGAATTTCCTAAGGCCTAGTTCCTCAGCACCCTACAGGTCTCTGCAACACTATTGGTACCAGCAAAGTCTCAGAAATTAATTGACTCGAATCTCCAGGTGTCACTACATATGCGGATAATATTACCATGAGCCTTCAAGACTAACATATAATCAGAACTCTGGATATCAGTTTACAAGAATTTCTTGAAAAAGGTGGTGGGCAGAAGGTAGAAGTTAAGCATTTTTGTCATGATTGGTGGCACAGATATCAATTTAATTTAAGATTTTTTGAGAAACTGAAAGACAAATTAATGCTGTGGATAATTGTAGTTAAGCTTATAGATTGAGAAACAGTTTTTCAAGACATTTAAGCCATCGACGATGTCCAAATATGTTCATAATGATCTTGCACATAGCAGGGTTATCTGAACCTGAACTATTTTTGTGCCAAAAGCAGTGTGACGACTCTTAAATGATTGAGAATTTCACTTGTACTTAGATATTATTACATGTCAGGTATATAATTTATGCTGTGCAAAGCGATAATAAAGCTATTATGAGCCCTTAAATTATTTATGTACCAAAAATTCATTTTAGTTCTCACTGAATTTCAATTATGGATGAGAACTACCATCTTTCATATAACACACCTGCAAAGATCTGACAGTAAAAACAGTGTTTGATTCATCTAAAACTCTAGATGAAGTAAAATTTTACAGCACCAGCTTGTGGCAAGTTTTGATTGGGTAACATTAAGACACTATTAGATCCAGCACGTATCAAAGAAAAGGGGCACAGGTATCCAAAGCAGAGTGCCATGTAAGCATCATGTACCAACAAGAGGGTTCTGGATAGCCATCTATTGCTGCCTTTAGCTACCAGCAGGTTGAAGCAGCCTAAAAATTGGAATCAAGGTCCGCCGTACCGGATCCGGTAGGCGTACTGGTTGCCTACCGGACCGGTACGAGCCGGTTCGTACCGTGCCCCGGGCGGTACGAACCGGGAAGCTCTTCCCCGCCGGAGCCGGGGAAGAAGAAGAGAACCAGAGAAAGCGCGGGGAAGAGAGGGAGGGAGCCCACCTTCGGCCGCCATCGGAGGGGCGTCGGAGGCCGGTGGGGGGTGGCGGAGCCCGGCGGGGGGTGGGGGAACCCGCAGGGGCGCGGCGGAGACCGAGGCCGCGTCCACTGTTTCGAAAGAAACAGGGAACGCGGCCGCGGTTTTTAATTTGGGAATTTTTAAGTGAAGTCGGCAAACCGCCGGGCTCCGCCGCCTCCCACCGGCCTCGGACGCCCCTCCGCGGCTCTCCGATAGCGGCCGAAGGTGGTCTCCCTCCCTCTCTTCCACGCGCTCTCTCTTTTTCTCCTCGTCTTCTTCGTCTCTGGCACGGAACCGGCCTGTACCGGTTTCCACGGCTCCGGCGTACCGGTAGCTGGCCGGACCGGTTTGTACCGGCCGGTACAGGCCGGCTCGGCATACGCTGATTCGAATCATCTAATCATGTCACATGCACCAAAATAAGACTTCTAATATATCTAAGCAGTTTGATACAAGAATGTTATACTTGAAAGTTGGAAAAAGTGGCCAAGAAGCTTAAAATCAAGCCTTCCATATAATATAGCAAATTAATAGTGCACATGCGGTGGGTTGTAGTTGTTGCCTGATTCAAATGTGGCATTAGCTGGTAGAAGTCAACCTATGTTGTGATAAATCATTCCCTCCTCTAAGCTGTGGTACGATAAAATAGTGAATTAGTTTCATGCAAGGTTTTAAATACCGTGGGATAGAGTTGTCCCAGTTTTCCTGTGTAAAGTGACAACATGCATCCCGACACTCAAGACGGTGGATGTTCCATCCCCTCCCAATTAATTTCTCAACTTATCCTGTCCTAACACTAGGGATGGTGACATGCCCCATTATTCCGTGGGTACTTAAATATTGGTTTATCAACTCCTTTTTCTTGAAAAAAGTAACTCTCAGATGAAAGCTGCTTATTCCGTCACTGTCATTGCACAAAACAAAATGGCTATATCACAACTAAGTCCATTTGTTTCATTAGTAGGCACAAGTAGGTTAGGAAGGTATCAGCCCTCAATCCTTAATTCATACCAACTTCTTATGTCAAAAGCTTAATTTGCCTAACGAGACTCTAGCCACCTAGCAGGGCTTGCTGTTAGTAGGACCAGAACCGGCTATGGTGGTTTTAGTTCTTGATTAGACAAGATGTTTGGAGAGAAAAAAGGAAGCCATTGCTCAACAGAAAAAACTGCTAGCAAGATAAGTTATAGGTCATTTTTTAGATGTTCTATTCATTTTTGCATGTGGATTTCAACATGTACAACAAGTCCAACCAAAAAAATTAAGAAAATAGTAATGGAGGTTAATTGCATCAGAAGACACAATGTAAGTTATGAGTAAAAAATGACGCCAGCCCGTAGAAAAGCCTCTAACAAAACTAATATAATAGTTATCAAAAATATAGTGATTGCTCCTATTTGATATCAGCTAGTTATGTAATTGACATTTCCCTGGATGAAGAATGGAAGGTGGTTGCATTTTGTTGACTAAAAGCATATTTTCCCCTTTTTGTGTTTGCCACATATTCAGGTGATAGGATGATACATAGAGAAACATACACATTTCGCCCCCACTTGTTAGTGGCGGCAGCAACTTTAGCTTCCGATCCATGGCCAGTATTCCTGAGATAATAACCAAATGATTCTTTTGTAGGGTAAGTGAGTTTGCAAAATGTTTCCTTTTCAGTTGAAAAGATGAAGCGTTGCTTTCTGAAATCAAAATATATTTCATCACTATTCCCAGTTGAAGATGCTGATGATCCCTCCACCTGCGTAACTCAGAAACGATTCCATCAGGCATTGTCAAGAATTTTTATAACTGAAATTAGAAAATAATAAAATCAGTGTCCTGGAAAATACTCGAACATTTCAAGCAGAAAAGATATAAAATTCTTTTATTTAAATGCAATCTGCAGATTAGTTATAGCTACACACATAAGCATAAAAAACTTTGTAAATGGGTGAATTCGGTGGATCACACATGAGTTTATATTCCAGTTCCTTAAGATCAAGAAGTGGCATAAAAAAATTACCCTTGGTGAGAATACAATCCATGTCCTTTACCAATCATTCAACATAAGAGTGTAGACATAAGAAAATAGGAATATTAAATAATTAACAGATTGGCTCTTTTGCGGCTAAATTGGATATCTAGGTCCTTCACCACTCATTCCACATAAAAGTGTAAACCAAGGATCGTTAAACCGGTATCGGTAGGCGTACCGGTCGGCCACCGGACTGGTTTGGTACCGATTCGAACCAAACCGAACCGGTACCGAACCGATACCGCTGGTTCGGCCTAGTTCACGCATCCAAAAGCCCAAAAAAAATTGGACACGGTACGAACCGACCGGTTCCTAACCGGTACCGGCCAGTACGGGTCGATTCAAGCCGGTACGAGCCGGTACCATTTTTTAACGATACCGACCGATTCGCACCGATTCCTAGCCGATACTGGCCGGTACCCTTTTTTAACGCCGAACGGGACCAGTTCGGTACGAGCTGAACCGGCCAGTACGGGCCGGTTCAGCATTTCTTGGTATAAACATATAAAAATAGAAATATTAAATAATTAATAAATTGGCTCTTCTATGGCTAAATTGGGTACATAGGTCCTTCACCACTCGTTCAGCATAACAGTGTAAACATATAAACATGGGAATTTAAATAATTAACAGATTGGCTCTTCAGTGACTAAGTGTGTGCGGAAACCTTAAGCATATGTGAAAAAGCAGGCCAGAAACCAGATTGAAGTGTTCATAGACCAACATCATGTACAAGATAACTATAACAACACTGGACAATAATTTCTCAAGATTTTAGTTGTCAGCATGTAGTTAGGATTGTAAAATCCATGGCCTTCAGATCTAGATCAGTTTGAACTGTAAGATCTAGACATGGATTGTGCATCCAAATTTTGGATCATATGATCCTTTAGAACATAAAATCCAAATATGGAACATGTTACTATGTATCAAAGCAAATAGAACATCCATTCTTTAAAATCCAACAATTTTCTTCAACTTTTGTGATAACTAGTAGATCATTAAGGATCCTAATTAGTTGATTGGAAGTGCTAAGACTGACACTAATATTTTGCCTTTCCTCGAATAACTTAACGCAAAGGAGAATTTTGCTGATACATTTGGAGGAGAAGAACATCCTTTCTTGGTATGTTAAAAATTAGAAGTTTGTTTCTAAAGGTGAATTAGTCAAGATGTTGCACAAGGTTCGACTAGCAGGATGGTGAAGTAAACATTGTTTTTTCATCAAAAGGCAAAAAGAAAATATTTTATTTCATACATTAAATCTGATAATGATTACAATTATTATGACAATACATTCCATGTATCTATTTCTTTATTCTGCAGACCCATATCTACATATATCATGGGTCAAATTACAGTACCCCATGGACTTACATAGTGGCATATATCTATGGTGAAAAATAAAACATGGTGTTTATTTCTTGGAGATAACATATGAGCTCACAATTGTTGGAAAGTGAGCTTATTATGTCATATGAAGGTTTCTTACTGATTATTCATTCAAATCACAATTTAATCATGCTTCTTACTTTGTATATCGTTTTACATTCTTTTAATGTTCGAAATAAATCAGAAAAGATCAACACTTTGTAACCTTCTCCATGATCCAAACAAATCTGACCCCCTATATGATTTACAATATTATACTAAGCTTAACCACATTGCTTGTCAAATTAGTGACAAATTTATATTGATTCAGAGTATGACAATAGACTACTATTCCATGTCCTGGATAAAATAATAGAATCACTGAAAGATGCTAAGAGCAAGGTTTAAATCCCGAGAGATAGGGGGTCCCGGTTTCCCTATGAAATGGGATGCCCCGCTATCCAATCCCATCCTGGTGAAGCATCCCAGTGGTACTCTCTATCTCTCTCCTTTTCTTCTTTCCTTTATTTCTTTCTTTGTTTGTTTGTTCCTTTTCTTTATTCTTTCCTTCCTTTCTTTCTTTTTTCTTCATTCTTTCTTTCTAATTCTTTTTTCTTCTTTTTTCTTCTTTTTTTTTTCTTTCCTTCATTTCTTTCTCTTTTCTTACTTCTTCCCATTCTTTCTTTCCATTTTATTTTTTTCTCTTTCCCTTCTTCCTTCTTTCTTCCCTTCTTTCTTTCTTTCCTTTTTCTTCTTCTTTCCCTTCTTCCTTCTTTCCTCTCTTTTCTTTCTTGGTCTTCTCCCTTCCTTTCTTTCTTTCCTTTTTATTCTTCTTTCCTTCCTTTCTTTTATTTCCTTTTCTTCTTCTTTGCTTCCCTTCTTTCTTTCCTCTTTCTTCTTCTTTCCCTACGTGGATGGGTTTTGAAGTCCCCCCTGTGTCGGTGTCGTTACCTCACAAGAACAAGACATAACAGAGGGAATACCCCCCCCCCTCTCTCCTACCAAGACTTAAAAACCTGGCTAAGAGAGTTCATGCATTGCAAACGGTAATCTTATAAAGCATAATTTATCTAATATTTTGCTGAGTTATGCAAAATCTTACATTTTGATCAAATGATTGCTTGCCCAAACCAATAAAGCATACCACAATAAAAGGCATAAAACAATTTCCTAAGACCAATTCTGATACCAAACGAGTAAATACGAAATTTTAAGATGTGTCTTAAGAAAGAGTTCAAATACCAGGTGCTGAATGCATGCGCTAGCATGTTATATTCCACCAAGGCATGCTCATACTTCGAACATTTCACATGCACTAGCATAGCAAGGCCAAGTACTGGCATGAAATTGGTACCATGCAAATGCTGCAGCATGCCAGTAACTGTATTACCTGGACACTTGCATCCAGCACCTAAAACTCATGTCCGATATGTATTGGAATAAGATATGTGTCAAATGCTTGGATACTTGGGAAAAATTTTGAATTTCAGCCTTTATTCTTTTGAGATTGGTCAAGCATGTAAGTTTTAAAAATAACTTTACAAAATGTCAACTTTCAAAAATCATTAAGCTAATTAGAAAGTTTGGATGACAAACATGCAGAAAACCTAGACATATAATATCTTTTAATCAAATATATGTTTAATTAAAATAATCCTTTTCTACATATCCATGTATCTCCTTTTTCTCCTCTTGCCAAGTTAGATACTTATATACATGTGTGAAACTGATTCATGTGTCCATATCCATGCCACAATGGCCAGTAAAGCACGAGCTTAGTGCCTATCATGCATGCCATCTCATGCCAACCAGCAGTTAGATCCCATCAATGCTTAGTGACTAAAGCTACCTAACCAATTGGGTGTTCTACAAGGTTGAGAAGGGAAAAAAATGATTTACTATCTCTCTAAACATCAATGTAATCACCTTTTCCGCAACGATAGGTAATACTTCTATACTGCTTATGAAATAATATATAAAAACTAGTCAGAAGCTGGTTAGCCCAGCCATTACACACCTAATCACAGATCATCAGGGTTTAAACCTCACTAAGGAATAGGCTACCAGACATGAACAAACGGTTAATCTCATATATTTTAAAAGCAAAACAGGCCTCGAAGTTATACACTTAGAACTTCAATTTCGTTTTAATATAACAAGAAGACATGGTCAAGTCTATTGTTGGAGAAAATTGACCAGCAACCTATGACCATAAAAGCAAGCTTGTAGTAGGAACATTATGGTAAGACTTACTCCAATCAATTATCTCCATGCTGTACACTTGACTTTCAAGATCTTGAGATGACATTGACATACTTTAACATTATCCAGTATAAGTTCTTGCAAAAGGCAGCTAAGGAACAGGAACATGCATAAAAAAATTAGCAATAAATAATAGAATAGGAAGTATAGATGTCATGTTAAAGTATTATGTAGTATAACCATCTAGGCCGAAAGGTGGAGAGAAAGGTTTTGTAACAGATATTGTTATAAAATCATGAAATGGTATAGAGGAATGAGAATGATCTCCAATTTCGTCGATATATACGGATATATTGTTGAGTGCATATCAGCATAGGTTGTAGGTTGGTAAGCTATGTTAAGTCATTTTGAATGATTTTACAATAATTTGGCTACCCTCTAACCTGGATACTAATAGGGAACATTAATTGTACAGAGAACAATGTGTTTTACGTCTCATTCTTTAAAAAAAGAAAATAATAAGGTATGATTAGAAAAAATATCTCTGTTTTTCAACCTGGAAAAGTGATGATAAATAGCAAGGACAATAGGACACCATGGGAAATGGAGGGACCCATTAAGCTTTGCAGGAAAGCATTGAATAGTTACATATAACAGACTCAAAAAAGACTTCAATATTATATTTCTATTTTTTCCGATGTGGATTATATTTTTTATTTTCAAAAGGAAGATGAAACTATTCACTCTGTTTCTGCATATCATGTCTAGTGCTGTGGTGTATAGGTTCATTGGTGCCTTTCTCCACATGTTATATGGCACCAATGATGCAATGACAGAAGTCAAAAAATTACAGATCTTTTAGGGCTAATTTTCCCTAATTATAAGTTATGCAAATCGAATATCTTTCCTACAACCACAAGGAATTGTGATTGAAGGTGGATGTCACAAATTTATGCAGATATTGGTTAGGTGAAGCTACAGAAGTGTCATCTTGTTCTCCATAGTTTTGATTTTTGACATTTCTAAGTAATTAGTTGTTCTTTTTTTATTTTCATTGAAGAAACCTATTATCTTTTTGATAGTAAAAATCAAGGATCAAGTTACAACATGATGCAAACATGCCAATTGATAGTAAAAAACACGGTCGTGCCATGCCGTGTTGTGCTGATCACATATCTTGCCAAGTACCAAGATTCATACAAATGAAAATAGGTTCATGTTCATCCATTTCAACCAAAACGAGGACTAGCAGTGACCAATAAGCAAGATACAAGAGCATATATCCTTGTATCCTACTTATACCTTGCCAGCATGGATTGCAATGGCTTGATACTTGAATCCTTAATAAATTTGTATTTTCTCACTCTGTTGTAGCTTTCCTTACTTTTAATTTGATTATATTGTTTGTGAATACAGGAAAAAAGTAACACCTGGTCTACAACTTCTACAAATATTTCTCATATTTAATAAGAAAACCATTATCATTCTTATCAACAATCACATGCTAAGAACTACTAACGAAATCATAACTTCTTAACTATATCTACCAATAATGCTCTCCTGGAAATCCTATAAGCCAGTTTACATTGCATTCTTAACTTATGAAACGATGTTTTCTAACCTAAAATCCTTCCATTCAGGATTAAAAAAAAAATGATTGAAAGAAATCCTCAATCTAGTATGGATATTTTGGCAATTACAAAAGCAATAAAGATGGCAAACAAAAAAAAAGTGAAACAAGACAATGTACAATAATCTTCATATTAAGGTATTACACTATTTCCAATAAACATCCAAGTAGTAGCTACAAGTATAAAAACTGATTACATGAATGTAGGGGAGCCCTATAGGAAAAGGCAAAACAAAAGCACTATTTAGGTAGTACCAACATCAAAGGCATGGCTTATAGATGTAACAAAAATATCTACTTAAAAAACAGCAATGGCCATATAGACACAACTAGAAAATTCCCTTTCCCCTGGCAATATTAATCTCACTGACCATACAATCTTTAACAAGGAGAGGAAATAGTCTTAGTATCATGTTACAGAATGAAACTCCTTCAACAGGGTTCGTACATGATTTTAAGATAAACACATGCACTGTGAAAATTATGTATGTGTACACAGCAACAACATGCAACCCCCACAACCAGGTCCATATGAACGCTATCCTGAAGTAAGATATTAGTCTAGACAATGGTTTTCATACGATGTCCAGATTTCATATAGGTTTGTTATATCATTGCAACTTTGACAGGTTTCTGTAACTCTGGCTATGATTTCATAATTTATGATCATGAAAGTGCTCTAAGAATGCTATAACGTTTTCCTTCTTGCCAAATATAAAACAACAAATTAACTCTCTACAATCTATAAATACAATCATCCTCTTTCATTTTGGTGATAACTTGCCCATTGCATTAGTAAGGCTTCATCATGCCACACAAGTAAAGTGACATGAATATAAAAGTTGTCAGATAAACGAAAGCAGCATTCATGGATTTAATAAACTTACAGGTCTCCGAATATGAAGTGGCACAATTTCTTTTGAACCAGAAAACTTAGCAGGAGTTACTTTACATGCATCTGCAGAATAGATGTCTTTTGCCTGCCAAATCATAGTAAAAAAAGCATAAAGGAACAGCAAAGACATCATAGTTTTTGACCAATCAAAGATTAATCAGTCAGAAGTCAAAAAAGCAACAAAACAGGTATACCAACATATACTTGATATCCACATGCTTCTACTATGAAATAAAGATATCTATTTACAAATTTGTTAAATTTTACAATACAAAAACATTGAATATGCTTTTTTTTTCTTTTTGCTAGCATGCAACTCATAGCGCAGAGATGACTGCTGCCTGAATATTTTATCAGTTCTAACCACATAATAAATTAATCAAACTGACTCATAAAACTAGAGTAAAGTCCAATTCACAAGTCACAGGCAAGAAATCAATTCCAAACTACACTTTGTGATTTTTTATCAGTTCCAAACTACACTTTGATATCTTAACTCTACTCCTTTAGACAACAGTACTATAAACCAAGAACTCGCATACCTTGCCGAACTGGACAAAGCATCTGAAATCAACCGACCAGGCAGTGAAAAGCAGCACCAGAATGTGAGCGACGGCGAGCGCCCCAAGAACTATCAACGCGTCAGTGAAATCAAGGCTAGGCACGGCAACAAAAAGCCAGATGGAATAAAGAATCGCGAAAGGCCACACGTCCAAGCGCCAGGTCCAGTGCCGCCGCTTCAGCAAGTCCACCCCTTGCACCACCTTCCCATCCACATCGAATCTCGCCATCTTCTGTTTCCCTTAATCTATAAAAAGATCACATAAGAAGACTCACAACCGAAACCGTTCGTCCCCAATTTCCTCCTCCACCGAGAACCTTCAAACCAGATTCCATAACATCAAGCGAGATCTATCATGTAACGGATCGAAAAAAAGGGAAAGATAGGGTTTTTGAGACGAAGGAATCGAGGAAGAGGGGAAAGAGAGTACCTGTAGATCGGCCGCCGGATCGCGCGGAAATCTCTTCGATGGGGCGAGGGGATCGGGGGAACGGCGCCGGTCTGAGTCCCGCCGGAGTCTTCGAGTGGATGGCTAAGAGGAAGAGCTCGTCTTCGCGACAGAGAAAAGGGTCTTTTTTATTTTTGTTTCTTTTACCGCTGCTGGAGAAGATGCGAGACGGCGGGTGATGCTTTCTTTTCCTCCGTCTCTCTGGTTTCCCCGGTTTCCCACACCGCTTATATATAGGCTTTATTCTCTGGCAACCACGCCTCTGAGGTGAAATTTTCCAAGTATTCCTCATAAGTTACCCCAGCGGTAAATACGATTTTTTGCATAAATCTTCAAATTGTCTCTGCGTAATTTTGGTCCAAAAAATAATCCTAGTTTTGGGTTGGTAGTGATCAAATTAAGTGATTATTTGATCCCAAACTTTAATGATTAAATTGAAAAATTTTATTATGATATAGTTTTATTTTATTTTCCAACTAGAATGTATGCATATACTTAAAGCATACGAAGTGACATCTAGTTAATTTAGTCGAGCTATGTTCAATAAAAATCTAAAGTGATATTTGTTTCAATCTCTTCTTGTCCTCGAATTCTACTGAAAAGCTTAACTACCATTTACAATTTCGAACAAAGATTGAGTTCTGTCATATTTTAATAAAATCGATCTTGTAAAAAATAGCTGAATCAACAATGTTACAAAATAGAACAGCACCATAAATCAAGATCTTGCCAAGACAACCTGCAGCTTGGTTAATTTTGTGTTCATAGATCTTGGATGTCCAATTGCCTCTCTTTTAACTAGTACTTGGGAAAGAGAAAGTGGAGTTGACAATGAAAGTATGTATGCAACCATCTTCTTCCCATGAGGATGGGGAGTTTTGGAGCTGATGCTTTTCATTGCCTTTCTGTTCTATTTAAAAAAGAAATTATTGGTAGCAGTGAAGTATGCTTCCTCTATATTATATAGTATTTCAGTAGAAGTCCTTAGTTCTACTCCTCCAAATGCCTAGTCCAAAAGACTATCAATGGTCTCTTAGGATTAACAAAATTTTAAAGAGGTTTCCCTTTTTAGCTTTCCTTATGTTTTTAATTGTTCAGTTGTTTCTTCTAGGGCAAAATTTTATCTCCAACTTCATCAACAGTTGCTTGTTGTTGAAGTTTGCAGACGTTTTCTTTTATATTTTTCTCCTTTTTATATTTTCTATAAGTGCAAGATACAATTGAAAGGTATTGTGATTAATTTGACCATAAAACTAGGAGAGGGTTTTTGGTAAAGATCCCATAGATTTTCTGTTGAAGGCAGTATTAGATTTTTGCTAAATTTTCATATCTTTTACTTGAATATTTTAGCATATATGTTTTCTTTTTTATTTTAGATCGAGTTTCATATTTTTAGTAGAACTTTAAACTTTGTATGGCTTGTCTGTATAAGACAGCCTAGGGTTTAATTTGTAGGATACTTATTTTAATTGATTAAAAAAAATTGTGGAGTTTTCTTCTTCCACTTTTCCTATTCTTGTTCTTTGTCATTCTTCTCTCTATAACATGCAAGTTATGACCTACTCACCTTTGTGGTTGGCTTGTTTTGAGATGCATGGGGGTGCACTAGATAAGTTTAGGCTTTGTTAACAAAAAATTTACGATAAGTAAAAAGAAAAATACTAATAAAGTTCCCAGAAAATAAAAAATCCATTTTCAATTGCTATAAATTATGGGATTGACCATACCTAATGATGATTGAAAGTATCTATTGCTACTTAAGTGGTCAGGAGATGTAAGACAAAAAGTAGTTATAGCTTGTACAGTTAAATAAAAAATATCACTAATAGTGAAAGGAGCTATTGCAATAGCATCAATGTTTATGCCTCTAATATTACTTTAGGGTTTTTTTTGCATATATATCTTTATAAATTATTTATTTTTGTATATCTACTTAATGCAAGATAGAAGGGAGAAAGAGAGAGAAAAAGATGAAGAAGAAGAGAAGAGAAGAGAATAACAAGGAGGAGAAGAAGGTAGGGAGAGGGCAAATCAATATCATGTATTCTCAAATCTGAATAACACAAATTATATTATATTAATAGGTTTATATAGTTACCCCAAAATTCTATAAGAGTCTGCATAAAAACAAAACACTGGAATCCCTATAAAATTCTAATTTTAGAGTCTTACAAAATTATAATCCTATAATCCACAATAAAACTCTCTAATTTTCAAATAAAATAAATTTTCTATTTTTTTATTTACGTCTAACAGAAGTATGCCTAGATTTCTTGTTGGATGGTGCTCTATCACTGCCCTTCGATCAATATGACATCTCATGCTGTGAAAAAATGATCTTTTAAAAGCTAAAAACCCTTAATGTGGGAAGACATGCAAAATTTAAAAAAAAAAGATTTATAAAAATATATATGTAGATAATAAGTTTTTGAGGGTATACTCATAATTTTAGATATTTACAAGATATATATCCCAAAAGTCTTTTTAGCTACATGCTAGTTAAACTAATATCATCAAGTGAATCATGATATCGAGGTAGACATGAAATAAAAAATATTTTATAATGGCATACATGAAAAAAATCCATCACTCTTTAGCTATATGGAGATGCAATTATTTATAAACATAAGAAAATTATATGGCGATCCAACTTCAAGAAAGGAGGATAATACAGAGTAGAGTTTTGGATGGGAGTACATGTTGTTGACCCTTATCTGCTCCATATTACTCCTAGTTGCACACTTCTCTTATTGTGCCATTTTAGTAGTTGATTCTAATGTTTGGATTTATAACAAATAGGGTTGTATGGAGTGGGATTAAATATACGATGAAAAGATGAGATAATAAGTGCCACTTGCTTAAGAATTGGAGAGTGAGTTTGTGGAACCACATTTGTGCCATGCGACTAAATATTTAAGGGATATTATTTAATAACTTAAATAACATCTTTTATTAATTCCTGCAGTAAAAAATAATCCATACTTTATAAAGGTGAGGAAGCCAATTTTGTCCAAAATTTTAGATCCAAATATAAATTCAGTTAAATTAGGTCTAGTTAAGACCGTCTTAGCAAAAGTTTAAGTTGTAAAAAAAGTCCGTATTTTATATATGAAAACATGTGAACAAGTTGAGTTTTAAACTTTGGAAACATAGGTTATAAACGGGTTGGGTTGGTTAGAGGCTATTGAAATATAAACTAAATAGTGATTAAGATTCATTGGAAGCTTTTGATAAAAATTTAAATTTGGTTCAAAAAGATACATTTTTGAAAAAGTCAAAAATTTCTTTATATGTGGATTCTTTATATTTATGTTGATTTTTATATCATACCTTATATCCTTCTCTAACTTGACCCAAATTCTATCTAGAATGATTTTGAGCCTAATATTTAGGCCTAATTTGATATTTTTGTTTGGAGTATAGTTTTGTCTATAGAGATTTGAGCAATGAAGCTTTTACTGGTAAAGCTTTTAATAAAAAGTAATTTATTATTCGATAATTATATTTCTAAAATATTATGGAACTGTAACATCTATTTATTAACTAAATATGAAAGTGTTTTTAGTAACAGATAATATTATTAAAATTAAATTGAACCGGCTGGTTGGACTAGTCTTATCGAGAACCAGTCATCTATCCAGTACAATTTAAAGGATATTTTAAAATGGTCAATACTCGATCAAACATGGGAGAACCAAGCAAACCAGGTATACAAGGTTATTTTCTGGCCAAAGATATCGGTAAGACTTCCCTCTTCCATTTTATTCTTCTGTATTTCTTACTAGCCTTTTCTTTACAAGATAATTTCATTATTGGTGTTGTACTAAACATGCTACTAACGAAAACCCTTCTTTTTGTTAAATTTTTTTCTCTTTTTTATACTCTTTCAATCCGTTGGACTCAGTCGCTACTGAGATAGCTGAAGTTCCATACTTTTTAAAACATGAAATCGTTTTTTTTTTGGTTTCTGGGTAAGAATTCTTTCTTTTTTTATCCTCCATCTACGAGTTCCTCCGTGGTCTCGGCACCGTCCCCGACGAGCTCGACGGCCTCGAGCTCCCCGTCACCGAGGATGTCATGCGGGAGCGCGTCGACTTCCTCCATTCCCTTGGCCTCACCTTAGAGGACATCAACATTTACCCCCCTGTACTTGGTTGTGGTGTCAAGAAGCACATGATCCCCGTTCTCGATTATCTGGGGAAGTTGGGTGTCTGCAAAGGCGACCATCACGGAGTTTTTGCGGTGGTACCCGCAGGTCCTCCATGCGAGCGTGGTGGTCGATCTCGCACCCGTGGTGAAGTACTTGCAGGGATTGGACATCAAGCCTGGCGACGTCCCTCGTGTCCTCGAGCGGTGCCCGGAGTTACTCGGCTTCGAATGGAGAGGACTATGAGCACATCAGTGGCCTATCTGATTGGAATTGGTGCTGCAAGAAGAGAACTAGGAGGGGTTCTCGCTCGGTATCCGGAGATACTCGGGAGCGAGTTGAGAGAGTGATCGAGCCTTTCGTCGAATATCTTGAGAGTCTGGGCTTACCGAGGCTGGCTGTGGCGAGACTGATTGAGAAAAGGCCTCAAATTCTTGGTTTTGAGTTGGGGGACCAGATGAAACCCAATGTTGAGGCTCTGCTGGAGTTTGGTGTTCGGAAGGAGGCATTAGCTTCTATGATAGTTCAGTATCCAGACATCTTGGTGATTGAACTGAAGGTTAAGCTTCTCTTGCAGCAATGCTTGTTTGAATCGAGCATTTTGGTGGGTCGTGATGAATTTGGAAAAATCATTGAGAAAATGCCTCAAGCTGCTAGTCTTAGCCGCTCTACTGTGTTGAAGCATGTTGATTTCCTCAAAGGCTGCTGCTTTTTGTAGAAGCAAGTGAGCTGAATGGTTGTTGGCTGCCCCTAGTTGCTTGCATTGAATCTGGATATTATAAGAATGAGCTTTGAGTATTTTCAAATAGAGATGGATAGTGATTTGGAGGAGCTGGTTGCACACAATAACACCAAGGTATCAGATTATCACCAGGAAAGGGTTAAAGTGTTTACTTGGATGGCTATTCAATTGTTCTGATGAGGAATTTAAAGAAGGATGAAGTATGACTCCATTGAGATTGAGGAAATGGAAACAGAACCATTGTTTAGCATGAAGACATTTCTAGAACCCAGGGAGGAAGATGAGTCTAGGACTGAATATGATGTAGACAGTGAGTATGAGGACCATGATGATGACTTTATGGGAAATTAATTTACTATCATTTTGAGTTGCCTGTTGGTGATTAGTTTCATCTCAAAATGATGTGGGAGTGCGCTAATGGACTGCTATCTCTTTGAAGCCTTCCTCAGAGTAACCTTGTGATGTATACAGCAAAACTTTTCCTTAAGAAAAGCATCCCTTGAAAGCTGAGTGAGAAATGAATTTTATGAAGGCTAATTGCAATGTCAGACCTAAAGGTACACATACACCTAGTCATGCTCTCATCCTTCAGAATTTTTTTGTCAGTCTATCTTTATGAGATGAAAGATTGTATCTCTGGGAAAAATTGTTACGTGCTTGAGCAGCTTATCGTCGGTATCCATATTATATGCGAAGTTGTGGCTTTTTTGAGTGAAAGTAAGCCTTGACACCTTTTAGATCCTAAAGTTGATGTCTGTGTTACATACTTGCAGCTTGATGCTTCTTATAGGCTTTGAAGTTATAGAGTTACTAGTATCGCCTGATCAGATATCCTTCAATATTTGAAGTTATGCTTTTTATGATTTTAATAGATGATGCAGAAGAAACTTATAAATTATAAAATTTTTTAATCAGGAGTCATTATTGAATCCGTGTATTTTATTGTTCCTTTCCCAACTTAAGGCATGCTCCAAACCAGTTCTGTTCTGCACTATCTATCTGTACCAAAATTTCTATTTCAGTGTTTCAAACTGATTCTTTTAGGTCTTCCTTTCTTTTAAGCTTCAAGAGATTCATATTTCATGTTCTTTTTCTTATTTTATTTTTTTTGCATACCTCAACATGGTCATTATAGAATTTTTCATTGGTTCATCTTAAATTTTTCATGAATAGCTGATGACCTCTTAGAATTTTTCATTGCTGTTGGTGGGTAGTTTCAGCAAAAAATGACATGGGACTGTGCTAATGGACTGCCATCAGTGGGAAGCCTTTTCTTTTTTTGGTAGAACAGATTGATTATACAAATCTAGTATGAATACATCCCATAAAAGCCAGAAAGTAAAATATCCTGAAACAAAGGTGGGATGGAAAACGAATCAGTTCATAGGACCTCGCTCGAGTGTTGGGCTACGTAAGAAGCAACCCAGTCAGCCGCCCAATTAGCTACTCTGTAGATATGCCTGGCCACCAAGGACACACACTCTCTAGAGCTTCTCCAATTGCATGTAGGAGTGGGTGGGCACCAGCTGATCTTGCTTGCCCCTGAATCCACCCGATCATTGCGGTCGAGTCACCTTCGACAATAATACAGTTAGCTCTAAGGACCCGCCTTGCAAGGGTGATACCAGCCCAGGCCACTCTCAGCTCCACTCCAAGTACATATGTCTCAAAAATCGGCATACTGCCTGCTGCCACTAGACTCGAATTTGGGCCTTGGATAACAAAACTTGCACCCCCTCTACACCCGTCATCCACCACGCTATTGTCGAAGTTGACCTTTGATGAGAGCACAAAAGTGTGATCTACATACCACTTAAATTAATCTTATTGTTAACAGATGATGATAATATCGTCGAGTTAAATTGTATTTTGTGTTTCGCATAGTCTTATCGTAAATCAGAGATAAAATGCACATTTGGTACAGGTTTGGTTCAGGAAGATGCTTAACCCAAGCTGTGCGCACCCAATCTCGCCATATCCTAGTCGAACCCATCATTTATCAAACTCACAATTATGGGCAGCAGCCAGGCCTGACCATATTAGAGCGACACTTGGCGACCATCCACATGGAATGCACCAGAAACATCCGAAGCCCATCCTTCCGCATCAGTCTGCATCCCAAAACACCCAAAGCACCGCATCCTCTTCCTCTTGATTCTCCTGCGGAACCAGCGAGCAGCACCCCACATCATCTTCTTTCCCCGTAATCCCAGCTTCCGGATCAAGCAACGCAATGCCCGTGATCACCTCCCAGCATCACGCGTCCGTGAACCGTGTCCAACAGCGTCCGCGTGCCAACCTCCAGCCCGAAATCCAGCCACGGATTGCCGCCCTCCGCCTCTGCAGCACCCGTTTCTTCCTTCTGCAGCGCCCCAGCAACGAATCCATCTTCCGCGATCAACGTTCGAGATCCCTCTCCTTCCGCCTGTGAAGCACCCCAGCAGCCGCAATCACCGCCCCGGCTGTCCGCGTCCTCCACCGTTCCAACGCTCGTGATCACCTCGAATGGGAGGCGGTGAAGATTGTTATAAGAGGGGGGAAGAAGAGAGGCATCGGGGGGCCGCCTGCTGGGGTTGAAGGAAAAGAGAAGAAGGAAACAGGGGATGCCCTGTTTCCAAAAATAAAAAGAAAAAAAAAAGATATAGAGAGAGGAGTAACAGGGGAGAGTCTTTGATGTTGATGGCTGGCTAATCCTTTAGGTGAAGGGTGATGGAGGAACCCTTGATGTATTGCTATCTTTGAAGTAAATTCTAAACCTTTAATTCTTATAGATTTATATTTCCAATATATTATGGATTCTTGCATAATTATTTTGTAGATAGTTCTTTAATGGTTTATGTTGATCGACATGTGGACCGCTTTAGTATTTGATTTATCGTTGATGTAATAGGCACGATAAATGCTTAGAAATAGAGTTCATATGTCCCTAAAATATATCCCATGCTTTGATCTATCCTATATTTATATCTTTAATCAAGAATCGAAGAATTTATTTCTTGAATGCAAAATTATCAAGGGGGATTCCAGATCCTTACTCCATCTTAATCTATCCATACTTTGATTCTCTGTGTACTGATTTGTTTTCTATTTGTAAAACATCATCTTAATCAACAAATTAACTGAATTAATTAATTTGAGATTACGCTAATAATCCATATATCGTTCCCTGAGAAATCGACCTCGGATTTCCGAGTTATACTACTTGTGCGAATCTCCTGCACTTGGGAGAACATTTTTTTTCGAAAGCATCAAGTTTTTGGCGCCGTTGCCGGGGAGCGGCTGAGTTATTAGTATAATTTTAGATTTAATTTTTACCTTAGTAGTTAGTATTTTTTTTTTAAAAAAAATTAAATCTTTACTACTATTTTTAATTTCCTGCACAGTTTGCATCAAATTCTGATATCATAGAAATTAGCCGTCTGATTTGACTCAAATTTGGTCAGCTAGTGCAAGACACGTTGTTCAATAATCTGAACGGTCTGATTGACATTCCGAGACTTTTAAGACCATTAGATTAATACGAAACCTTGCTGCTTTATGTTTTAAATTTTCTGCATTTAATTTTTTTTTGAATCAGAATTTTATTGTTATTATATCTCATTAACCCTTGTTGCTAATTGAAAATTGAAAAAAAAAAATGGAAAAACCTAAAATTTCAAATTTCAAATTTCAGAATTCAAATTTCAAACTTCAACTCATAAAAATTAAAAAAAAAGAAATAAATAATTTGCTTGATCAACTATTCAATGAAATTTAATGTCATGTCATAAAACATTAAAAAAAAAAATTCTCTTGATTGTTGCATATAGTATAAGGCATCAACATAAAATATTCTAAGGGCTGAACCCGTTTAAAAAGATAAGGTCGGGATTTCATCACTCGTTCTTAGCCCAAAAATCACCCCAGTGCATAAATATCCTAAGCTTAACTAAAATCAACTAGACGTTGGCCCCTAAGGACATTCGAGCTCAATAGGACGAAGACCACCGAAAGTTGCACCAATTTCGCTCTGTGGCTTAGTTGATGTTTAGGCAAGCTTTGTCCCTATAAGGGAGACAATTCATCTGTTCGAAGCAAGTGGGTTTTAAGTGGGACCTTTGCGAACGCATCGTGACCCCTCCACTTACCTGGGAGCTTACCTGGTCAACTCGGTTCATTAGACCGGATTGGAGGCTTAGGTGTCCTCTTCAAACCAGTTAGGAGCTGTCTAGAAATTTAAGAAAAACATTAGAAATTAAGGTGTAATGTTTTGATGCATGCTTGATTGTGAATAGATTTTTGTTTTTCTATATTAGGTTGTCCTTTTAGATATCTTTAGGTAGCACTTATATTAAAAAAAGAATAAAAATAAAAAAAAGAGAGGAAAATATTTTGCATGCTAAAGTGGAATAGGGACGACACCGGTCGATTAAGTCGTACAACTTTAGATCATCCCTTAGGACACATCCTTGAAATTCCTTCGCAGTATCTCACACCTTGTGAGATGGCTGATTTAAATGAAGATGCGGGGAGTCACCACAATCGAGAACGAGAACCCCATGTTATGACTCTAAGACAATACCTACAATCGGCTAGGACTAGTCAGCCTTCATGCATAATTTTTCCTGATAATGTAGGACATTTTGACATCAAACCAGGGGTAATCCAATTGCTGCCCAAGTTTCATGGGTTAGAGTCCGAAAGTCCGTATCTTCATTTAAAGGATTTTGAAGGATTGAGCATTACATTTAGAGTGCCAAACGTCACCGAGGATGTCCTTAAGTTGACATTGTTCCCTTTCTCTCTAAAGGATAAGGCCAAAACATGGCTAAACTCTTTGCGACCTAGATCAATAAGAACTTGGCAAGATATGCAGAGAGAATTTTTAAAGAAGTTCTTCCCCACACAAAGGACCAACTTTTTGAAAAGACATATCAGCAATTTCCAACAAAAAGATAATGAAATATTTTATGAATGTTGGGAAAGATTTAAAGACCTTCTTCTCTCATGCCCTCATCACGGATTCGAAACTTGGAGAACCATTAGCTTCTTTTATGAAGGTTTATCTCCACAGTTGAAACAATTTGTAGAGACCATGTGCAATGGTAGATTTTTAGAAAAACACCCTGATAAGGCGTGGGAGTATTTGGATTCCCTCGCTGAGACTGCCCAACTTTGGGATAACGGGGATAGAAACAATAAGTCTTTACCTAAGCCTACTAGCTCTGTACAGAGAGGCCTTTACAACCTCAGAACTGAGGATGATCTTCATGCTAAAATGGCAGCCCTCACTAGGAAGGTAGAAGAAATTGAGCTTAGGAAGGTTGAACCTGTCAAGACTATAGAGCTTAGAAACGAGTGTTGTGGTATCTGCGATATGTCGGGTCATACTACTACAGATTGTCCCACCATACCGGCATTCAAAGAAGTTTTGCACGATCAAGCAAATGCTATGAACTCCTACCAAAAGCCTTATAACGATCCATACTCGAATACCTATAACCCTGGTTGGAAGAATCATCCAAATTTTAGGTGGAGAAATGATCATCCTCAACAATCACACCATTCAGTTCCTCCACCTGCACATCCTACTTTTGCATCACCACCCTCTCAAAAGCCAAATATCGAGGATACCTTGCAATCCATACAAACTTTTCTACAAGGTCAAGCTAATATCAATGCTCAAAATACTCGAAATTTTGAAGACATAAGGAACCAATTGTCAATGTTGACTACCGTCCTAAGTACCCAAGAGAAGGGTAAGCTTCCAGCTCAACCCCAACCTAACCCACAAGTGCACGGTAGTAATAATACGGCTCCTTCTAGTTCGCATACAGAACATGCAAAGAGCATCATGACTTTGCGTAATGGAAAAGTCATTAATCAGACCGTCCCATTGAGACCGCAGGTCTAATTCTGATGCTCCCAAAGCCGATGAAAGGGACAAAGAAAAAATTGAGGTCCCAACTTCTACCGAGAAAGTAGAATGTCTTTTTCCTCCACCTTTTCCACAACGGTTAAAGCCGTTGCAAAAGCTCGAACCTAATTCTGAAATTCTTGAGCTTTTTAAGCAAGTAAAGATCAACATACCTCTTCTTGATGCAATCAAACAAGTACCCTCATATGCCAAATTTCTGAAGGACTTGTGTACTGTTAAGCGCCGATTAAATGTTAAGAAGAATGCATTTTTAACTGAAAATGTGAGTGCTATTTTGCAGCACAACATTCTCCCTAAATATAAAGATCTAGGTTGCCCAACCATCTCATGCATCATAGGCGACTTTAGGATAGAGCGAGCATTGTTAGATTTAGGGGCGAGTGTGAATTTGTTGCCATATTCTGTATATGAGCAACTTGGTTTAGGTGAGTTGAAACCAACCTCCGTCACTTTGCAATTAGCTGACAGATCAATTAAAATTCCGAGGAGGATTGTCGAGGATGTATTAGTCCAAGTAGACAAGTTCTACTTTTCTGTCGATTTTATTGTATTGGACACACATCCGGCTTCGAACTCACAGTCTCAGATTCCGGTCATTTTAGGACGTCCATTCCTTGCAACTTCTAATGCATTGATTAATTGTAGGAATGGCATCATGAAGCTTTCTTTTGGTAACATGACCTTAGAACTGAACATTTTTAATGTGTGCAAACAACCCAATGATCCTGAAGAGAGTAAGGAGGTTGATTGGGTTGAAACCATCGCAGAAGAATATTTGTTAGCTAAAGCAATTAACGACCCATCCAATGATAGCTTAATTGATTGGTGTCCTAATGGAACCGATGATGATGATTTGTCCGTCATACCTATTGTGGATAATCTGGATATCAAGATGGTCAATGGGTGGAGACCAAAAGTAGGAGAATTTGAGAGGTTGTCGCCTCGAGAGGTGAAAATAGTACCATCCCATGAGCAAGCACCCAAGCTCGAATTGAAACCCTTACCAAAGGAACTTAAGTATGCTTTTCTTGGACCTGATGACACTTTTCCTGTAATCATCTCGTCTGGACTTGATCATACTCAGGAAAAAAAATTAGTTGGTGTTCTAAAGAATCATAAAGGAGCCTTAGGGTGGTCTATTGCAGACTTGAAGGGGATTAGCCCCTTAATCTGTACGCACCGGATATATTTGGAGGACAATGCCAAAACCACAAGGCAAATGCAACGAAGGTTGAATCCTACGATGAGAGATGTGGTTAAGACAGAAATCCTCAAGTTGCTTGACGTGGGTATTATTTACCCAATTTCCGACAGCAAGTGGGTAAGCCCTACTCAAGTCGTTCCTAAGAAGTCGGGTTTGACGGTGGTAGAAAATGAACAAGGTGAACTAGTTCCAACTCGTGTTCCGACGAGTTGGCGCATGTGTGTTGACTATCGAAAGCTGAATTTGGTCACACGAAAGGATCACTTTCCTCTACCCTTCCTAAACCAAGTGTTGGAGAGAGTTGCAGGGCATGATTTCTATTGTTTTCTCGATGGCTATTCGGGATATTATCAAATTGAAATTTCACCAGAAGATCAAGAGAAGACTACCTTCACTTGTCCTTTTGGCACATTTGCTTTTCGACGAATGCCATTCGGGTTGTGTAATGCACCTGCAATATTCCAAAGATGCATACTCAGCATCTTTGAAGACATGAACGAGAAGTTTTTGGAAGTGTTCATAGATGACTTCTCCGTTTTTGGTGACTCATTTGATGATTGCTTGTCACATTTACAAGCAGTCTTAGCTCGATGTATAGAAAAGAATTTGATATTGAATTGGGAGAAATGCCACTTCATAGTACCAAAGAAAATTGTCCTAGGACATATTGTTTCATCGAAGGGCATGGAAGTAGATAGAGCTAAGATCGACTTAATTGCTAAGCTACCTGCACCCAAGACGGTTAGAGATGTTCGATCATTTTTGGGACACGCCGGATTTTATAGGAGGTTCATCAAGGACTTTAGTGTCATAGCTCGACCATTATGTAACCTCCTGTCCCTTGATACACCATTCAATTGGACTGAAACCTGTCAGGAGGCATTCGAAAAGTTAAAGTCTATGCTTAGCATTGCACCCATCGTACGACCACCTGATTGGTCATTACCTTTTGAGATTATGTGCGACGCTAGCGACTATGCGATAGGAGCCGTCCTACGACAACGCAAGGATAATAAGCCATATGTCATTTACTATGCAAGCAAAACCTTAAACGATGCTCAAATGAATTACACCACCACCGAGAAGGAATTGCTTGCAGTAGTATTTGCCTTAGATAAATTTCGCTCTTATATCTTTGGTGCTCCTATTGTTATCTTCACAGACCATGCAGCGTTAAAATATTTGCTAGATAAGAAAGAGGCCAAATCACGCTTAATACGATGGATACTTCTTCTCCAAGAATTTGACATCACTATTAAAGATAAAAAGGGAGTAGAGAATGTGGTTGCTGACCATTTATCACGGCTAGTTTTTCATGATTCAGTGCCACAGTTTTCCATCAAGGACTCATTCCCTGAAGAGCAGTTGTTTGCACTTTCTAGTATGCCATGGTATGCAGATATTGTAAATTTTCTTGTTACAAGCCGGATGCCAGAACATTGGGGGTCGACAGATAGAAAAATTTTCTTGCGCGAAGTAAAGAATTATTACTATGACGAACCCTATTTATTTAAATATTGTAACGATCAAATCTTTAGACGATGCATACCGGATCATGATATACAAAGCGTACTTTCTTTCTGTCACACTGATGCTTGCGGTGGACACTTTGCCTCTAAGAAAACTGTTGCAAAGGTCTTGCAATGTGGTTTCTATTGGCCTACTATGTTCAAAGATGCCCACGAGTTCTGCAGGACATGTGATTCATGTCAACGTATTGGAAGTCTAACTCGTAGGCAAATGATGCCTCTTCAACCCATTACTATTATCGAAATTTTCGATTGTTGGGGCATCGATTTTATGGGCCCATTCCCACCATCTTTTGGATATGAGTACATTTTAGTTGGTGTTGAGTATGTGTCCAAATGGGTAGAAGCTGTGCCTTGTCGAACAAATGACCACAAACCAGTTTTAAACTTTCTTAAAGAAAATATATTTTCTAGGTTCGGGATGCCCAAGGTTATAATTAGTGATTGGGGAAAACATTTCTGTAATAAACCTTTTGAGATCCTGTTACGAAAGTACGGTATCACTCATAGAATTGCAACTCCTTATCACCCGCAGACTAGTGGCCAAGTAGAGTTAGCCAATCGGGAGATTAAACGAATTTTAGAGAAAACGGTGAATCCATCACGCAAAGACTGGTCTTTAAAACTTTCTGACGCATTGTGGGCTTACCGTACTGCTTATAAAACTATTCTAGGTATGTCCCCGTATCGGCTAGTCTATGGAAAAGCATGTCATCTACCTGTTGAAATAGAGCATAAATCGTATTGGGCCATTAGAAAATTAAACTTTGAATTGTCAGATGCTGGTTTAGCTAGAAAATTACAACTTAGTGAGTTGAATGAAATTCGTCGGGATGCGTATGACAATGCTAGACTTTGTAAAGAAAGAATGAAAATTAGGCATGATAAATCAATTCTAAGAAAATCTTTTGAACCTGCACAAAAAGTTCTTTGTTATGACTCTCGATTACATCTGTTTTCTGGAAAGTTACGATCAAGATGAACAGGTCCTTTCATTGTAAAAACTATTTTTCCACACGGGGCAGTTGAAATTGAGAATCCACAGGATGGCAAAATTTTTAAGGTAAATGGACACAGATTAAAACCTTTTCTTGAGAATTTTGCAGATGAAGAGTACTCCTTTTCCTTGGGGGAGCCTTCTTATGACTGAGCTTGACGACAAAGGTATGTGTATATTAGTTAGAATTATATTTTTCTTTTATTTCTAGTTTTCTTCTTAGGTCTTCTTTTCTGGAAATCAACAGCTCAAGGTATTCTTCTTCCTCCAATATTATTTTCTCTATTGTCTCTCATATATAGTTTTCTTGCATCTTTTACATTGAGGACAATGCAATGTTTAAGTTGGGGGGAGGAAAATATTTTGATTTAAAAAAAAAAAAAAACTTGTTTTTGCATTTGATTTATTCTATTACTTTCTTTTCTGAGCAAATGCACGTGTATTTTCCTATTAAGCTTGTGCAACTATTAAGGCAAGGAACACATGCATACTATGATTGATTAGAGACCTATTATTAGATCCCCACACGTATACTTAATGACAATAGGAAAGCCTCAGGAGTTCACATTTGTTAACTGCATTTTTGTTAGCTTTATCCGTAAAAAAAAGTATGAGTATCCTTGTTCGTACCATAAGGTTTATGATTTGGTTTTCACATAAAGATAGAGGTTGAATATTCCAGTTAGATTACTTAGGTGCCTTATGATCCGACCTTGGTTGACCTATAGTCACGTTGCAGTCACATATATAATAAAAATATCTATATGGTTCAGTCTACCATCTCTTTTCTTGCATGATAATTAAAAAAAAAAAATCCTTATGATGACAAGTCTGGCCTTGTGGCGTAGTCTGGTTCGAGCAATTAAGTCCGAGGGGTGTTTCACCTAATGTCTTGAGCCAACTGGATGGGGGGTCATTGGCTGAAAGCTCGCTACATGAACCTTACTAGAGCCTAATGGGGTTGGACTATTGTAATCGTCATATGTGTTTAAAAATAAAAATAAGCATGAATAGGGTTGGTCGGACTGAACCTAGTGACATGTGGTAATGACTGGTTTGACTCCATTGTGTTGGACCTCTGTGTACCCGGGTTGTTTAGTTGGGATTGATAGCTCTTTCTTTACATGCGAACCATCCTTGACAAATTTAGACAACATGTGATATTCTGAAAATGTGATGGATCAGGTTCTAATAAATTGTAGAAAACATTTGTGGACTTGAGTAGTGCACCTAAAACTCAGGCGGTACCCTGTTGTGGTGGAGGTATTAGTGCTCCAAGAAAGTCATTCTATTTATGCACACTACACTTTAGTATTCCCCTTGCTTTGATACTTGCCAAGCTTAAGAAAAATATATATCACATGTGTATTAGCTTAGGCTTTATTTCATATTTTTTTTTAGGATCTCATGACATATCATTCATGATGTTTGTGGGTAACATCCCTGAAAACCCTCACGAGACAACACTCGTCCACTAGGGTAACCTAGGGGTTAACGGCTTGTTGCACATGCTAAGTGCAATCGTGATTCCTACGAAATTGAGTACTTATCTTAATTTTATGCAATTAGTTCTAATAAAACATCAAAGGATCAACCAACACTCTTTACTCTCATGTTATTGTTTACTCCAAATTGCTAGAGACTAGCAATAAACTAGTTGGGGGGTGTGATGAGAGCACAAAAGTGTGATCTACATACCACTTAAATTAATCTTATTGTTAACAGATGATGATAATATCATCGAGTTAAATTGTATTTTGTGTTTCGCATAGTCTTATCGTAAATTAGAGATAAAATGCACATTTGGTACAGGTTTGGTTCAGGAAGATGCTTAACCCAAGCTGTGCGCACCCAATCTCGCCATATCCTAGTCGAACCCATCATTTATCAAACTCACAATTATAGGCAGCAGCCAGGCCTGACCATATTAGAGCGACACTTGGCGACCATCCACATGGAATGCACCAGAAACATCTGAAATCCATCCTTCCGCATCAGTCTGCATCCCAAAACACCCAAAGCACCGCATCCTCTTCCTCTTGATTCTCCTGCGGAACCAGCGAGCAGCACCCCACATCATCTTCTTTCCCCGTAATCCCAGCTTCCAAATCAAGCAACGCAACGCCCGTGATCACCTCCCAGCATCACGCGTCCGTGAACCGTGTCCAACCGCGTCCGCGTGCCAACCTCTAGCCCGAAATCCAGCCACGGATTGACGCCCTCCGCCTCTGCAGCACCCGTTTCTTCCTTCTGCAGTGCCCCAGCAACGAATCCATCTTCCGCGATCAACGTTCGAGATCCCTCTCCCTCCGCCTGTGAAGCACCGCAGCAGCCACAATCACCGCCCCGGCTGTCCGCGTCCTCCTCCGTTCCAACGCTCGTGATCACCTCGAATGGGAGGCGGTGAAGATTGTTATAAGAGGGGGGAAGAAGAGAGGCATCGGGGGGCCACCTGCTGGGGTTGAAGGAAAAGAGAAGAAGAAAACAGGGGATGCCCTGTTTCCGAAAATAAAAAGAAAAAAAAAAGATATCGAGAGAGGAGTAACAGGGGAGAGTCTTTGATGTTGATGGCTGGCTAATCCTTTAGGTGAAGGGTGATGGAGGAACCCTTGATGTATTGCTATCTTTGAAGTAAATTCTAAGCCTTTAATTCTTATAGATTTATATTTCCAATATATTATGGATTCTTGCATAATTATTTTGTAGATAGTTCTTTAATGGTTTATGTTGATCGACATGTGGACCGCTTTAGTATTTGATTTATCGTTGATGTAATAGGCACGATAAATGCTTAGAAATAGAGTTCATATGTCCCTAAAATATATCCCATGCTTTGATCTATCCTACATTTATATCTTTAATCAAGAATCGAAGAATTTATTTCTTGAATGCAAAATTATCAAGGGGGATTCCAGATTCCTACTCCATCTTAATCTATCCATACTTTGATTCTCTGTGTACTGATTTGTTTTCTATTTGCAAAACATCATCTTAATCAACAAATTAACTGAATTAATTAATTTAAGATTACGCTAATAATCCATAGATCGTTCCCTGAGGAATCGACCTCGGACTTTCGAGTTATACTACTTGTGCGAATCTCCTGCACTTGGGAGAACATTTTTTTTCGAAAGCATCAACCTTGAGAAAATTCTAGAATGGGGACTCCCAGGTGAGAAGCACTATCTGAGTCGCTGCAGAAGCAGAGGGGAAGCTCCAGGTGTCCTGAGCTATCGCAGTCTCTCCAGCAATAGAGGGGTAGGTGACCTCAACAGCTTGCATTAAGGTCCTCTCCAAAACGAACCTCGCCGATCGCCGGGTGCCTTCGAAGATGTAAGCATTCTTGGCCAACCATATATGGTAGGCAACATAGGCAGCTCTAATGCCCTATGCCCTGGACGCCTTGGTGGTGCTGCTCTGCAAGAACTCTAAGAAAGTCGAAACAAGCATCCTTGATTGGAGCACCGTCGGAAGCGGGTTGGACAGCTCCCAAACCTGAGTTGCCCTCTGGCACCAGATAAAGATGTGGTCAATAGACTCCACCTCACTGCCACAGCACGGGCAGGTCAGGAGGATGCCCATTCCCCATGTACCAACAACCCCTTAGTGGGAAGACAGCCCCAGGCCAACTACTAGATGAAAAGGCTAACCTGAAGGTGAACTCTCAGTCTCTAGATCCGTCCACCCTCCAATCTACGGCCAGCCTCCACCCTGTATAGACTGTAGAGCTTCCACGCCCTTACCCTCGGGTTGTAAGTGGACCTCTTGACCCTCGTATCCGGATAGCCATGCACCGGGATCGCAATGGACCGCACCCTCTCAGCAAGCCTATCCCCAAATAGTTGGGCCACCAGCTCCATATTCCACCTCCGCTCACCAGGATGAAACAAGTCGCAGACTCTCAGTGTCGCCGTAGTCTCCATACTGATTATAGTCGGCCAACGCCTCAGTGGTAAAACCAGGCATCCTACATCACCTAAACCGATTGGCCATCACCCAACAACCACCTGATATTGGAAAAGAGTCAAGAGACCTTCTGGGCATGAGCGCAAACTTCCCTCCAGAAGAAGAACCTCTAATTTTCTCAGTTATTAGCACCTAGGGTCAATTGGCCGTACTTAGCCCGCGTCGCTGAACTCTAGAGACTATCAGGCTCAAGTATAAATTTCGCAGCATGCCTAGCTATCATGGCCTCCCTCCTAACAATTAGACACTGTTGTATACCCAATCCCCATCATGAAGAGGTTGGCAAATAGTCTCCCAGGAAATCAGGTGCACCCCACCACTACCACCACTGTGTGAGCCCCACAAGAAGCTCCTAAACATCCGTCCAAGCTTGATCACAGGTTCTTCGGAAGAATGGTATTAGTCAGGAGGTAAACCGGTATCGAGCTCAAAACCGATCTAACCAAGGTCACCCTGCCCATCATCGATAAGGCTCTGGATTGCCATGCCTCTAGCCGTGCACGCATGCCCTGTTCTGCTGCCGCACACTTGACCCTCCGGAGTCTACTACCAATGATAGGCACACCCAGGTAGCTTCTCGGTCCATTCTGCTCCGAGATCCCCAAACATTCTTTGAGTGCAACCTGTAGCTGAGGGCGAGCCTTGGGACTGAAGAAAATAGCAAACTTGTGGAGATTCACCTTCTGGCCTAACACCTGATAGTAGTAGCCTTCAAAAATCCTTCTGAAGAGACTGGCATTCCGAAGAGAGGCCCGTCCGAGCAACAAACAATCATCTGCAAAAGGCAAGTGCAAAATCGGCCGGGCCTCTTGCGAAGGCACATAGGAGTCAAGCGCCTGGTGCAAGGTCGTGGCCCGAAGTGCACGTGACAATGCGTTATCACACGTGATAAAGAGGTAAGGGGAGAGGGGACAACCTTGGCGCAGACCGACAGTCGATCGGAAAAATTTTGTCGGGGTGCCATTGATCAGGATGGCAAAGAAGGGCGCACATACACGATTGAGGATCAATTTAACCCATGCACTGTGGAAACCATAGCTCTCCAGGGTGACTTGGAGGAAGTTTCAACGCATTCGAACATAAGCTCTCTCCATGTCGAGCTTGATGGCCTTGAGACTTCGGCGGAAAGGCGCTCTCAGCAGATCATGCATAAACTCCTGGGCCAAAAGGATATTGTCTGTGATGCTTCGCCCCTCCACAAATGCCCCCTGCTCAGGGCTAACAATATGGGGAAGGATCAGTTTCATTTTGCAGACCATGATCTTAGCAACTGCCTTGTACAGGGTTGTGCATAGGCTAATCGGTCTGTAGTGACCTGGTTCAGATGCATCCTATATCTTCGATATTAGAGTGCTGAAAGTTCTCTTCCAGGCCTCTGGCATCCTCCCAGAGTTGAAGAATTGCTGGATCGCGACCACCAACTCATAGTCGATGATTACCCAGAATCTCCTGAAGAAGGGGCAAAAACCATTGGGACCTGGCGCTTTATCCTCCGCCATAAACCAAATGGCCTTCCGAATCTCATCCGACATCACCTCAGCTATTAGGGCAACGTTGTTTGCAGCACCAACCTGCGAGTCTGGCAGTGGATACGAGAAGGATCCCTTCCCCCCTCCCAAAGTAGCAGTCCACCTTGCTTGGAAGAAATAAAAGATCTCCTGCCTGATCTCCTCATCCCTATCAATCCGCTGCCCATTGCTGCTCCTTAAGATTCGAATCCGATTCCTATGTCTCTTGATGACCGTGGACTAGTGGAAAAATCTGGTGTTCCTGTCCCCCTTCCTGATTCACTGAACTTCGACATCTGCTGCTATAGGACCTCCTACTGCTGGAGTAGGGAGTGGTGCATGGCAAGTTTCCCTCGAAGCTCGGCTAACTCGTCCTGAGTGAGTCTCCCATTCTGGTACTCCCTTTCCTGGAGCTCCGTGATAGCCACCTTAATGTCATCCAGTCTCCTGAAGATATTGCCGACCTCCACACGATTCCACTTGTAGAATCTGCGCTTAGCTAACTCCAATCTGTGCATCACGCGATACATGGCATCACCATGCATTAGGATCCTCCAAACCTCTCGGACAATATGCCAAGACTAAGGGTAGGCGAGCTTGAACTTCTCAAAATGGAAGGGGCTATGATACTCAGTGCTAACGAGAATTGGACAGTGATTTGAGGCAATCCGCGGCAAGTGGCATACCTGGTAATTAGGAAAACACTGGATCCAGCCGGCAGTGGCAGAGGCTCTGTCAATTCTCTTCCATACCCTGACCGTGCCGAGATGATTATTGCACCAAGTAAATCTCGGGCCAGTGAAACTAAGATCAACCAAATCGTTTGCTCCAATAAAGTCACGAAATTTTCTAATTTTAATCTTATCAGAATAGGGTCTGCCCCCTCTTTTCTCCTGGGGGCCATCAATACAATTAAAGTTACCCGCCACCATTGACGGAATGCCCTGCTCATTCAGGTTGGAGATCTCCTTTCGGAGTACCCGATGCTATCCGTAATCTATACTAGCATACACACCAGAGAAGAGCCAAGGGTTTTCATTAGATTCTGAAATCACAATAGCAACATGCTAAGTACAATTGTGGAAAACATCCACATTCGCCTCTCCCACCCTCCAGGTTACAACAATGCCTCCGGCCAGCCCCCGAGACTCAATGGCATAAAAAGCCCCATGAAACCGGAAATCGACGATGAACACGAGCAAGACTCCCACTAGATAGCCGCATCTCCAGCAACACACAAATTCAGCATATGTTGTTGCACCAGTATTCTAAAAGTGGATAGGAAGGAGGGTTTGCCGGCTCCCCTACAATTCTACAACAGAATTTTCATGGCGGGGACTAAGCAGAGGATGGTTGGGCTTCCTCCCCCGAGCTCCCTCCAACATCCGAGTTGGCTAGATCACCTTCCAAAGCCAAGCCTTTTCAAGAGTGACCTTGTGATGCATACAGTAAAACTTCTGATGAAGAAAGTTATTCTTTGAGAGCTGAGTCAGAAATGAAATTTATGAACTCTTTGCAACGTCATGACCTAAAGGTCCAGCTAGTCATGCTCTCATCCTTCAGAAAATTTTGTCGTTTGTCAATCTTTATGAGATGAAAGATTGTATCTCTTGTAAAAATTATTGCATGCTTGAACTGTTTATCTTCACTATTTATAGTGGATACATTTTTGCAAAAGTTTGTAACTTTTAGAGTAAAAGCAAGCTTTGATACCTTTTAGATCCTAAAATTGATGTCTATATTACATAACTGTAGCCTCATGCTTCTTATAGGCTTTTCAGTTTTTCGAGACTTACAAGACTTGCCAATCAGATGTGCTTAAATATTAAAACTCATGCTCTTTATGATTTTAATAGATGGTTCGGAAGAAACATATAAATTATAAATTTTTTTATCAGAAGTCATTACCTAAATTCATGCATTTTAGTGTTGTCCCATCTTAAGGCATACTTCACCTCTCACATACTATATGCACTAAATTTTTACTTCACTGTTTCAAACTGATTCCTCTAGATCTTCCTTTCCTTTGAGCTTCAGGATTCATATTTAGTGTTCTTTTATCGATGTGCATTTTTGCATGCCTCGACATGGCTGTTTGAGAAGTTTTTCTTATTTGCCTGGAAAAACCCTTATGAATAGCAGATATCCTTTTAGAATTTATCGTTGCTGTTCAAAATTTGAAGCATGATAATGATTTTGTTTACCTATTGAATCACAAAACTATACAAATTCTTTTGTTGCTGAACTGCACTAGTTTCCTTAAGTATTTCTTGCATTTAAACTTTGCACTTATTCTTCTCATCCATTTCATTCTATCTGCAAGTCAGACCTCTGACAACTGATTCTATTAAAAGAATAAGGCAAGGCATTCTATTATCAAACATCCAATTCTTGTAAGTTTACCGAACTATCTTTTTAATAAAATACCCTTGATTATTGAATGTTTGCTAGTCTAACTCCTATCTAAAGAGTGTGATACAACATGCAGAAATTATTTGCTTTAAAAGATATTCCACAGAGTTGTCCAGTGATAGCTCAACAGTTATTTCTAACAACTTCAAATTTAATTAGATAGGGTGCTTCTACTAACTCACTCAACAGAATTTAGTAGTGTAGGATAAATTTCAATTTCATCTGGTTGCCAATCCCCATGTCCTTGTAGATTTGTTTACACCCAATGCAAACTAATTATAGACCAACTGATAATAAGAATAATGATGCATCAACCAAGGAATTTTGAGTTATTCATGTATTGACACTTGAAGGGATAATGTAAGACAGTCTAGGATTGGGGCTATAGGGTCTAGAGAAGCAACGTTGAAACCTGTAGGCTGCTGGAATTAGTCTATGACCTGAGTTTTCAATAGAACTGAACTAAAAAAGTAATGTTTTTGAAGAAAATAAGTATTGGTTATTATCAAGGTTTTAAATACCGATATCAAATCTATAATGGTTGTCCCAAAATAGTACAATACCAATGCAGTATTGATATGGCTGGTATGTACCGAGACCCTCGTAATCAATAAAAAAGAAAAGCAACTAGCAAACATTAGAAAGGTATCCAACTGGTTTTGGCAACCTGAGGTTGGTACTAGTGTTGGTTTTGCATCAGAATGGGATGGTAGCACCAGTACTGGTGGTACCATCCCATTCCAACAGTATTTGATTCCTTGACTATTATATAACAAGTCTAGGAATTAATTTGGATTTTAAGGGCTTAAACAATCAAATAACTGGAATCAAATGCTTGCTAGAATTTTTTTGGGAAAATATCTGATTATACATGACAGGAAGGAACTGGACGAGATAAAGTTATGTTTTGGATCAAAGAGGTTAGAAGAAAGCCAAGTGATGACTGTAATAAAAGAATGAAAGAAATAAATGGTAGAAGGAAAGAGGGAGGATAGTACTGGACCCAATCCGGAATCTTAGAATCACACCTAGGTTGCAAGCCTTCTTGCTTATTCTATGGCATCATACTACAATAAGCAAGGTCAGAGGAACCAGTAACAAACCCCGTACTAGTTTTCCGGCATGTACCGACACAGCGGAATAGACGGAAGAGAGGGAGAATGAGAGAGGAAGAGAGAGAGAGAGAGAGAGAACGGGAGAGGGAGGACGAGGACACTGGCGGAGGGCCCGTGGAGCCCGACAAAGGCCGCGAGGGGGCCGACGCCGAGGAAGAAGGGCCGCTTAAGCGGCCGACCCCTGTTTCGAACCATGGGCTCTCCGCCGGCATCCTCTCCCTCTCTCTCTCTCTCTCCCTCTCTTCTCCGCTTGCTCTCTCTTTCCTTCTCTTTCTCCGGGTCCGGAAACGCGTTCCATTTTTTGAGCCGGAACCGTACCGGTGAGCCACCGGTATGATTTGAAACGGTTTGAAACAGGCGGAACCAGCCGGTTCGGATTGGTTCCGCCGACCTTGACAATAATAAAAAGAACTTTGAACTTTCATTCATCATTTTTTTGCATAAAAAAGATATGATTACCTCTATCAACTCTCATATCTAAAGGAATAGATAAGCCTAACAAGACTTTTAGGCTCTCTAAAATACCCTTATAGCATGTGATTACTGTTCATAGTTACTATAGCATGAACAGTAGTGGTACAGTAACTTGATTCATAAAGCTATCAATAAACTATAGATCATTTAATCTCTTTTTTGATTTTAAAAGATCCACTGAAAACTAGAAGTAACCAAAAATAAAAGGAAATACAAAAAAATTGATAACTAAATTAAATATGATAAAAATATTTAAGTTGCAGCCGCTATGATGCATCGTGGAACGATCTTGGATCTCCATCATTTGATTTTGCTGTGTAGGAACTTGCCCTGGTTTCTTTTAAGTCAGTTCTGAAGCTGCATTGATTGATTTCTCATAGCAATGATAACTTTTGATGGATGCCCCCCATAGGATGTCTAAAAAAATTCCTAATGCTTGGACTCCAGGCATCTTCTCATCCTCTCTAAAACATAATAAAATGAGTGTATGCCTCTCTGCTGAAACAAACCACAAGTGCCAGATTAACGAAAGCTGAAAGAATGTTGGAAGATTTTGCATTTGTGAACAACTTCATAGTCCTCTTTGATAGCTGTTGCTAGTCCTTTTGGATTATTCAGACTTAATATAAGCTGCCTTGCGATCTTCATAATTTGTTAGCTCTCCTATTGACTGATAAGTTCCTCTTTCTATGTGTGTGGAAACATTTCGGCCATGATCGAGTAATCATTGACCATGATTTCAGAATCTTTCAAAGACTGTTGTGTTGATTGCAAATTTGCAATGAACTTCTTCAGATGGTAGAATCACCTCCTTCTTTGGCTCTTTCTATTATTGGTACAAAAAAAAATCGTTTACTTTTAAAGATGTTTCTTTTTATTTATTTCTTCAGATGTGGTAAATTTTGGCTCTTTTTTCACTTGGATCATAATACTTACTTTGTTGTCCTCAATCTGACTTTCAAGCTGAAATAATTTATCTGATGTTGAAATTGATCCTGGCTTCTCCTCCATGATGTCTTTGTGCGCTTTGCCAAGCTCTCTAGTTGTTGATAATATGATACTCTGCCTTTTGTGTGCAGGGCTGTTGGTGTTATGACACTTCACCTTTGATGTACACCTAAAAAAGCTCCCAATTTGGAATTTCTGTAATTCAGTCAACTTACAATTCTTCCTTGAATCATGATATTTCGAGGTTAGTAGAGAGTTCAACATTGTTTTTACTTTATTGTGCATGCTGATCAATAACTCATCACGTTGTCAGTGTTAAAAGACCCCTATCATGATGATACCAGGACTGTCCTTGACGAGTGTACATGGTGTGTAATCTATGTTATAAAACCAAACTGATGTAGGGCAGTGTAGTATAGGGATCTATAAGGTGTAGAGAAGCAGGACTGAAACTTTTAGGTTGCTGAAATTTCAGGCTATAACCTGAGTTTTTAATAAAACTGAAGTAAAAAATTAATGAATTTTGAAGAAATAGGTATTGGATGGCTATTATCTAACCTAGGGTTTATGAAGTGTTTATACCAGGAATCAAGAGCTTGCTGGAGTGTTTCTGGAGAAAAAGCTGATTATACATGACATGAAAGATTTAGGGAAGATAAAAGTAGATTTTTTTATCAAAGAATATTAAAAGAAAAGGCAAGTAATGACTAGAATAAAAGGATGAAAGAAAAAAATGGTAAAAGGAAGAGTGACGATAATACGGGACTCACTTTGGAACCTAGGAATCACACTTAGGGCTACAAGCCTCATGCTTATTCTACGTCATCACACCATAGGAAAAAAGAAAACTCTGATCTTTCATTCATCCCTTCTTTTTGCCTAAAAAATCTGATTACCTCTTTTAACTTCCATGTTTAAAGGAATTGATAACCCTAACTAGACTTTTAGGCTCTGTAACATACCCTTATAACTTCTGGTCACTGTTCATGTTTATTGTGCCGTGAATAGTGCATGAACAGTATTGCTATAGTAATTTGGTTCATGAAGCTATCAAATAAAACCAGAGATTACTTAATCTCAGCCCTTGATTTAAAATTTTCTTCTAAAAACTAAAACTAACCAGAAAGAAAATACAAAAAATTGACAACTTTATTAAATCTTATAAAAATTCCTAAGTTGCAGTCTTATGAAGAATCATGGCATGATCTTGTGTCTCCATCAAGTGATCACGATTGGCTGCTTCTGAAACAGGCCATATTTGGGTAGTTTGTTGTTTGAATTAACTATCTACGAAATCAATTTGGATAAAGAAAAGTTACAAATGTAAGGAACCATTAACAACCACTAAGAAGTTACCAAGTAGATGTAGTGATTCATAACCCACCGAATAACCGATGTGGGACTAACCACACGCCCGCACGGTCCTCATATACTCCTCCTGTTTCAGCCATGATATTCTCGTCAGGTTAAGGGTTCAAATCCATACAAATCTAATAACAAGCACTACGATCGGCTCGTGGTCAGCCCCAATAGATCCATGTTATAGTATCCCCTCGTCCATATAAGTTGGGTCGGATTTTTTCTGATATCATTTATAACAACTCAGGATCTTACCCAAAATAGCTAACTAGAAGGTATTATATGCGTTCCTTAATCCTATATAAGTACCCAAGATCTATCCAGCAAATAACCGATATAGGAATAAACACACGTCCGTATAGGTCCTCACATGCGTTGTATTAGTTTAGACTTGTGATTGGACAATAGCTTGGTACTTATGATCATATGATGGAACAGTTTGAAGCCCAGGTGTCTGCATCTTCAATTGGTCATGCTTTAAGCACTGGCTAGTTGGGCCGATGCTGAGCATGATTCAATGCAGTCCATCTAGCAACGGGGTCAAAATCTCAACCTCATGCCCTGGTCCTCTGCTGTTTTTTTGGTTTTCTTCCCCTTTTCGTTTTTTATGTTATGTTTTTGCTGTGGGAGACGGTTTGAAGTTGGTGAACTAGAACTTTGAAATATCAATTGCCTAGGACTGGAATGCATGAAGCAAAAGCAAGCTATCAAATTTGAAGTGAGTTTAGTCAAGTTTGGATCCACTCCATGATGCATAAATCATTGTTGGTGGACTTCCATTCCTTCTTTCTTATTTTTCGGAGAAGATATGGTTTGCTTCCTTTTATCATAACATTAAAAAAATGAAACTTATTGATTTTTATGCAAGAAGTAGCATATTTTTATCCCCATTGTATAAGGTATGCTTTGTGTTTGTCTGATTAATATCTGATATCTTTTGGTTTTTGTTTGTTTCAACAGAGAAAATATAACAAATTGTCTTGAAAAGAAAAGTCTTGGGGAAAAGTCATGAGAGAGTGGGAATTCCCTCAATGATGAAGTTCGACATTATGATGCAAAGTTCTGAGTAAACTTAATGCTCCATGGCCACCCACCTTCTGGAAGTTTTTTTTTTTTTTCCTTCTGGTGCCTCTCCAAGAGAGAGAAAAGAGGCAAGTGTAAGAACTAAAATCCAGAATTTGCTCATCATGTAAAACAACTTTACTAAGAAAACAATCTTGAATAATGGAATCACATCAATCCATCCTTGTTTTTACATATAATTAAGTGAAAGATATAATGTTAGTATCAACCAAATACAGTTAAATGAAAAGAGAAAAGATCTATCAATTTATTACAAAGTAAGTCTGATTAAATTTTCCCACCAAATTGTGCAGCCAAAACAACCACCCAACTTTTAGAAGAAAGGTAGCAATCTCCTGACTTCAGCGAAGCTTCCAAGAAGACTTTGACTAACCCCAGTCCCTGTCATTTCTGCTGGTTTAAGAAAGGCCGGAAATGTCAAATGTGGCATCCCATTGTTTGACTGGAGTACTTTTTTGACTTAAATGTTGGAAGAAAATGAAAGCATGGACCAAGCTTTAGTCTTTATCACCTTCTGTAGGCCTTCAAACTGACCCTTGTACGAAGGATCCACATGATGATAAGGATCCACATGATGATAAGGCTGTGACCCATTGTACCCTCGGCTCTAATGCCACTTGTCACGAATTCAGAGTCTAAAAATTTTAAGCTATTAGATGGAAAGCTAGGATGGCAAGTAATGAAAAGCATGTACTGAGTTGAGTATCAAACTATAGCTGGACCATAGAGGATGCAGGATGCTTCGTTAATGTCCATTGATTTAGACTCTTTTCCCCTTCTCTTATACAACAAAAAAAAGATCGAGAGTGGCCTGAACCAAACCAAGAACAAAAACAGAAGCCTTTTGACTCTCTCACATATGGCTCGGCCTCGAGCCCTGGGCGGATGAGACAAGAAGCAAATAGGAAATTAAGAAGACAGTAGAGATAATTTTGTTAAGTTGCTAAGATGGACTAGGTATGTAACCCTATGTTTATTATTATGTCTAGGTATCTAACCCTATGTTTATTATTATTAGTCTGACTAGTTAGAAAATTGGGTATCTTATGCACCTAAAGAATATATGCACAGGATAAAAGCCCATGCTTGATATTCATATGAGAGGTAGATTGAATGGTCTAGGAGAAGAAACATTGAAATCCAAAACCCTTTCGAGTGCGCAATAAAATAATCGGGATTACTTGTTCGACCTAAAGGCGATTTATCTTGTCCTCCTCTTTTAAGAATTCTTTTGCTTTTCTTTTTTGAGATAAATTCTTTTACTTTTCAAAGCTTATCTAGGTAGAAAAGTTTCTTGCTCCCCGTTGCTAACATTTTCCGGGCACCATTCATATAAGGCTCGTTTGGTTCGCAGGAAAAGAAGAAGGAAAAATGTGGTCAATGGAAAAGTAATGAGATGCCTCTTGTTTGATTGGAGTTTTCAAAGGAGAGAGACGGAAAAGTTATATTCCCATGGGAATATGATTCCCACATTTCATGGAAAAGTCTTTCCCATGCGAAATATGAGAAAGTTACTTTTCCATAAGCCGGAAATCATCCTATTTTTATTTTTTTTCAAAAAGACCCTTCAGCATTAAAGTGGCATTAAAGACTTAATTTTTATTAAGGGTATAATAGAAATTACACATAACTTTCTCAGGAAAGTGGATGGTCAACCAAACATAAGCACTCTGAAAATCTGTTACTTTTTCATGGTCAACCAAACATGCCAAAAGAACTTTTCCAGGCATTTTCTTCCTATGAATCTGCTTCCCAGGAATCATATTTCTAGGAAGGAAAATGCTTCCCGCGAACCAAACAAGCCCATAAGAAATATTTATCGCACAAGCTATTTTGAAAATAGGCCCTTGATGTTATTTATGCACATCTTATTGATAGAAAAGATGGTTCAATCTTGACTGCATTTGCTGAATTAAAACAATGGCTGAATAGTCAATGGGTTATCGATTTGACAATTTGCTCGTTTTTGTGTTGCCTACAGATTATTGCTTCAAATGCTCATGAATTTAGATAGGTGTTTGAGTTCTGCACTCTGGACTGTTATTTTATTTTGAGTTTTTGTTGCCCATTTTAATTCTTGAGACTTTGTTTTCATGACCATTTTGTTTAGTCTCTATTTGGCTGCAATCCACGCCTGATTGTTAATTAACAAAAAAATGTAATTATGTGCAAAGGACTAAAAATAAAGTGGCCAGCTATCTGTAGAGCTAATCATCAAATGGAAGTCAAATTAAAGTAGAGCTGTTAACTTTTCTATATTAATTATATCACTGCTAAAATAAAAAATATTATTTTTAACTAATATATAGATTTGCATCTTAGAAAGATTATCTTGATTGAACAGTTAAAAGACCAAGTAAATGTTATTATTCTGTTGTATGATGGACATTGTAACAGTATATGATATTTAAACAACAGATGCAATTAAATTCCCACCTTGTACAATAGATAGCACACCTAGGAGACAACTAACTTCTTAAATAAACTGTTATTGCAAGATGATGGCTTTTATTTTAGTTTTAGAGCAATGCTGAGTCCAACAAAGTGTTGATGATGAGTCAAAGCAGGAAAGGTATGGATGTAGTCTTGATTGGTAGGCCTAACAACCCTAGTTTAGTCGGCAATTGACCTTGAGAAAGATTGTCCCAACTATCTAGAACTTGTGGGCTAATTAGTGGGGACAAAAACATCCATAATTGGCAGCTTAGAGTCATCTGTCTCATTAAGCTCGTATAAGATAAGAACCAAAAGAATGGCTAAAAAAATTCTGAGGCAAAACAAGAAATTTTGAGGTCGGTCTATTGGATTAACTATCATTTTATATTTTAGTGAGTGAAAATTAAATCCTAGACCCTTGATTTTGATGGCTATTTTATATTTGATTTTTGACCCATGCATAAGTATGTAAGGAACAAGTACAATTATGTAAAGAAAAAGATATAATTATGTAAAAATTCCCTAACACATACTATTTCATTTCCTATGAAATACAATAAAGGTTAAATAATAAACAAGAGATAAATATTAAAAACAACTGACATTATAACAAATTACAATGTCTAGATTCTCCCTGAAGATGCATCAAGTTCAAAAAGGGACACAATTATGGACCACCATTCATCAATTAGTTAATCAAAGATATCCCTTTAATTAATGAAGCTTAAGATTGTATAAGCAATGGTTGTGTGATATCACGATGATGTAAGTGACCATTCTAATGGTGTTGGAATTTTTCCAAGCCATTATAGCAGTTGAATGTTCCAAGCTTTTGAAAGCATCTAGAGCGAGAAATCAAATGCGTCTCTAATGAAGGCCTCAAATTACTAAAGAATAAGCATAGTCTATTTTTATTTTTATTTTATTTTATTTTATTTTATTTTTTGTGTGTAACACTTTGCAAAAAAATATCGCACAAAGTATCTTAGATAGATGTAAACAGGTATATCACATGAGGCCTCTCTTTAAACTATTTTTCTTGATAAAATGAAACTCTTTTCTCTTTTTTGATGATTAAATAGGTGAAGAACTCGAGCAAAATAAGGAATTATCAAGAAAATTGCAGCAAGCTTTCAAGAATGCTTTCTTCATCAATTTTTCACAACCCTCAAAGTTCTTGTGAGTGACACCTATAAATAAAAACAATGAGAATTATTTGATTAATTCAAATTAAAATCCTCTCCATGTTGAAAGAATATTTGCAATTCAGTTATTTGTCCAATATTATCTATGTAGGTCCCATCTAACTATGATCGGGCGAACAAATAGGACAAGCTATGCATGGCAAGTGCCTTAATTGTATGTTCAATCATCTATTAAGAATAGATGGGACCGAGTTGTATAGATGGTGATGGGCTAATGACTAGATAATTCAATTATCTTAATTTTGCATAAAAAATATTAATTATTAATTTTGTAAGAAAAGATTTGTTTTTTTTTAAATTAGGGTTTCTTAGGCATTTTCATCCCATATTTAAATACAAGATAAATAGTATATATTTACTATATACCGAATAAATATTTACTGATACATATATATTGAATATCTAATTCATATTGGTTGGATTACTACTTGTCTCACACTTAAATATATGACCAAAGATTGCCAAGGAATGATGCATAAATATATATTTTTCTGCTACAAAAATCTAAGTTTTCTTCTACTTAATGAACATTTTATCGAAAATCCACTTCAATTATTTAAAAAACTTGAGATGAGTTGATATTTAAAAAACTCATGGAAGTCAACCTTGGAAAGAATATTTCTAAGTAAAAAATGTTATAAGCTAGTTAGTGGTCATTAAGAAAGTTGATATTATAAAAAAAAAATTGACAAAATCTCTTGAAATATTACAATATTATCTTTTAGGTTAAAAAAACTGAAAGTCTATATATGTCTAAAAATATTAATGAAATAATAGTTGATTCTTTTTATAATAAAAAAAGTCCAAAATCTTTGAAAGTTATTGCTTGCTAGATTGATAAAATCTTTTTATGATTATATTGAATATCAAAGTTCAAATCATGCATTCACATAAGCTCAGCATCTCAGGAGTATTTGAAGGAATGGAAACTCTAAAAGGGAAACATCAAATACTCATATTTATGTCACATGATAAAAGCATTAGAAGAAAAGGGGTGAGGGGTGGGTGGTGGCGTCTCCTTTCTTCCTTCCCCTCTTATTTCCTCATGTGAAAGTTTAGCATTTATGCAAACTTCTTTATTCTAGATTCAAGTAATCCTTCATCGCAGCTATCCAACCAACTATGCTACTCTCACACTGCATCGCATATACTTGATGTTAGTAGTTGCAACAGGCATTGCTTTGGCATTAGGCAATGCCTTAACAATCACAACCCTTATTTTCTTATAGGAAGTTATAGTTTTGATGAATGTAGAATGATGCACCTATAAGTATTGTGGGCTTGGATGATTTATCTTGGATGGATCTTTCTTGCCCTTTTTTTTTTTTAATAACGAGAGAGTCATCATTATCTAATGTACTTATCATATATACTAAAATAGATGCACTACTTGCATTGATCTCTTTTCTTACCTTGTTGACACTAATTATTAATAACATGATTTATTCCTTCTCGCATTCCACATTATCATTTATAAGATAAAAATTATGTATTATATTGATGAAAATTATATATTAATTAATTATAGCTAATAGAAAAATGGTTATAATCACTTGCTATGGAGATACTGATATTAATGATGAGATTTAGATCCTTCTCACATTTCACATTATCATTAATAAGGTGAAAGCCATATATTAATTAAATCAATGAGACAAAGAAAGTTGATACTAAAGATGTAAACAAATAATTGCAGGCTATAGAATAATAGTTCTTAGTTATTCTATAAATATTATAACAATTACAAAAGAATTTATATAACAATTGAAGTAGATATATCTAACATTCATAATTTATTTAATATAATAAAAACATTATATATAAAAAAATATATAATAGATATATTTTTTATTTGTTACAAGACTATATTTAATATCATATATAACAAATATAGTATATAATTTAATTTTAACTCAAAATAAAACCAATTGCCACATCTATAGTCTTGAAATTTAGTATAATCTATACTCCACCCTTCACACATATAATTTACTTTATGGCTTCAAGTAACAACCATTACAATGTCGTAGTGGCACTATAATAGTTTTGACAAACCTATGCAATATTTTAAATCTAATTTATTACACTTCTATATTATATTTACAATACAATTTGAAAATAGATAAAAAAAATTATATCCATGGATAGTGCAAGTTATATGCTAGTATACATATGAAAATGGAAGCTTTGCTTGTGCTGAGCTCTTCACTCACCACATAGACACTAATACTAATGACGAAATTTAAATCCTTCTTGTGCTCCATATTATCATTAATAAGGTGAAAGCCATATGTTAATCAAATCAATGTATTAATTAAAATATATATTAATTAATTGTAGCCTATAAAATAATGGTTTTTAATCCCTCCTCATGAGGATACTAATATTACTAATGAAATTTACATACTTCTCAAATTCTACATTATCATTGCTAAGGTAAAAACTGTATATTAATTAAATCAATGGGACCAGAGACTGATATTGAAAATGTAAATGATTAATTGTAGGATTAGAAAATGTTTTTTTAATTTGTTATATAAATATCTTAATAATTATAATAGAATTTATATAACAACTAAAATAATATATTTAATATTCATAACTTATTTAATATAATATAATAATTATATAAGATAAAAAATATATATTCTTAATTTGTTATAATATATATATATATATATATATATATATATATATATATATATATATATATATCATATATAATTTACATGTTCATTATTTAGTTTAACTCAAACTTAAGCCAATCAACATATGTATAAGCTTAAAATTTAGTATAATCTATATTCCAGCATGCACATATCTAATTTATTTCATTGGTTGAAGTAATAGTCATTACCATATCGTAATGGTACCAGAATGGTCTCGACCAACCTACATAATATTTTAAATATAATTTATTAGACCGCTACAATATATTTTAAGAATAATCCAAAAATAGATAAAACATAATATTTGCATATTTAATGGGTTATATACTAGTGTACAACTATGGTGAGATCCAGATTTTTGTCCATGGAGGAGTCATAATTTTCCATCAATAATAGGACTTTATTTCAATTATATGTTCACATTTGGTTATTTCAATTTTTTGATCTCCTAAAAATTCAAGCATGTAACTTCTTTCCTTCTCGTAATCTAAGAACCAAAACAAACTCCCACATTTGGATTTTTTTTCACAATAAAAAAAAATCAATAGTAACTTATGAGATTTTGATAATAATATTATAATAAAATTTAATATCATTGATATTAAAATCACTCATTATAATATCTATTTGATGATAAATTAAAGACAACTAAAATATATAAATTTTATTTTTTTATAAAAAATATAGTATGAATTATATTTAATGATTTCTATCTAAAATTTAGATGATCTATCACTACTTTTAATTAATAATTATTTTTAAGAAATTAAATGTAGAGAGCTTCTTTTTTTTTTTTTTGCTAAAGCGGGTATTTCATCCAACATGGGTATGAATATACCTAATGGAATCAGAAAACAAAAGGTCCTGAAAATCTCCGGGCTTCCCTTCCTCTTCAGTTCATAAAGTGCCTCTAGAGTGGCTCGCTATATAAATGCCGTCACTCTGTCGGTCTCGTTAGCTTCACGATATATGTACGTAGTGTGAAATGTAATATTTTTATTTATTATTATTCAAATATTGTGGAGTAAGGGGTGAACTTCTGGTTGGATTTTTTTTTTGATCCAATTGATAATCATGATCGAGTCATGCTTTGTAATGATTGAGCCTTGTTGTTCTATTTAAAGTAAAGATAATTTAGAATGGAGATCAAGGCAGCATGCCGAACTGGCCCCTAAAAGTCTAAAGAGAAAAACAGGACAAGAGTCGCTGTCCAAATAAAAATCTGGGCCAGAGCCGTTCCTTCCTAGAAACACGCGTCGCTTTGTACGTAAAGAAGGAAAACTCTTTCAACTCAAAAAGAGTTCGCAGCATTCCACGCCTCCGCCTTCGCGGTCCCCCCGCCACCCCTTGACCCCTGAACCACCCCTGCTCCTCTCCATCACACGTGACCTCGCCCCAAATCCCCAATACCCTTCATACTTCCCCCTGACGACTCCCGCTTTCAAACAAAAAGAACTCGGCAAACCTAAGTAGGTGAAACCTCACATCACTTTTCAAAATTCTTTCAATTCCTGTGACCTGGCAAGCCATTTGATAAAATAAAAAAACGTTGTCCTATGTTCCATAGTGTATGGATATTTGTGCCATCTATTAAAAATCATATAACTGTTTCTCCTAAAATATGCTAATAAATGTAAACTATTATACATCATTACACTCAACCATCGCTTTTTAACTCCTATTGCTCTGCTTGCTTGGCCTCTTCATTTCTTTGTAAGCTCATGACATAGATCTCTTAAGCAGGACCTTCGTCCTTCCCTCTATTGCCCATTCTCCAATGATATTTTCCTTGATCCATGGGCAGCTTTTCATTCTCTGTGTTTAGCTCTGTGAACCAGTGGACTGAGCCTGGTCCACTCGACTAGCCTAGCCATATTGGGCCAACTTCACGTGCTATGTACAAAGGGAGGATCCAGAGAAAGACTCCAATTGAGAGCCTTCTTCCTCTCCGATCGCGATGGTGATCGCAATTTCATCGTCACCCAAAGACCGGCCGAATAAGGCCGGAATTGTCTATTTAAAGATCCTCTTCCTTCTCCTTCGAGTTCACCCAAGCTACCGATCTCAAGCTTCTCCTCCGATCTTCTTCCTCAATTTGTCGCTTGAAGGAGCCGCCAGACCACCTCACTGGATCGAAGAAGGTCTTCTTCTTCTTCTTTCTTTCTCTCTCCTATTATTTAAATGAGATTTGGGTTGGCGAATCGCTGGTAAACCATTCGAAACAAGGTGCCCTGTTACGACCCCTTTTTTTTCCAGGTTTCGTCATCATCGGCCACCGTTGCCGGCGATGACTACGGCTGAGAGCCGTCGTGGCCACCTTCGCCTGGGGCAAAGCCACCATGGGTTGTCACCCCTTCTGATTGAAGAAAAAAAGGGGGAGACGGGCTCTCCCCTATTTTGGGGAAGAAGAAGAGTCTCTCTCTTCTTTCTTTCTCCCATCTCTATTTCTCTTTTCTCTCTCTTTCTTTGTTTACTTTCTCTCTCAATGTGGACTTTCTCTCTTCTTTTTTCTCCTCTCTCCTCTCTCCTCTCTCTATCTGAACTTTCTCTTTCTAGAGTTGATTGGCCCCATATGTACGACTCTCAGTGATTTCTGGATTGACCCAGATGAAGGGGCCTGATCTAGAGTCGTTGAACAACGTGCCGAGCCCATCATAGTCCTTGCCAAATATTATTAAATTTGATCACTTTCGATATCTATCGAACCATCTGTACCTACTTCGAACATGATCAGATGAGTTTTGTCTTGATTAGACCAACCGAGGTATCGGACACTTCTGCTTGGTCAGCCCTATGAGGGTATTGGAATTAAAGTTTCCATTTGTTTTAGAATGATTGTGATAAATTCTGATAATGTTTAAATACTATGATTTTAGAAGGATTTTTGAAACTGATTGGATTAATACTTTGGATTCGTTCGCAAGATAAATAATGTAACTCTTTTTCTAAATCTATCAACAAATTATAGATATTTTCTTAATCAAATTATTCATGATTTATAAAGTTGATGCATAGTATTTTATTATTATATATGCATCTTTCTAGAATCTTGTATAATTCTTAATTGAATGTATTGATTTTGATATAGATTAAGTTTGATTGATGTCGATGTCGTATAAATTTATGTATCTTACGATTTGGAACACTGAATACGAGAAAACGAGTTTTTGCTTCGAAATAGATTTGGACTCGCAACAATACTATGTATCGATACCCTGCCAGTGGGGTTCATTCACTGGTATATCGATACTTTGCCAATAGAGTTTATTCGCTAGTATATCGACACTCTACCAGTAGGGGTTATTCGCTAGTATATCGACACTCTGCCAATGGGGTATAAGTTGGCATAACGACACCCTGCCAATGGGATATAAGGTAGTGGCGAGGTTCATGGTGGGGAGAATGAAGAATTTGCTGCCCAGTATTATCAGCCAGGAGCAGGGCACTTTTGTGGAAGGAAGGAGTATATCAGATAACATCCTGCTGGCTTAGGAGATGATGGGAGATTTACAGCAAGTTCCGAGGAGGCGATGTTTGATGGAAGTGAAACTGGAGATGGAGCGGGCTTATGACCGAATCCGGTGGATTTTCCTCAGATGGGCATGGGAGAGTTTTGGCTTCCATCAGGTCTGGATCGATTGAGTTCTAGGCTGTGTGCAGGGACCAAGTTTCTCCATTCTAGTCAATGGCACGCCTTCATCCTTTTTCCGAGCTACAATGGGGCTTCACCAAGGATGTCCTCTGTCCCTGTATTTATTTATCATTTGTTCTGATGTGCTTTCTCGGGCTTAGCATGTAGCCTATGAGGACCGGGAGCTGGCGGCGTACAGCCCAACCCCTAGTGCCTCCCTATTTCTCACTTACTTTTTGCAAATGATTGCTTGTTGCTTGCTAGGGCGAGGGTGAGGGATGTGAGGGCCCTTCAGAGTGTGTTGTTAGAGTACTGTGCGGCTTTCGGGCAGCGAGTTAATCTCCATAAGTCGTCCATATATTTCAGTCCGAGCACGGAGCGGAGGGTGCGGCGAGAGATCAGGGCGACCTTGGGGATGCAGGAGCAAGAGGGGGCGCTGGATTATCTTAGGGTTCCACTCACAGGGAGGAGGCTGCAGGTAGCAAAGTGTTCTGCCTTGGTGCAAAGGGTGCGGAGCAGACTTGAGGGTTGGAGGGCATCATCACTATCTATGATGGGCAGATTGATGTTGGTCAGGTCAGTCCTTTGTTCGATACCCATTTATCTTATGGCCCATACTGTTGTGCCAAGGACGGTGCTGGTGGCGATTGAGCGGCTCATGCAGAGCTTCCTATGAGCCTCGGAGGGGGGGCACGGGATACATCTGGTGGCCTGGAAGAGAGTTTGTCTGCCACTGAGCGAGGATGGTTTGGAGGTGCAGTTACTACTAGCGAGGTGCGAGGCACTACTGATGCGACGGACAGTGCAGGTGGTTCTGGAGCCGCATGGATTCTGGAGTCGGATCATGATACTTAGATATGGTCGGGCAGGCTTAGTCGAACAGGTGGTGGGCAGCCGGAGGGGTTCCTTTATGTGGCAGGCGATTCGGAGGTATCTGCCCATGGCCTTGGTGCACTCCAGATGGTTGATTGGCGACGGACGGAGCATTGATGTGATGGAAGACCCATGGGTAGATGCACTTCCACCGAGCACGTGGCCGACGATGATTAGTGATGAAGGGGCTGTAGGGCTACGGGTGTTCGATCTCCTGAGGCTGGGCCTTGCCGTCCCGGGATCAGCAGGTTTCAGATGTTAGGATTTGGAGCACCACTTGCAGAGCCAGAGTCAGGATTGGCGACGTTTCCCAGGTTCTTCGGCGGGAGTCAGAGCTGGGTTTGGATTGCGGCTGGGTATGGAGGTTTGGGTTACACTAGAGGGTTGAACTATTCCTCTGAAAGGTGGCTTGGGAGTGTTTGCCGACGAGCTCCGTGCTGAACATACGTGGAGTGGAGATCCCCCCACTGTGACTGGATTGTGAGGTAGACGAGACGGTTGACCATACACTATTCCGGTGTGTGTGGGCGAGGGAGACATGGAGACTGTCCGGGATCCCGAAGGATACTTGGAGCCGGAGAGACTGCTTTCTTAAGGTGGTTCGGCACTGGTATGGTGCCCCCCAGATGCGTCGGGTGGCTATTATAGCATCCTGCATAGTTTATCAAGTATAGATGGCTAGGAATGCTAGGGTATTTGGCGAGTGCAGTCCATCCCCACGATTCGTGATGGAGCGGGCTCGGGCATAGGCAACAGAGACTATTCATGCAGGTTTAGATCATCGACCTTTGATAGCTCGAGACATCTGGGGCTTCCATATTATTTCGGCAGCTTCTTACATGATTTTCTTCACATGGAAGCCTCTACCTCCGAATTTTCTCAAGATCAATTTTGACGACTCTGTCCTGGATGGTGGTAGGAGGGGAGGGGCCGGTTTTGTCATCAGGGGCCTGAGTTCGAGTGTGGTGGCAGTGGGGGGGTGTCAGCTCTTCGACACCTCGGTTCCAGAAGTAGAGTTACGGGTGGCTTGGATGGGATTACGTTATGTGCGATATGTGCTTTAGGCGACTTCCATCCTCTTGGAAGGATATTTGGCTACAGTGATCAGCTGGTTCCGGAGGGGCCCGAACAGTGATAGAAAAGTTTATCCCTTACTCCGTGATATTTGGTTGATGGTAAGGAATGGTGTCACATTTCAAGCTGTGCATGTATATCGTGAGGCTAATGAGGCAGCGGACTGGGTGGCGGCATTTGTAGCGCGCCACTTAGGAAGCACATTATGGGTTGGGGAGGATGAGATGCCTGGTGCATTCCGTGACCTTTTGTTTGCCGATTCTACTGGGTTCATCCGTACCCACGTTGTATGATACGCCTGTTTCAACAAAAAAAATGAGAATTACATGTTGGCATGTCGACACTCTGCCAGCGAAGATTATGCATTGGCATATCTATACCATGCCGGTGGGAGTTATACGTTGGTATTTTAATGATTTCATATTCTGGCCTAGTCACATGGTATAAATGTGGTCATAGTTCATTAACATCGAGATGAACTTGATGATTTGAAAGATAATTAATTTGTAAAATAAGCTTCGAAATTTTAAGTGACTGAATAGCGTATCGTTTTGGCTTTGAATCGATGTATTTTGTATGTTTAATTTTAGTATATTATTATTATTTTATTTCTTAATTTATCTAACTAAAGTATTTATTATTTACTACGTTGTCTAACTCATTATACGATTTGTTACTATTTTTATAGATTCGAAAAATTAATTCAACTCGAAGATTTATCGTAGGAGAGCGATTAAAAACAAGATTTTGACATTTTTATTTATACTAGATTTTATATTAAAATTGATACAAAATTTTAAAATATTATTAATTTTATTATTTAATAAAAAAATTAAATATTATTATTTAATTTTTTTTGCTGTTTAATTTTGATAATACGATGAGATCCTTTGCATATTTACGGAAAGGGTTATCTAGTGCGGCGGTTGCTGCGAACTTCGACTCGGGATCCCAAGTCGGGACGTGTCAAGCTCGTGCAGCAAAGAAGAGGACATCACTCCTCTGCCTTAGTCCCTTACCCCCTTCAGAAGAAATGGGAAGCCCATGATCTCTTCCTTCTCCTAAACCTTTTTGACAGCTAGCACCAAATTTTTATTCTCCTTTCTCCTTCTCTTCCTCATTCTCCTCGTTCTCGTAGCTTTCCTTCTCCGTGTGAAAAGAAACAAAGAAAGGAGATCGGCCCCGAAAAGAAAGCTGTATCATGGGCTGCGTACAAGCCAAGTGCTGGCTTCGCTGCCGCCGGTGCTGCTGCCGCTGCCAGCTCTCCTCCGCCGGCAGCGACGGCGCCGCCTCCCGTGACGGCGACCCCGGCCACGGCCGGCACATCATCTCCGGCAGCCCCGTGGGCTCCGCCGCCGTCCCCTCCCACCGCCTCCTCCTCCAGTTCTCCTCCCTCTCCCAGCGCGGACACTACCCCGACACCCCCGATCGCGAGAACCAGGACACCTTCTGCATCAAGACCCAGCTCCAAGGCAACCCGAACCTCCACCTCTTCGCCGTCTTCGACGGCCATGGCTATTTCGGTGCCCAGTGCGCCGCTTTCGCCCGCGACCACCTCGTCGAAGACCTCGCCGGCGACCCCCATCTCCTCGAAGACCCCGTCAAATCCTTCAATTCCGCCTTCCTCTCCACCAATTCCGAACTCCACAACAGCGAGATCGACGACACGATGAGCGGCACGACGGCGATCGCCGTCCTCGTCGGTGGCGACACGCTCTTCGTCGCGAACGTCGGCGACTCGAGAGCGGTCGCCGGCGTCTGGGACGGGGAGCGGGTGGTGGCGGAGGACTTGTCCAGTGATCAGACGCCGTTCCGGGAGGATGAGTATGAGAGGGTCCGGCGGTGCGGGGCGAGGGTGCTGAGCGTCGACCAGGTGGAGGGCATAAAGGATCCGGCAATTCAGAGCTGGGGGATGGAGAGTGAAGGGGACCCGCCGAGGCTGTGGGTTCAGAATGGCATGTACCCTGGGACGGCGTTCACGAGGAGTGTCGGGGACTCGACGGCGGAGAGCATCGGTGTCGTCGCCGTGCCGGAGGTCATGACGGTGAGGATCACGCCGAGCCATCTCTTCTTTGTCGTGGCGAGCGACGGGGTTTTCGAGTTCCTCTCGAGTCAGGCTGTGGTGGATATGGTATAGCTCTGTTGATTTTTCAGATTTCTCAAGAAAAGGATTGCTTTTAGTTTGCAGTTGCTTCCTGTTTCGCCGAATTTATAGTTTCCTGGTTTCGTAGCTTTGAGGATCGAATTATTTCATTCAAATGAATTCCTGAATCATAAAAGTTAAAATGTGGTAAAAAAGGTATATGCCAGCCCTGAATAAAAAGCAAGGGATTTGAGTTGGGTACATGTGCAGTTGATGCATTATTTAAATGAATTTCATCTGCCACTGTGGTGGTAGCTCAGTGGAACTGGGTCTTACTTCCAACCAAGTGATTCCGAGTTCGAAACGCGCGGGCGTTGATTAAATTGTGAAGACCGGATGCTCTCTGCTCGGACACGGAGTCTGGGAGGGCTTATTGGTCCGCCGGTAGCCTCGGTGGTGCCAGGTGTGACGTCCTCACACGGAGGGTAACCGTGCCGGAGCCCAAAGGGGTAACGAGCCGGGCCCACGGGTGGGAAGGGTATGAGTAAAACCGGCCGAGGTGCCCAACACACGGTCATTTCTGCCCGCATCGAACATTCTCCTGGCGGGGTGGGGGCTCAGTGGGAGCTACCACGTGGAGGTGGGCTCGTCCCTTCCTCTTTTTTTTAGCAAAAAAAGCAAAAAAATGAATTTCATCTTTGCCTTCTCTTCTTGCCGGGAGTTTCTTTCTTGAAGTTAATATCTTTTACTTTTATTAATCATCTCTTGTCTCACAAAAATTTCCAGTTATATGTAATAGGGTTTGAGACTTTGAGCTATAACTCATGTCAACAAAGTTTGATATGCATCGACTCAAGGTGAATGATGGTGGAATGAGGTGAAAGTGAAAGACATGGCACATTATCTGTTGATGCATTAGTGGAGCCAAGAGAGAGAGAGAGAGCAGGGGCCAGGGCAAAAAGATAGAGACAGTGGCAATGTAGGTGTGAAAAGAAACTGGGGGTTGAGTGTGGCCTGAACCTTTTTCTCTCTTTGACGCACGGCTAGCTTGTTTGGTTGCTGAGATATCTTTTTTTTTTTTTTTGGTAATGCAGAGCTATTGCCAGAATAGCTGGTTCTGTCATGAAGATTTCACTAGTCTGAAGGAGACTATGTTAGGAAACTAATCCTTTCCAGCCCTCCATCCGAATGAGTTTTCTGCTATATGACTATGTTGTGCATTCTTGGTTTTGGAGATGATATACATGTATATGTATATATCTATATCTATATCTATATATATATATATATATATAGATGACACATATATATTTTTGTGTAGGTATATATATGTATATATATGTGTGTGTGGATGTGTATATTCTTGTGTGCATGTACGTTTGGATGTATATTTGTATATATTCATTTTTGTATGATGAAAAATTGTAAAAAGATATGTTGCTTTCAATTTTAGATGCACATAGCTAAGGTTTACACTGTGGAGCTTTCTAAGGGAACAACAGCCCAGATATCATTTAGGTTGTTCACTTTATAACATTACTAGCATGTTCAGATCCATGTGGATTGATTTTGCTAGTTCGTTAATATATTGGAAAACTACTCCCTGCAACATCTTTTTAAGAAATGCAAGCTTATGGTTGGATTGTAGTTGTCTCCGCAACCTTGTATGCTTGCTATTGCAAAACTTTCAACTGAAACTTTATCTGCTATACTATCAAATTCATTGTTAGCAGAAATAAACTTGGATTTAGCATATTTCGAAGCACATTATTATGTTCTGCATTTTTGCTACCTTAAAAATAATATATCCGATGAACTTACTGACTAGTACTTCTATATTGCTAACTGTTAGGTCAATGTTCTTATGAGCTAATTCTTCTTCCTTGAACCACCAATTGATGGAAATCAAAGTAATAGGAAGTGAAAAAAGTTATGCCCTTGGTTGCTTTTTTTGACTGATAAAATCAGTAAGCTATGGATGCATGTCAAGATACTAGGAAACATGCAAAAAACTTATGATCTACATTTTGGTATATCACAACTACTATATGATACGCTGATGCAGTAAGTTGGATCAATCTATATTGTTTCTGATAATTTTTCAAAGTGGGATTGATTCCTACATAGAAGTCTTGTCATATATACAGATAGATGGTGATAAGAAAATTAATATATATTAAGAAATTTCATATAGTTTATGGCACCAACAATTGTTTATTATAAACTAAATGTTGCTACTCATTCATAGTGAACTCGTATTTTTTGGTGACAAATCCACCTCGACATTACAACAACAAAGAAACTCATAGCCAGAGCATAGAAGAGGTTCAAATAGAAAAGATAGATTTTCTGAATAGCAACTTAGACAAATCACAAGCAGACAATAAAGTTAAGCAAAGTCAGAGTGTAAAGATAAGTTGCTTCAAATGCCCCATTAAAGAGCAAGAAGATGAAAACAAGAGATGGCAAGAGTGAAAAGAAAATCTTATTCAAACATTAAACAAATCTAAGCACTAAATTGTACTAGTAAGGAATTAAAATGAACATAGGTGTGAAATGGCATCACCTTATTATAGTCTTTAGTTTGGTACATAAATCTTTGTATTATAATGTGGCCTTCCCACCACTTAAAAAGAGAGGGAGGAAGAATCGGTTCGGACCGGTTCGAACTGCTCGGAACCGGGCAGTTCGCACCAATTCCGCTTGGAATTGTCCGGTTCAGACCATTTCTAAGCGATTCGGGGCCGGTTCAGGCCGGTTCGGACCGATTCAGGGGCGGTTCCAACTCCCGCAGCCGAACCAACCCGTCCCGTCCCGGGTTGGCTCGGTATGGCCCAAACCGGACGGTTCGGCCCGGTTTGGCAGACCATGCTTTTAATTTTTTGCAAACTCCAAAGTGTGTTTCGATTACTTTATCTGTATTGCTATAGTTGGGAGGTAAGTTCTCTTTTTTATATATGTTTTAATGCTTAAAATCTGTGATTTCTATCATTCAGGGAACTATGCATGCTTTTGTTTGTTGAAGGTCTATGATAGTTGTCTACTTGTCTCAAGTGACATACTCAATATTTCTGCTGTTATACTGTTTTTATTTGTTGATCAGGCAATTTAGAATGCCATGCTGTTTTTGAAAGTAAAGGGTACAGGCAATAGATGTATATACTGTATATAGAAAAGCTGTCGTTCAACATAATGGATGTATATATCCATTTATCAAATATTGGGATTAGTTTTGAAGTTTAGCATATAAATCATTCTTACCCTTTATTTGTAAGGTTACGTTAAATGTAAGTATGACTCTAGACTCTGTTTCAAAATTTAGACCAAGCTATCTTGGTCTTCTTAGTCTTGACACATTGATAGAAATACAAAACACTGTCCTTGAACTAGTTTGTGGGTGGATCTTTGGTGCACGTGGATATTGTCTGGATTAGATAGATATCCATTAGCTTATACTTAACAAGTGCAGTCCTAAACTTCTAGAAAGTTCTTTCCTAAACTTTATAATTTTATTACTCAACATTCTCCACTATATGAAACTTGCCTAACATGATTGCATACTCTTATCTACCTAGTGCTATTTTTAGCAAGATTTTACATACCAGACCATACCGGGCATACTATGCTGTATCAATAGGAACCTGACATGGCATAAGGGCTTGATATAGCACCAGCCAACACATGATATGGATGCTATGCTGACTTAGCACTTTTTCGTATATCAGTATTGGGGGGCTATCAAACCATGTTGTATGATAACGGTATGGTACTGGTATAGGACCTAGTATTGAGATGTAAAACCTTTTATCTGTAGTTTTGTGTTTTATTGTAATAATAATGATGATGATAATAATAATGATAACAATGATAGCGATAATAATACACCTATAGATAACTGCTTCATCCACCCCAATTTACTCATGTGTCTTGTCTATCTTTTAATTCCTCTTAAAAGATGATCATTATTGGTACTCTCTTCGTTATCAAATTTATACAAGCTTTATTTTTTAATTCTTTTTCACTAATTGCATTCCTCGTACTTTATTTTCATTTTGTTGTTTTCTAAAACTCTTTCAAGCTCCACATTCTAATATGCAACTCAGCAAATGCAGATATATTACCATATGGGATTTTTCATGCGACCCCCTGCAAAACTTTGGCACTAAAAGCAATTCCTCAGTCTATGAAATTTCTGCAGACACCTCTGACAAGTCTAGCTGTTTTCTGCAAAGAAAGGAAGGAATGTTAACGATCAATAATCAACATTCAATCACAAATAACGGGCATTCATGATTATTCTTCTTAAATAGTTGTTTAAACTTTTAAATAATGATTTTTTTCCTGAAAATCAGATTTTCTCTTGAAAATCAGATTTTCTCTCTTTTTCTTAAATTTCTTAAGGAGAAGCTACTAGCAAACCTCAATGACCACTAACAGCTATTATATTCTCCGTTTCGAGGAAGCAGATGACAAAAAAGCACATCACTTATTTTCACATTGCATTGATAAGATCCTTGGTTAGGGTGTGGAAATTCAAGTTCCAATGAACCATCTATAAATAGTGTAGGTTATACTTAGATTTTATAGTTAATTTATTTATTATCTATTCTTTTTTTTTGTTTAGTTTTAGATAAATAGGTTGGATATTTTAAATTTACTTGCAATTTAGGGACTCAATTTTAGGCTATTTTTCTACTGGGTTTTCAACTCCTATTTTGGGAATGATTAGTGTCAGTAGAACTTACTTTAGTTATGGGTTGGATTAGGAAAGTTTTATAATTATTAAAGTTGTATTTAAGAGATTTTGATGTTTGTTTATGCTGGGTTTCATAAAAATGAAAATTTTCTTATTTTAGTGAATCCTATATTCTTTGTTAGGAAAAGTTCGATATCGCCACATATGTTTCTTATTATTATCTCTCTCTTAGGAAGAGTCTACAAGTATCCCGATTAGATAGAAAATCCTAATCTAATAAATATATATTAAAATGGAGGCTTTGCTTGTGCAAAGCTCTCTATTTGCCATGTGGATACCCATATTAATAACATCATTTATATAGCTCTCTATTTTGCATAGTAATTAGAGTTATTTAATATGGTTCTTTAATAAGAAGTTTATTAACTTATTAAACTGTATTAAATAAAAAACCTTTATCAGTATTACTAAATTAATATAGAAATTAGTTGTATTATTAATAATCATATTTGCTTGATGTATGCTGATATTAATGAAAAACACTTTCCATTAGTTCTATATCCTGCCTGTATCTTGCATGGGTCATTAAATTTTTCTAATATTTTATTAATTTCTATTGTATTTTTATGATCATGATCTTACTTAAAAAATGAAAGTACAACCACTAATGATCCCTCTATATTGCATTTATATGTCTCCTAGATGCAATACGTTTCTATTTCTTATTATGCGCAGGTTGGATCATGACCTTATTATTTTATAGTAATATTTTTTTTACTATATTGATAGATATACATATACTATTAGAATTTTGTACAGTGATAGTATATCATAATATTAAATATTGAAAATTTATTTTAGAAAATAATTAGGCTCTTATATTTACTATATTATATTCTATTTCTATTATTCATTCTATTATATCTATTCTATATTACATTTCAAGAATAGTTGAAAAAAGGAGAAAAATTGCACCTTGGAGATAAGAGTTCTCAAAAAGGACAGGGGGATGGAGGATCATTTGAAGATGGAATTTCAGTATAAAACTCCCTTCCATCAATGGTTTGAGCTTCTGAATGGACCAGTGACAGAATTACTAGAAATGGTGTTTCAGGCCACTTTCTTTGATCGAGAAGGGTAAGGAGAGATAACACGTCGTTTGCTTCTTTCTGGTGGTCGGATACCATGTCTAGAGAAGGACATGGCCTTAGAAGGCAGTAATCTTAAGAGGTGCATGCATGCAAGAGTGCATAAGCAGGAAGCCTGCAGGGTATTCAAATGCTACTATGTATATGCAACAACTACTTACTACTACATTTCCACTATTGATTAAAAGATAAAATATAATTTAGTTCTTATATAATCCCAAAATTCAATGTGTTTTATTAATCATCCACTCACTATTTATTTATTCATATAGCTTACCTAAATGCAACAAGGATCCCATGTTGCTGCTTCAAGGGAAGCACCACAAACTTCAATCAGCTGATGACTGTAATGAAGATTTTAGGCTTCTTGCATGTGTCGTAAATGTCAATATTTCTTTGGATGAGTGCTGTATCAATTTGAGTTTCTATTTTGATATACTGAATCCAAATTACTCCTAGTTTGCGGTTGGAATTGCTTCTATTACAGCTTCGTGTCCTTTGCTGCAGGTGTCCAGATACCCAGATCCCCGAGATGCCTGCTCAGCAATTGCTGCAGAATCCTACAAATTATGGTTAGAGCATGAAATTCGGACTGATGATATAACGATCATTGTCGTGCACATCAGAGACTTGTGTGGTGTAAGTTAAATGTTGTATGCATCAATTACCTAAAATTAGTTGCATCTTTGGTTTGTTAGTTAGTGCTAGTCTTTCAATAAAATCTGTTCAGTCAGATGCTGTAGCAACTAATGAAGCAAGTCATGCTGGCACAAAAGCTTCCTTAATGGTTTCACAGAAAGCAAGAACAGATATATCTGCATCCCCAGGGCCAGAAACTGGTCATCCAAAAAGAAGGAATTTCCTTGAGCTGCAGTCATGTCCTTCTGACTTTTCCCTGGAACGAAGTCTTGCATGTGTTGCTCCTTCTCCTACACACTCGTTATCTATAGAAAAGGTATGCATCTACTGCGATGCTATTGTGTTCTACGTCTTATTGATCCTCTCTGAATTCATTGGAGATCTCTCTTTCTTGACAGTGATATGTCCAGACTGACTGACTGACTGAAGCTGCCTGGTATTTGTCCTACCTTCCAATGTAATGTGCCTTATCTAACTTAAACTTACTTTCTAAAGGGAAGCATCTAGTCTTTTCTATGGTAATTTGGTTATAAAATAATGGAATATTCAATTTACAGTGCCAATTTTTTGTCAAACAAACCATGGAAACTGTCAATTGGATTGCCTTTCTTTGTTATATCACTGTAATTTTGAACATCCATGAGTTCTTAATTGTTTGATTGTTTCTTTTGTAATTCTGCATGCATGGAATATGCTTACTCTAACTAATTATGCCTGACAGGATAAGTTCAGCAATGGTGGAGGGAATAACTTAATTCCTTGTGGGTTTTTAATTCCAGGAATCCATTATCAGGAGCTTTCTTTTATCATCTTGGCCACATTTCCAGTATGTCACCTTTTACACCACTTGTATATAACTCAAAGGCTGTTCAAAGCAGTGCTGATTTGAGGAAAAAATGGTGCCTCTTGACCTTTTCAAGGACTATTGAGTGGCCATTGCTGCATGGAGGTGGAAGATGGTTGTGCGGTATTTGGCATCCTACCTGTTAATTTATTGCAGAAAGCATGGGGGATGAAGCGTCAAATGGTCGGCATATGAAATGCCTGTGTTAGGAAGTTAAGGTTTATAATAAGGTGATGAACAACACTCCCAGGAAAAGCATAGACAAACCATGCAACTGCTTCGTCTTTTGGAGAAATGTTATTTCCTTGGTTAAATGAAGGAATGAGATTGGTCATCTTGTACATAACTAACTAGACTAGTTATGTGAAACATGCTTGAAAAATGCTAAATAGTGGCAAGTCTCTACCTACCAAAAAAGAGAGAAGAAATAATAGTAATGTTGTTGCGTTACTTTGCACTTGCTTGAATGCCTTGTGTGCTTGCTTAATGTATGTTTGGAGAATTTTGTCTGTGATAGAATGATGATTTCTATTTCATGACACCAGAACTTGACCTTCTCATGTGGATGTCTGACACTGGTCTGTCAGCTTAGATTGCCTGTGAGATCTTCCAGGTCATCCAGAGCTCGGCCAACCAGATGAATTACTTCAATCTGTGCAACTGCGTGCCTCATATCTACACAAGTAACATTCCAAGTGTTACAATAAGAGTCTAAAGTTATTATATTTTAGTGCCACAATTTTGGGGGTTATTTAATTTTAGTGCCACGACTTAAGTTTTTCTGCTGATATTAGCTTGTATGAAGTTTTCTGCTCACCATGTAGATATCAGTATTAATGAAGGTAGTTTCTATTTGGACATCATTAAAATTCATTGCTTAATGTGCGATAAAAAAAGAACTATTGAAGTTTTATATTTATTTTAATTAGTTATACTGCTATATTATATTTTAAGAATAGTAAAAAAAAAAGGAGAAATGATCGTACTTCGTACATAATGGAAGATATATGCTAGTAATTATTGATTTTGCAAGCAAAGATTATTTTTTAGAAAAAATTCAAAATTCCTGGATAATTTTACTGTTAAATATAAGTACGAGATTAATGACAAACTTTTACAGAATGTGCAATATACATTTATTGAACGTTTGTTGCATGCATCGAATACTTGATAGATATTTGCACAAGACACTTCACCTGATATACATTTGTTTAGACTACCTTCTTCTCATACCTCGGTTAAGGGTAAAATCATTGACCCCTTATTGCATATCATCCAAAAAGAAAAAATTAAAGCCGATATTTTCTTGCAAAATCAACAATTTTATGGTTCCTTATCCAAAATCTATGAATATATATATATATATATATAATATTATTCATATATAAATAATATTATTCATGATCACTTTAATCTTTTTAATAAGAGAATATTATATTTTTTACCTATCACTCAATAGTTCAACTTGCACAACGTGCATTAAAAGCCAAACAAACTAATATAACAAAGATCAAGAAGAACGAAAACAAGATTAATATACCCTCACTTGATCCCTTAAAGCATCTAGCTAGTGATGCACTCGGCTTCTTGACATCATTGTTCTCATATTTGAGCTCTTCAGCAATATGGTTGCCACATCTGATATTCTAACTTATTCTAAATTTGAAGTTAATGGCATGTCGCTAGCTAGAAGCTTCAAAGGGTTATGTAATAGGATGAAAAATAAGAAACACCAGAAAAATTCCATTATCTAAAGGGCAAAAGGGATCTTACTGGGAAATTTTTGGAATAAGAGCGATTTTATATGCAAATATCTAGAAGATGGGTTTTGTATGCAATTAATCTGTGATAGAGCCAAAAACTGTTATAAATAATCTATTGTACTATAAAATTATAGTTCTCAGTGTATTGGTAATACTCCGCTCGTGATACTGTGATGGAACGAGAAAAGCGAAGAGTGATTTCATCACTGTAATTATACTTTAAAGATTAATATATAAATTGAATCAAACTATTATTTGGTGGAGAAAGTTCTCTTCAAGAAATTTTATTAGTATGTCAAAAAACTATCCCACTAAAATATTAGAAGCATGGATAAGGTATGACCCCTAATTTTAATTCGGATGTTCCAAAGGGCAGGATGCTGGGACTCTGGGAATCATGTTGCATGGCCATCAACTCAAGCTATGTAAATAAATTCTTGTCTTCTACCTTTGTGGGCCAAGTTCTATTGGGTCCACCTTCCTATAAATATAAAAATATGGCTAAAATCTTGGCTCCTACAAATCCTCGCATAGTCTAACCACCAGTTGCACCCTCTAGTGCATCATATTGTCTATCTACACACCAACCCTTAGCAATAATAATTCAAAACTTTAATGTTGCTATATTTCTATTTCTATACCTCGCTCGTGGTAGACAAGGTATGTTTGGTGGGTCCTTAGTTATCCATTAAGGGCATATTTGGTCACAAAGAACTATATAGAAAATAAAAAAAATCATATTAAGAAAACATTTTTCAAAGATATAGTAGTGAATTTTCTTAAGTTGTTATTTTTAAAAAAACAAAAAGAAAAAGAACTACTTTGTCATAATTCATTCAATTCTCTTTGCAACCAAATATATCTCAGATATCCTCTTCCTGCCATATACACCACACATAGCTACTGCCAAATTCTAGCACTGAAAAGTCTGAAGGCCTCCAAAAATCATCCTCAATTTGTTTAGGATTGTCAATAAAGATAAAATAGACAGTGGCAAAAGGAAAATGCTTGAATTGAATCAACTAACAAGTGCCATATTGGACCAGACTTGATCTTCCTTGGAAATCCAACATCCTATAAACCTCTTCACTAGCCTTTCCTCTTGGTGCAGCCAGTCTCCACTACACTAAAATGACATACTTCTAAGCTCCAAGACCCAATCTTACCTCCAACCTCCCCTTCGAAAAGAAAACAAGAAGAAGAAAAAAAAGAAGAAAGGAAAGCATGGATAAGTTAATGGGGATCCAGCACCAGCTTTTAAGGGATGCATGCTAATAAATACCCCCCTTGCCCAGATTGCAGTCCACGTTCACTGGGAAAAACTCGGTCTTTCTACCGAACACCTTTAAATTTAGCAATATTAATATATCCCTCCAAAGTCAAGACTTTGTATTTATCCAACCCCCAACCCAAGCCGTCGTTGGTGTTGTCTCATCCGAGCCGGAGGGTTGGTGTGGCGATGGCGTCGGGCTCCGTCCAGAAATCCGAGGAGGAGTGGAGGGCGATCCTCGCGCCGGAGCAGTTCCGGATCCTTCGGATGAAGGGAACTGAGTAAGATTCGCTCTTATTTCTTTTATTTCTCTCCTTTTTCTTCGAGTACTTGTGGCTTGATCTTAGTGTTGTTTTTCCCCTCCCAATGCTGATTTAGGCGATTTTCATGATTTTTTTTTGTGGTTTCGTTGCTTTTTTTGGAAGTATGTGTTTTGATGCGCCATAACATCATGATTTTTTTTGTGATTTTAGGTCTATTTAGTCTGTATTTTTTTGAAACCTGCGATGTTTAATGAAATATATAAATTCCTGAAATCGTCGTATTTTTGAAAATTTCTGAAATTTCTACTTTCGTTAGAGTTCTTCGTATACATTTTTTTAAAAAAATTTTCAGATCTCTCGCCTTTCAAGATTCGAACACCTCCAGAAAAATATCACTACTTTCAGAAGCTACAAAAGCCTTGGGTTGGGAAAAAAGTGGTGGAATCGAAAATTCGATTCCTTTCTTTATAAAAGGTAGTCAACCATAGCCCAACTTTTTCCTGTAAAGGAAGGATTTTGGAATTAAAAGCTCCCAACATAGGCTAAATTTTTGCATGTGCTTATCTTAAAACTTCTGTCTTCTTGCGATTTTCCTGAGAAAATGATGTGCCAATTCGGATTAAACCATGTGAGTTTGCATAGTTTTCTTGGTTTACAGATTTTAATTGACACATGGTTCTGGATTGTTTCTTTTATCGAATTCTTAATGAATTTGTATGATCCTGATGTAATGCTTGGTTGCATTTAGACTGTGAATTAATTAAGTATTCCTGTATCCATTGTTCCTTGGCTTTACTTAGAATTTCATTGTCGTCAAAATCTTTATGTGCTTTTAGCATTAATTAATTCAACCATGTAATGTTCATGTGATGTTATTGAGATAAGGTCAAGAGATTAAGGCCAGCTTACTCTTGGCATTGATGTTGGAAATGTTGGTCTGCCTAGTGCCATGTTAATTACCAATTATGCCGTTCTGTTTCTCTGGTAGTTGGTTTTTGATAATATTTTTAGCTGCTTGTTTATTTGTTTTGCCATGGACTTGTTTTTTTTTAGTTTGACTTGGCGCATCTATTTTTAATTGGAATTATGGATTACTCTGATTTTGTTTTCCAGTTGGCAGTTTCAGTACTTGTTAACTTGAAAAGCTATATGCTGAATTCATCTTGTTTTGGATTGTCTCACTTGCCAGTTAGAAGCAATCTTTTGAAATATTGTGATTTAGGTTACTTACTGTTTTCAAGTCCTTTTGTTTTGCTGTTCCTATCTGCTGAATCACAGGCATTCTGCTGTGTAACACTTGAGCGTATAATTGATTTACTTCTTAGATCACTATTTGTCGTAAGTTTTATGATTAGGATTAATACATATATCAGCTGAAATCATATAATTGTCTATTACTCTCTACTTTGACCTTCAAAACTATGGTTTGAATATGCGTGCATTTGGAGAAGGCCTAAATTCTTCGGTATGTTTTAGTGTTTCATTATTTTGGCTACTTAGCTTGATACCTTGTGTATTTCCTGATTTATCTGATGATATGGATTCATATTAGCTGGAGTCTTCTACCTAGAGTGCTGCAACTGCTCTGAAATCTCCAATATCTTGCTCCAGCACCCGCTTCCTAAGCTCTACCTATTCAAAGTTTTCATTGAGCTCCACTTCCTTGCTCCTGCATTAAAAACTACTCATGTACCTGCTTCTGATTCAGGTACTCAAAGATGGTTCCTTATTTTCTGTTGATTTATTAATTCAATAAGTTGTTTATGTTGAGACATATTTTGCAAGACAATGTTAATTTTGCAAAACTTCTAGATTTTCCTGCCTATCAACTGGTATACGAAGACTCATGAAACGGTTCTACCTTGCTTGAGTATGCCTAGTTCAGGTATTTGGCATTGACACAAAGGATTCAAGTCAAGCTAACAACTAATCATAAAGGTTTTGCTCAATATTTTTCCTGTAGCCTTCTCAAATTGGAGTTTTGCTCCATCAGAACTCCCATGTAAATAGGAAAAGTCATGGTTGATTTGTTATATAATAATAAACCTTTATTTACAAATTATACTGCCATCACTTCATTTACAAATTATGATTCAGTTGGTTGCTTTGTACTAGATGGACTCTTCTACCGTGCACCTGCTTTGGAATCTCTTCAATTTCTTGCTTCTGCGGCTTCTTCCTGGACACTTCCTTCTTCAAAGTTTTTTTTTTTAAAAAAAATATTTTTTATTTACAAGCTTTGCTTCCCTGCTTCTTCCTCCAAACCTACTCTTGCACTGTCTTAAAGCTTTGTTGATTGGCTGTATAATAATGAATTTCTACTTTCAAGGTATGATGGCATCGTTTAAAAGGGAAAGGGCATTTAAATGTGTTTGACAATTATCGGATGGTTTTATGGTTAAACAGTTGATTCAATTAAATGCATTTCATAAATTTCTTTGTTTCATTTTTGAATCAAGTCAAGTATTTTGCACAGACATGTTTTCCTTTTAACAAAATAACAAATGAGAATATCTTAGAAAATTCAAGATAATCTTTATGTATCCCATGGCATGTGGATGCATGTAAGATATGAGAAATGTAAGGGCTCTATTACAACATTACATTCATAAGAAAACTCACATAACTTTGATGTAACACCAAATGTTCACTTAAGGTATCAAGTGTAGATCTTTTGTTCCGACTTCTCTTCTAATCCCCCCATCCATCATGTCATCGCGCTTGAATATCTGCAAATTGCAAGTCTTAGCTTAAATTAGCAACTTGTACTTCTAGTTTTCTCAATGATTTTTCAAATGATGAACTTTTGCTGGTTCATGAGCTTGAACGGACCAGTTTCAGATTTCATGCCGGGCTTACGATGTTTATGGTTCATTTTACCATATATTTTATTTTTTAAAAGAGATTAAAAAGAAAATGGGACATTCTAATAGAACCGAACCCCTCACCCTCAGAAAAATAAAATAGACAAAGCAGCAGGAGGAAGAGACTGGATGTCCGCTTCTGGTGCAGCTCATAAGTTTAAACAATTGCTAAGCTGGCATTCATTTCAGCCGATTCTAAATGAATGGAAAAGAGGCCTGTTACTACGACCAAGGCCTAACGTTGTCATTTAACTCAATGATCATGTCCAATGTATTGAATTATTGTTTTAGTCATTTAGAAATCTGACAAGTACATCTTCCAACAGAAAACAAAAACGGTAGGCCGTAATATTCATACTCACAATTCGCGTTCTGCACTTACAAATGAGACCATGAAAAAATTTGGAAGAAAAAAAAATATCTAGTTTCTTGTTTTACTTCTGTGCTAATATGATGGTATTTTTCAGATACCGAGGCACCGGTCAATATGACAAATTCTTTGGTGAAGGTATATACGAGTGCGCCGGATGTGGGACTCCCCTTTACAAGTCCACCACCAAGTTCAATTCTGGGTGTGGCTGGCCAGCTTTCTATGAGGGTCTTCCTGGTGCCATAAATTGCTCGGTGTGTCTTCGCTTATTAGTTTTATAATGATAATTTTATTATGTTTTCATGCTTCTTTTCTGCCGTCCATTCATTTGTGTTCATAGCGATTGCTTACAATGCTGACTTGTATTGTCAGCCTGATCCTGATGGGAGGAGAACGGAAATCACTTGTGCAGCTTGCGGTGGGCATTTAGGTCATGTGTTTAAAGGAGAGGGGTTTAACACACCTACTGATGAACGCCACTGTGTCAATAGCATTTCGCTCAAGTTTGCTCCTGCCTCCTGATCAACTTACTTTCCTCTTCCAGCAGCTTGATTGTTGCTGTTGCTTTCTATGCAAGTAATAAAGTTGACTCATGTATGAATGGTAAGTTATCTGAAGTGGCTCCTCATATGCGTGTGTCTGTATATATGTATCTTAATTTTTTTTATCTCATAAACTTCAGTTATTTTAAATACTTTAAAATACTTTCTTGTGAGACGCCCGAACGTTGGTTTCTAAAAAGATGCGGTATTTACCGGCGCGTCTTTTTAGTTTTTCAGATAGAACTATAAATAAATTTATCCGGGATATGAAAGAGTTTGTAAATAGACTCATTCGGAATTAATTCAAATTCAAAACAATCTGATCTACTCTATCTCTCAAGAGTTTTTTTTATAGAGAATTTTTTTTTTACAGAACTCTTAAATTTTCTGGACATTCGAAGGAATCGGTCGGATTAAGCCTCAACAACGATCGTGCCCGTTAGAGGAGGATCGGGTTGAGCCGGGTTGTATCTTGGGACGAGATCACTGCAGATCTGCATATAGAAGATGAATTACACAGTGTATATCATGTGCCTTGATCCACATAAATACTTTTCAATCTTTTGATTTTATTTTAGTATATTATTTATTTATAATATTTTTATAAAATAAAGATCTAGCCGTTTTTAGGCAAAATATTTCAAACAAAATCTATATTATATAGGGGTATGTAATTAAGGGCATATTTGGATATTTGAAGATCTAATAAGACGCTCCGACAAGAGACATTCTTGAGAAAATATGGTGGAAGTGAACGAAGATAGGGCGGTCGGATAAGCAGTTAATCTCTAGCTTCCAAGGATAGGACAAATCACCTCTCAAACATGATTATTTATCCATAAAAATAAAGAAATGGTTGCTTTTCCTAACTGGAATTGGCCCCCTGGACGTAACAGGCCAGTTCCAATGCTTGCAATTCGCGGACGACAAGCTGGCCTTCTGTGAATGATCGAGCAAATGCTCAGCGAACCTCAAATTCATCCTGTATGCCTACGAAATGCTATCTGGTCTAAAAATCAATTTTGAGAAATCGAAAGTCATCGGCCTGGGCATCAATGGAGCTCAAACAGAAACCTTGACTGGAGCTTCATCATTGAAAAAAATTGAAAGGAAGCTAGCTGGATGGAAGCATAGCTACTAACAATGGCAGTCCGACTGGTGCTTGTGAACTCTGTAATCACTGCGACCCCCCTCGACTGGATGTCCGCCTTCCTTTTTCCCATAGGCCACAAGCTCGTGTTAGCTGATAAAGCATGACCTTGTTCTCAATTCCCACCTTCTAGATTAAGTTTTCTCTCTCTCTCTCTCTCTCTCTCTCTCTCTCTCTCTCTCTCTCTTTTTGTTTGATGTCTAGGAGGTGTGAAATTTGGCTGAAAACTCGAAGGAGGAAGAGTATGTCGGTGCAACCAATTGTAGCAAAGTAAAAAATCCCACTATGACACGTACGATACAAAAAAGACGGTAATTAGAAGAGAGTAGGACAGACCACTTTCTTTCAAAGCCAAAAACACCATCTTGATTAGCTACTCCAAGGATCCAGTTCTTATAACACCCACTTATAAACTCTCGGAATCTATTAAAAGAAAGAAGAGAGAGAATAGAGAGAAGACAAAAAAAAAAAAGAATAATTCCAGCAATAGAATCTTCACTACTCAAAGATTTCAAGTATGATTACAAAAAGAACCCAGTAGAGATATTTATAAGTAGTATAAGGAGACTTTTTTTTTTTCAAGTTTCCATGAGGAATTTTAAGTCCTATTCTAACTTGGAGAATTGTAACTATTAATTTTCCTAATAACATCAAAAGTTATATAAAAAGAAATCCACAAAAATCAAACTCTCTATGATTAATTATCATGAAAATTTTTTAACTGAGACAGAAAAATAACTAATCATCAGAAACTAGTTGACTCATAGATATGGGAACTGCGATCCGAGCGGCCGGGGCTGGCGATCAGGGCGGCATAATGTGCATCCTAGGCACTACTCCAGCATCTCTCTCTCTCTCTCTCTCTCTCTCTCTCTCTCTCTCTCTAAAGACACCTTTTGGATTGTGTGGAGTGCAAGTTCTTCCGCAAGTTCATGGAGCAGAGGCTTCATGATCCAAGGCAAATTCCCTATGGTTCATATAATGCTTCCAATACTTCAAAGCTTGCACAGTAGCATACAGGTCAATGTTATTCATGGAGTACTGCTTCTTAGCATCATGAAAAATCTTCTTTAAGTAGATAATTTGCTGCCTCTATTGGCTGACTCCCCAATTCCTAATATGAGGCATCGCGTTGAAAATCCAGATACCTTGTCCAAATCGAGAAGGTACAGGCTAGGTGACTCAGCCATCCACAACTTGAAATCTTGAAATTCACAGTTGTCTATATAAAGAGCTCTAGGGAGTATCAACTATTCATGTATTTGTGATGTCTAAGAGGCTTATAGAATATCTACTTCAACTTCTTTGTCATTTTGGGATTAATTTTCACAACAATAAAAGCAACGAGATAGAATATAATTGAGTCTACAAAGATAATTTGCTTCTATTTTTCTTCTATATATGACTCTGCTAGACTAGCATGCCGACTGAATTATCAATTTTTCTAAGGTCTAGTTTTCAATTCAAACATGTAAAAACACTCCAATTAGAACTGATCAAAATCCCGCATGCATAAAGGCGAAAGGAGGATCTAAAAGGCTTCGTGGCAATAGACGAAGTGAGACTAATCGATTGCGAGAGAGCATCAAGTGGTTTACTTTAAGTAGTGAGCGAGAGAACAAGTAGATTGTGGTGAGCGGGCTAGGAATTTTTTAGGTGAATGCGACAACATCCTACTCTCGCTTAGTCATGAGCACTCATCAGGTGGACCGAGTTGGTAAAGAGACAAGTTCCAAAAGAATAAGCCATAAAGGTAGGTCCGCGAGCACGAAAACAAACTAATTACAACTCTGTTCAGTGGAACCACTTGCGCTTATTGCGGAAGATCCAGAAAGCTACCTAAACGAAGAGCCCATCTCTAGTATAGAATTTTATTATTATAATATGTAGTTAGTTAATATAATTAGCATATAAAGCATATAAATTAAATATATATAATTATATTAGGTCAAGTTGGGCCAGGCCAATTTTTAATTTTCCAGGCCGGCCTGATTTTCAGATCAGGCCTGCTTTTTTGCCTAGGCCAATCCCACGGGCCTATTGTTAGTGTCCAAGCCCTCCAAATTTTGGGTTGCAGTGGGCAGGCTGGGTCGGCCGTCATGCCCATGATCAACTCTAATGCCAATCATATTCTTCTACTGGAACCATTTGATTTTTTAAATTATTCCCTTTTATGTATATGGGATTTTGGTTCAAATGTTACTAATATCCTTAGCACTCAATTCAATCTTCTCATTTCTTCGCACTTATTAAAATGTTCCCGCTAATTAAGGAATACATGTGATCTCTTTTTTTTTTTTTTTTTTTTTTGCTGAAAACGGATATTTCATACAATACGTGTACGAATACATCCAAGAAAATCAAAATAAAGCAACTCGCGGAGCGCATGTGGCAGCTCCTCCTCCCCCGACCAAAGGGTATACCCTGAGTGATGAGCCGCATGGGCCGCCACCCAATCGGCTGCCCCATTAGCTTCTCTAAATACATGTTGAGCCTGAAAGGCTCGCTCATCTCCCATCATGCTCCCTATGTCGCGGATCAAAGGGTGGTCTGTACCATCACCCGTCGCCTCCCTCCGAATCCATCCGATGACCGTGGTGGAGTCGCCCTCCAAAATGATCGACCTGGCTCGCAGGATCATCCTCGCATGGCGCACGCCCGCCCAGGCTGCTCGAAGCTCTGCCTCCGGAACCGACGTATCGAACAGCTGGCAGCCACCTGCTGCAACTACCCTGGAGTGCGGGCCTCGTATAACAAAGCCCGCACCACCCCGCGCACCGCCGTCCAACACCGACCCGTCAAAATTGACCTTGAGGAAACTCGGGGGTGGGGGCTCCCAGGTGAAAAACACCATATGGTGGGCTGCCGAAGCAGAGGGGGGGCCCCAGGTGTCCCGAGCTGTCAAAGGTCTGTCTGAAGAGGTGGTGGGTACAAACTCAAGGGCCTGAACACGAGCAAGCTCCGCAGCAAACCTCGGTGACACCCTGCGGTCGCCGAGAGTACGAGCATTTCTTGCCAGCCAAATCTGGTGCGCTGTGCAAGTCGCTCTAATAGCCTCCTGACACGTCCCGGAACTGGGTAGCCCCTGTCGTATCATGTGAAGGAACTGTGGCCTGTCACTCCGGGCCTCTTGCGAGATCCCGGCCCACTGCCATGTCAATCTCGCCCATACACACTGAAAGAGCACATGGTCTACCGACTCCACAGCCCCACACGCTCCACACTCTGCAGGGATCCCCCAACCACGCCTACTCAGCGCAGCTCTCGTCGGAAGGCGATCCCAGAACACCTTCCATAAGAAGAGGGCTACCCGCGGGTGGAGACCGTGCCTCCAGATCCATGTGCAATCCGGCCCCCTCTCCCGTTCTGACTGGATGACACGGGAGAGGTCTCCTAGCCTAACACTGGCCTGGCTCGATGTGCCCCATACCCTGACATCCCGCCCCCCACATCCTGGTAACGGAAGAGACCGGATCCTCGCTGCGAGGTGTACCCCAAATAGCTGTCGAAGTCTAGTATCATCCCACTCTACTCCACCTCCTGCCAAAAGGTCGCTAACCCGTAGTCCCTCTACTGCCTCTACATCGACCATGGTCGGCCAACGCCTCAATGGCACGGTGTCCACCCATGGCTCGCTGGTCACATCAATGCTCTGCCCGTCGCCGATCAGCCACCTGGTGCTCGCTAATGCAGTCGGTAAGTGCCTCACAATCTCACGCCACATGAAAGAGACTCGGCGGCCCCTCCATGCCCCCCCTAGGCCCCCTCGTCCATATCGGGCTGCCATCACCTGACTCCATAGGCTATGTGGCTCAAGTATAAACCGAACTGCATGCCGAGCGATGAGCGCCTCGCGCCTCTCCATCAGGGACTGCACCCCAAGACCGCCCTCACTAATAGGACGGCAGACCTGCTCCCAAGCCACCAAATGCACTCCATGGCCTCCACCGTGTGAGCCCCACAAAAAACTCCGAAGAAGACGCTCAATCCTCAACAAGGTCGTCTTTGGCATAACAGTGTTGGCCATGAGATACATCGGTATGGATCCCAACACTGATCTGACCAAAGTCAATCTCCCCATCATGGATAGGGAAGATGCTCTCCATCCCTCAAGCCTGCTCTGTACCCGCTGCACCAGGCCCGAGCACTCTGCCACTCGCGGTCGTCGGCCGGTGATGGTAACTCCCAGGTAGGTCAGCGTCCCCTCCTGCTCTGGTATCTGCAGTAACCCCCGGATCTCCTGTCGAACTCTGGACTCCGTACTGGGGCTGAAGGTAATAGCTGACTTCCGGAAGTTCACTCTCTGGCCAGACGCTATGCAATAGTCCGTCACCACCCTGCGAAGAACCCGTGCCTCAGCCACTCGTGCCCTGGTCAAAAGAAGACAATCATCAGCGAAAAATAAGTGGGAAAGGGGTCGGGCCCCTGGTGCCGGACTATACGGCACCAGCTCCCGGCTAGCGCAAACTCTCTGCAAAGCTCGTGACAAAGTATCAGCACAAATAATAAACAAGTATGGAGATAAAGGACATCCCTGCCGTAGCCCCAATGTGGACTCGAAGAAATGTGAGGGCGTGCCGTTGACCAAGAGGGAGAACTTTGGTCCCCGTACGCACCCCATGACCCATCCGATCCACTGTCTGTGAAAACCATATGCCTCCAGCGCCTGCTCCAGAAAGCTCCACCTGACCCTATCATAGGCCCTCTCCATATCCAGCTTGATGGCCATCAAGCTGCGCCGCTTCGGTGCTCTCTGAAGATCCCACATCATCTCCTGAGCCAACAAAACATTATGTGAGATATTTCTACCAGCTACAAACGCCCCCTGCTCCTGGCTAATGATGCCTGGCAAAAGGGGCTTCATTCTGCCCACCATTATTCTTGCCACGACCTTATATAAAGTCGTGCACAAGCTAATAGGCCTGAAATGACTAGGCTCAACCGCATCCGGACGCTTCGGTATAAGCGTAACGAAAGTGGCTTTCCAGTCCTCCGGCATAGCAGCCCGGGAGAAGAAACACTGGATAGCCTCCACCACACCTCGGCGGAGAATGCCCCAGTACTGACGAAAGAAAAAAGGCGGAAAACCATCGGGCCCTGGGGCTTTGTCTGCTGCCAGTGCCCAAACTGCCTCCTGCACCTCCTGTGCCAGCACCGGTCGGATCAGGGATGCCCTCTCGACATCACCAATACCCGTCTCCACCCTCAAAGGGCGGAGCCCATCACTGACCTCCTCATCCTCCGTCCATCTGGCGCGGAAAAAGTCAAATAAGGTCTGTCGGACCGCCTGCTCGCCCTCCACTCGGTGGCCCGAGTCATCCCGCAAGGAATGGATCATGCTCCGCTGCCTCCGAATAACCGTCGACCGATGGAAGAAGCTGGTATTACGGTCGCCCTCACTCACCCACTGCACACGGGATTTCTGACGCCAGAAAATTTCATGCTGCCGTAGCAGGGAGTGGTGAGTAGCTAATAATCCCCGAAGGTCGGACATATCGTCCTCCGGGAGTACACCCCCCAGGTCTTCTCTCCTCTGCAACTCCGCAATCGAGGACTCTACCCCCTCCAAACGTCGGAATATGTTGCCCACAACCTCACGATTCCAACGGCGGAGACGCCTCTTCGTCAGCTCCAGGCGGCGCGACACCTGCTGCATGGCATCACCACGCACCGGAGTACGCCACGCGTCACGAACTACGTCCCACGACTGGGGGTATGATAGCCAAACCTTCTCAAAACGGAAGGGGCTATGGTGGACATGTACCGATGAGGTGGATAGCAGCAGGGGGCAGTGGTCTGAGGCTATCCGGGGCAGATGCCTGACCCGGGAAGTAGGGAACCGGAGGACCCAATCAGGGGATGCTAAGGCCCTATCCAGACGCTCCCAGACTCTAGCATTACCTGACTGGTTGTTGCACCAGGTAAACTTTTGTCCGGAAAAACCTAGGTCTACCAGGCCGTTCCGCAATATAAAATCGCGAAACTCCCTCCTGTCCAGCCTATCTGCAAAGGCTGCACCCCCCCGCTTCTCATCCTCACCCTGGATACAATTGAAGTCACCAACCACCACTACCGGAACACCCTGAGTGGTGATGTTGGTGATCTCCTGCCAAAGGACTCTCCGAACTCTGTGATCCGTACTCGCATACACACCACACAGTACCCACGGAGCTGCTCCCGGTTCTGAAACTATCATGACTACCTGTTGAGGGCAATTGTGGAAAGCATCAATTGTCGCCACTCCTCGCCGCCAGAGGACCAGAATGCCTCCCGACAGCCCCCGAGAGTCAACTGCGTAGGTCTCCCAATCCCTCTCCAAACGTCGCCTCAAACGTCCAAGTCCCTCTCCAGATAATCGAGTCTCGCATAGGAAACAGATCTCCGGACAGTGAACCTGTACTAGTCGCTTAAAAGATGACATGAAGGACGGCTTGGCCGCCCCCCTACAATTCCATGCTAGAATCATCATGGATCACAGTCCACATAGTCGGCCTCTGATCCATCCTCCCCTAGGGTCGCAGGGACGTCCACAGGCTCAACGCCCTGGCTGCCCCCCTCCTCCTCCCCCCCGTGCGCAGAGAGAGCAGCACCCATGACTGCTGCCCTAACGCGCTGCACAACAGTGGGTATGTCCGTACCCCCTCCCAGCTGTAGTGGCTCAGCCTCCGCGGAAGGGACGGAGCGGCCCCCCGCCTCGCGTCCGGCTAAGGCCGCATCCACTCGCTGACCCGAGTCCAAAGGCAGAGGCCCAAACCGGAAGACTGGTATCGTCTCGCCGCCGGCCTGCTGTTCTGGCGCAATCTGAACCCCCACCCCCAAATCAGACTGAGACTGATCGCCCACCAGAACCTGGACCTCTGGCCCCGCACTGAGAAGCACCCGTGGACCCCCCGTGCCCTGGACGTGTGGGCCCTGGCCCCATAGGCCGTCCTCAGCCCCCTCAGCTTGGACGGCCTGGCCCATCAGTTCCCGGGCCCGCTCCCCCATCGCTGGGGAAGCCCGCAGGCCCGGGGCTGAGCGGGCACGGGGCGCGCCCCGCGCTGCAAGCGCGCCCCGCGTACCCGCCGGCCCGCGACCCCGGCGCCCCGTCCCCTGGGCCCGGGCGCGCTGGGCCGGCACTAAGTCAGCCCGCTGGCCCGCCGCGGGATGCGCGCGGGCCGGCAGGCCCATCAGTCCTGGGCCACGCTGCACGCCCTGGTCCGCTATCGGCCTGGGCCTTTTCTGTGACTGGGCCCGGGCCGCAGCGGATCCGCTAGCCTCCGGATCAGCCCGCGGCTGGGCGAGCTCCCGACTCAGCCCCGAGTCAACTCGCAGATGAGTGGCCCCCTGACTCGGTGCCGAGTCTACTGGCTCGAGCAGGTCATCGTCCCCAAGCCAGTCAGCCGGGTCGACCTGAGGAAGACCGGGAGGAGGAGCCAAAGCTAGCCCTTCCCCCTCCGCCGCCGGTGGCGACCGGCGGCGCGCAACCTTGGCTGGCTTTTGCCAGCCCTCCGTGTCCGCCGGGGACACAGGAGCAGTCGGCGCAGGTGACTGGTGCGGCGGAGATGGCGATCGTCTCGAGGATGACCCAGCCCCAGGGTGGGGTCCGGTCATCACCCCCGGCCGCGGCGGCAAATCCCCCCGTGGGATCTTCTGCCGCGTCGCCACCATCCACGGGCCATAGACTGGCCCCTGGACCTCCTCCCCGCCGCCCGAGGACGGTGGAGCAGCCTCTCCCCCCTTCTCCGTTGCCACCGGGGGCGTCTCCCTGTGTACGTTGGGCTCCATCGGAAAGCGGCACGCCGCTTCCGCGTGCCCCATCCGCCCACAACGGTGACAGATGACCGGGACGTTCTCGAAGACGAAGGGCTGCCACCGCACCTTCGTCTTCCCCTGTATCAGGACACCGGGCCGCAGCGGTTCAGAGGTGTCGATTGCCACCTTTACTCGGGCAAAACCCATCGCCGCCTGCTGCTCGGTGACCCCGTCTACCGCCACCGGCTGACCGGCCCGCGCCGCTATATGAAGTATGGTCGAAGTCGACCAGTACTCCGAGGGCAATCGCGGCAACCGGAGCCACACCAGCGCCCTCTTCACCGTATCATCCCCGGGCTCAAAATCAGGGACCCACGGGCACATAGCGAGGAGTTGCCCCGCCACCACCCACGGCCCCTCACTGAGAGCCCGATCCCGGTCCTCCGTCGACCGGAATCTCAAAGCAATGAACTCGTCCGCAAGCGGGACGGCCACCACTTCTTTAAGTTTAGTGCGAGCGGCCACATCCTTGGCCACCCATTCCGCCGGAATCCGGCGGCCAAAGCTGCGGGCGATCAAAGCCCGGCCCTCCCACACCTGCCGGGCCGCCTCTATCGGCTCCTCCGGAAGCTGCAAGACGTCCGGGAAGCGGCGGCTCAGGCGATCTACTTCCTCGGCCGTGGGCCAATGGGTAACCCACGGTCCTGGCCTCGACCAAGCCGCAGGGCGTACCCCGCGACCGGATGGCTTACCGTTGCCTCTCGCTTCCTTCGTCTCCTTCGCCGCCGGCTGCTTCCCCTTAGAATCCATGCTTGGGCCGTTCACCTGCAAAACAGTGTTTAAGCAAAACCAAGAAGATAGGGGTTACCGATTGTCCCTCCCGGCTATGGCCAGCCGTGGGTCTGCACTCACAGCCAGAAAGTTCAGTAGCAGGAAAAACACAGATCAATCCCCTCAGGCGCCGGCGATCTCCCTCGAGCTTCACCTGCAAAACAAAGTTTAAAACCAATCCAGGAAGAGACGGGTTACCGAGGGTCCCTCCCGGCTGTGGCCAGCCGCAGATCTGCACTCACAGCCAGAACGCAGGCCAATCCCCTCCTCAGGCGCCGGCGATCTCCCTCGCGGCTTCACCCGGAGACGGGCCCCTCGAGCTTCACCTGCAAAACAAAGCTTAAAACCAATCCAGGAAGAGACAGGTTACCGAGGGCCCCTCCCGGCTGTGGCCAGCCGCAGATCTGCACTCACAGCCAGAACGCAGGCCAATCCCCTCCTCAGGCGCCGGCGATCTCCCTCGCGGCTTCACCCGGAGACAGGCCCCTCTGCCGCTCGGCCCCTTGTTGACCACCGCCTCCCCGATCTAGGTAAGGAAGTCGAAGCCGCTCGATGGGATACGGAGGCCCCGATCTCGCAACCCCGGCCGTCGCGTGGACCACGCCGACCTGCCGAAGAGTTACCGGCCGAGTGCCTCACGAACACCGCCAGTTACCGCACGGCCCCTTGTTGACCACCGCCTCCCAGATCTAGCCGCTCAACGGGATTCAGAAGCCCCGATGTTGCAGCCCCGGCCGTCGTGTGGACCACGCCGACCTGCCGGAGCGTCCCCCGGCCGAGTGCCTCACGAACACCGCCGGTTAAAACTAGCCGTTTGGGCTTTCTCTCTCTACTCCAGAACTTCTCTCTCTACTGGTTCTGTATTCGTGGCACATGTGATCTCTTTTGATATGCTACCTTAGACCTAGTATCAGAAGCTATCTTCAAATTTCAAGGGATTCTTTAAATAGGCACAATGAATGTCTTCTGGCTCTAAGATATTGTATGAAATGGAAGAATCTAGCATAGCCAAAAATATAAAAGAGAATATCATCAAGCAGGATGGGCTCTCATTAGGGTCAGCAGTGGCTCTCATGTTTCTACCTGCCGGGAGGGGAAAAAAATACGGCAACCTTGATCAATATTTAGCAATATGAATTACTAAACAAAAGGTCATATAAATGCAGGTTTTCAAGTGTAACAAGAAGGAGAAGAACACTTATGAGATCCAGCCACTCTATTATCTATTTTACTGTTTTCTTGCACTAAGATAGTTTCAGAAACCTATTTGAGAAAGACTTGCCTTCATCGTGGTCTTCTAGATGCAAAGAACAAGGAAACAAAATATATAAATGACTTCAAAAAAGCATAGAGCTTAATATAAAAGGAGTATATGAAACAAATTGAGAGAGCTATTATCAAGACAATCATATCATCTTTCTTTTACCTACTATAAAATTAAAGTATCCATAAGGCCCACATCTCTCCAACAACATTTTTCTCGTCTTGCATATTCTTTGTATTCTATGCCTAACACATCTTTTATTTTTAAGAATTGAATATGACCGCAAAGAAGCCTCGTCTTCTATTGCATTTACCTCCCACTGTAGATTAGGTATGCATCCATCTTCAGCATTCAGTTCCACAGGCCTTGAATTTTTCCATCTCTATACATTTCTCTCATGCTCCATATGATACTTTGATCTCTTTATCGTCATACTTGGTATGTTCTTCAGCATTCAGTTTCATATCATTCCCTCATTTACCAGGCAGCTAAATCAAACAATGAAATGAATGTGAAATTAAAATTATAACCTACTAATCCAAACCACGCGCATTTACTCAATCCCAGTTGATTAGAGGCAGAAAAATTGGTCTCCTTGCAATTTGGTGTTCATCACATATCGAAATAACCAGGAATGCTTTATTAGGTGAAAGTTAAGTAACATTTTTGTCTAATTTTCAGCATAGTTTCATACTAAGAAAGAATATTTTATGAATTCAAAATGCTGCGCTGCTGTTGCAGCTTTCTCTATGTCATTATCCTTGAAGAAGGGCATCTTAATAAATAAGCTAAAACCTTTAGCATATGCTGCTGTGTGCAACCACTTACATGGTTGTAAAGCCGTAGCTTGCGGCCACTTTCACTTTTCTCTACCATCATTTCTCCTTGCCTGACAGGCTTTTAATGCTTGAACTTCTGTTAAAGAAAAAAGGAACAGAAGCTGATGAATACAAAGTAACAGGAATAGACTATATTGCATTACAAAGGATAACAGCAACATTCTACCATCAGATTATAAAAGTTCTCTCAACAAGTAGAGTTAGTAGGGAAAGAAGAACGAAATTGCAATTTTACTGCCCACCAGAAAAAGTCATTTCAACATGCTGACATTATTTAATAATTTGTAAAGATGCAGATGGTGTGCGTGGGTCCACAATATTTCATCACTGAGTTTGCACCAATACTACTGAAGCCTCAATCTGTTACTAAACACACACTAGCTTTCAGGCCTGCACACACATTTCATTCAAGAGTAAAAATAAATTTGTGTTAGTTTTTTTCCTTAATAAGGGAAGAGTACCAGGGTTTCATTGGTTCCATGGAAAGATGACCAGGAGAATGGAAAAATCAGGGATCAACAGGCAGGGGGAGGGAATCAAATAGGATTTAGTTAATGGTGAAAGAACACAGTGATTGGATGGGAATCTCACTGCTAATACCAGATCAGGACTAAACTGTTCCAGTTTTTACCCATAAAACAAAGTTTTGCAAGCTACTTAGTATTTATGCATCAAGGGAAAAATAACATATCTGGAGACCCCTAGCCTTGCATTTATCATAACATGGATTTTTTTTTGTTTTATCTTTTCTGTCAATGAAATTAATATACATATAAAATAAAAATTTCTTGATCTAGATGATCACATTCACTGCCTCGGAGACATCCAGCTGTTAATAAACATATAGAAAAACTAAAATACAAATAGCTTTATGAAAAATGTGGTTTGGAGGCTTTTCATTGATACTCACGAAACCTGTTTTTATCATCACTAGTCCTAATAAAACTCATGGAAAACATAATTGTCACTAATTCCAGAAATTCTCCCCACATTCAATGTAGATTATTTTGCAGCAACAAATGCACAAAATGCTTCTGACATGCATATATCACCCATTGGTTTGGCATAGAACAATTCATAATAGAATAAACCAAAACCATGCAACTATAAAAAGTCACAATCCTAATGCAGAACACAATGAAATACTTTAACAAACATCTAGACTTTGCATGCTTACATTTGATGGCATGAAACATTAAATGTGAGAGAGTTGTATTAGTATGATGTCAGATATAATTTTACCAATGAAAAAGGCCTCATAAATTAAGAATATATTTGGCTGTTTATGTTAGAGAAGTTCAGATGGTGGAACATATTATAACAGGAAAGATTTTACCTTTTTTTTTTATACAACTGATTCTCAATAGGCATATCAAGCATATGCATGCAAGCATCCACAAACAAAAACTTTCATTTTTGAAATTCATGGGTATCGACTATTTCGTATGGTTACTTTTTTTTCCCCTAAAGTTATTTGATATCTGTTTACCAATGAAACATGCAAGAACATGATGAAGTTTTTTTAAAAGAAATGCCATATAAATCAGAAATGAGTATGCGTACAATTCAAGCATGGAAAAAAAACTCGGATTTCAGTATGTCTACTTCGTTTTTAAAGAATTCAGCTACAAACAATCAATTACAAGATTTAGTTTATATGTCCAAACCCAAATAAACAGAAGACATATATCGACTCAAACCAATTTCATGAATCCAAAAGAACTAAAAATTGTCTGTGAAGTCCTTGCAGCCCATAAAATTGATCCAAACAAAGGGTTCTATTACATACTTCTGAACTAGTAAAATCAAAAAAGAGTTAAAACTAATATCGATAAAGCCCAAAAGAAGAAGATATAGTACCGGGTTGGCAGGATTTCCAGTTCCGGTTGGTCCGGGCAAGGCATTCCTGGAAGAATACAGAAAAATGGGCGTGGTTGAGATTTAAGACAAAAAGAAGGGCGACGGAGAGAGAAGAAGAAGGGAAGGCTTGCCTGTAAGGCTAAGTAGAGGGAGGAGCACTCCTTGAGCTGCTTCACGTTCTCGTCCTCCTCGTCGGCGTCGGTCTGGTGGAGCGGCGGCGGCGGAGGAGGAGGAGGAAGGGCGGGCGAAGGGGACTGCGGCGAGGCGGGCGGCTTCCTTGACGGGTCCATAGCATTCGCTTGCGATGAGACTTTGAACCCATAGGGCTGCTTTGAGCTGTAACAGGGGTCCAAATCGGTCTGGTCGGGCGGGGTCATGAGACCCAACCCAATTTGGTTTCTTATTCAATTCTAATTTTGATTCCAAACTCAACCAAACAAAAAAATGGATCGGGTCGACTTTATTACTATAATTTTTGACACAACGAGTCACCCGAGTCGGGTCGGCTCGGGTCGGATCTATGTATAACATGGACCCAACCCAAAAAATCGGATCCGGATCGAGTATGAATTAGGTCAACCCATCCATAGCTTCAGAACTTGTTTGCATCCCCGTGGGCAGCCCGCGGGTCCAAATAATTTTACAGATTCGGGTCGGATCGAGTCGGGCAAGTTGTAGGATTAAAAACCTAAAATTATTCAAATTTCAAATTGATTGGGTCGGGGCTGAATTCAATAAACCCAGATCCAACTCAAAAAATAAAACAGATCCAATTTTAGGATCCGATCCGGCCCCACAGATCCTCCAAAATAAGTCAGGTAGGGTTTAAACTGGTCGGGTCGGGTTACGGATCAACCCGACCCATTTGCACCCTTAGTTGTGACTAGAGGAGAAGCTGGACCGTGTTGGTCCAAACCCAGCTTGATTTTAGGTCGGGTTTGGCTTGATACTGATCTTGTCCAATGCCTACGGAAGAGCTCCGACAATTAGGCTTGGCAATTTATATATATTGTTTTGGTAACATTTCTGTATTTGTAGTATTTAAAAAAACTTATAGGCATGTTTGATTCGAGGGAAAAAAATTTTCTCACTAAAATATTTTTTCTAAAAAACATGAACTTTGCACATTTGGTTGATTATAGAAAAGTGGCACATTTTAGAATGACTTATGTTTGTTGAGTATTTATCTATTATGCCTTTAATAAAGAAAGAGTTCTTATCCCATTCTTATGCATTTTGGAAAAAAAAAAAATCAATTTCCAACCAATAGGGAAGTAGACTTTCCCATATCCTACATAACTTTTTCTTTTCTAAAAAATATAAAAAATTTACTTTTATAAAAAAATTACTTTTCTATTTCTCTCTTTTGAAAACTCCAACAAAAAATAGTATTTTTCTATTTTTTTTTACTGACGATACTATCCTTCTCCCCGCAGTAAGGTGATAGGTGCAAAAGCATCTTGGAGAAGAAAAACTAGCCAATAAAGGGGAGGTCGAATATGGAGGTACGGTGGTTTGAACATCTTAGACCTCATATTTAAATTATAACTTAGTCACCTTTACCTATCTATTACCTATCTATCAATTTATCTATTTAAATTAAACTTGCCTCCTCTTTTAGAAGGAAGAAATTATATCAAGTCCCCTATTTGAAATTTTGAATTGCATTGTTCAAATTAGTATTTATAAGGAAAGAGAGCTCAGTGTGAAGAAAGTACAAGGTTTCTATTGTAGTGTTATTTTATTATAATGGATTCTTGTTGAAACCGTTATTGAATGCTATATAGTTATAACAGCCATTATTTCTCCAACTTATATGATTTAGAATTATTTAGTACTTAAATAGTATTTGTTACAATGGCTATAACAATGATATTGTAATAGAAAATAACAGGCCATATGAAGAGCTACAAAGATCCTAAATAGAAAGCAACATGAGAAAGTAAGATCCAATAGGGAAGTTAAGCATCAATATTATAATGTTTATATGTGAGATTTATAGTGTAACAACTCAGAAACTAACCAAAAGATATTATTTGGATTCCTTGATCTTGTATAAATACTCAAAATCTCCTCGGTTAATAACCAATGTGGGACTAAACAAATACCCACACTGATCCTCACATATAGTGCACCGGTGCTCTTATAAGTTATTTATTTTTTATATAAAATTTACCATCTACAGTTGAATTGGATGAACCTATTGTCTTTATATTAGATATTTAGTAAACAACACAATTTGTACCAGTGTCAATCTATTTGGATTCGACCAAATCCACAATTCAACCAAACTCAGCCTCATTGCATTCAGTCCCAAAATCAGCCATTTCATTTGAATGGTTGAGGATTCATGATAGGAATGAAACTGAATTTCTTATGAAAAATATGATCAACGAACCATGGGTCAGAGGGGAGGGCTACCCTAGAAGGGACTGTCCCATCTCTCAGACTGTAATTTAGATGAATTCTTTCCAAAATTGGAGCCCCATAATTAATTATGTTAGGTTTAAGGTTTTGATCCGAGTTTTAGTTTGACAGCATTGATTATAAGTGCATGTTTTGTACCCTTATTAATTTTGTGTTCTTTTTTCTCTACAAATTAGTAAAATACCACATTGCCATGGATGCTAAAGAAGGCATTTGCACAAAATTATTATTATTCCTTGCTTCTGTTATCAGTTTTTTGAAAACCTTTTTTTTTCTAAGCAAAACAGCAGCAAACCACCCCATATTTGATTGATAAATAAAATGAGACAAAAGTTGCAGGCAGGAGGCGAAGGAAAGAAAAGAAAAAATTAAAGAGAAAACACCTAAAAAAGCCACAAATGACAGGAAAAAACTCTACCCAAACATAAGACCCAGTCTAAAAAAATATCTTGCAAAATAAAAGGGCTCATTCTCACTTCAGGCCTTCCATGATGCATCCGAGGGTAGCCCATCACCTTTCATGCTATGAAAACCAAATTCAAATTTCAAAACCTTACTCAAATTCACAATTTAAAACATTGTTTTAAATTTGTATTTTTAAGTGATGCATTCGATGCTATACCCTCCATGGCTAAGCCAATATTGGCATTGAGTTCATCTAACATTAGAAAACCTATAAGATATTGTAAACATGTAAAGATAAAGTAATAAAGCAAGCAAATACTCTCGGTCACTATAGTATGTAACCGATAAAAAATATCAGTTCATCTAACATTGACACCAACAAATTTATCTAGTTACACAAATAAGGGGAAGATGAAAATGTTTGCTTCCTTCAGAACAAGCCCCTTAATAACCAGGTTCCTCCACCAATTTCCCATTCCTATCCCAAGGCAAGTTCCTTGCAATACTCCTCTTATTTACATGAATAAAAAGACTGAATTGCCACAAGCACAAGTTGATTTCTGTCATACTCGGAAGGCGAATATACATCAGTCTGTTCAATCGAGTCATAGGCTCAAAAGCTTCAAATTCAGTGTTTAAATCTTGAGATAATTTTGAAGGAAACTTCCTTGTCACTATTTGTGTTAACACCTGGGCTTATTTACTTCGAATGAGAAATTTGTTGAACTTTAACCACCAAACCAGTCTTCATTCTGACCTCTGAAGCCACCCAAGCTGTAGACAGGTGTATTTATTTAGGGTAAAGGATAAATATGGATAAAGTCAGTAGCTTATAAGAATCCGAGATAATACCTTCCATGCATACATCACAAAGAAAGTTATGGTATCTGCAGACCAGACAATGGAGAAAGACTTCCAGAAAAATGGTATCACAACATTGAGTAGAGGGATGAGAAGAAAGAGGTAGTTCAGAGCTTCTTTCTCATTCTTAGAGCAGTCGCGCGCTCTAAGGGAAGGTATAGCTGCATAAAGATTTAAATCAATTAGCAAAAAGTTACATGATTATTGGAGGGAATGTACATTCTCTATCACAGCTTAACTGACGTAATATTAATATATTGGGATGGTTTAATGCCTACAGTGTATATAACCAAAGATCCATGATGGTGGGACATCTAAATCAATGACCTGCACTTTTCATCATAATGTAAAATGTCCAGACTGCCTATGAACAAAATTCAAACATTTTGACGACTAGATGAACAAAATGGATGGTTTTTGAACACCACAAAAATTTGCATTGGTTCTCTGTGTATATTTTGGTCTACATTTGATGAACAGTGTAGGTTCTCAACTTCGATGGTTCACCGTGACTTAGGCATAGGGTATGCCATGGGGGCAGTCAAGCCATAACCATCATCTTTAGTTAAGTGCTATCATTATCTTCAAATTAATCTGTTGAATCAATGTTGTTTGCTTAAACCTTGCAAGTACAGCAAGAAGACAAAAAGAAAATGTAGAATTTGAAAAAGACGAGGATGCTCTAAAATGATGCACTAGAAGTCCAGCATGAGTAACTTGACTTCTATTATTAAACTTCTCAAAAATAAGATCAAGGTTTTAGATCTTGGCGGGACAAGGGGCATCCCAGCCCTATTGTTCCCTTCTTATGATATAATGGGACTGAGATAGGGGTGGGACTCCATAACACATCTACACAGGGAAAGAAAGAGAAAAAGGAAAGAAAGAAAGGAAGCCAGAAGAAAAGAAAGTAAGAAGGAAGAAGGGAAGGAAAGAAGAAGAAAAAGGAAGGGAGAAGAAAAAAAAGTAAGAAGGAAGAAGGGAAGGAAAGAGGAAGACAAAGGAAAGGAAGGAAGAAGAAATTGAAAGAAAAGAAGGAAGAAATAAAAGAAGAGAAAAAACAAAGAGAAAAAAAGGAAAGTAGGGTAGAGAGAAGAAGGGCACCTATTGGGACACTCGACCAAGACACCTACCGGGATGGGACAGGACAACGGTGCATCCCATTCTGTAGAGAAACTGGGACTCTTGTCCCACAAGATTTAAAACCTTGGGTAGGACATCTTGTGTACGAATGTCTAACATATAAATTTTGGTATAAAAGTGTATAACCTATAGAAAAACTTTAGGACTAATAAATTGTAGGTAAGACTCAAGCCTTTTAGGGTTCAGCCTACCTGTCTTAAAAAAACCTAGAGATAGTACAGTTTAATAAAGTAAGTGCCGAATCTGATGAGCATTTGTCCACAAAACCTGATGAACATGACTGTTAAATGAATTTTCTACATAACCTGATGACCATGTACTATTGGTTGAGTTCTTCAACAAATGTGCTTAAGCCATTAATAGCATGAAACAAGTCGTAATACAATCCATGGAGTACTGGCTAAACAACTCTTGCAGCTTAAGTCAATCTTTTATAAAAACCATCTGTAAATGTGTTGACACCTGCTTCTTCAATTCACTTCACCTACTAGAGACATTAATGATTATAAAAACCATCAGTACATCTGTCTATTTGGAAGCACATAAGAAATAAATCCATTAATGAAAGACGATCTGCCTTTCTTCTCTGTGATATTGACCTCTACAAGTTTGATCACAGCATAGAAACAATTTTTTTGCACATTATCCATAAAGATTTTCACAAATCAGGAGAAAATCGTGAAACTTTAAAAGGTGAAGAGTTGACTTAGAATACAAATCAAAAAGTCAAACAGTAAAGGAATAAAAATATTCTAGAATCAAAGGTGGCATCATCCGCTGATCCCATAATATATCATTACAATTATTGGAGTGAGATTTTAATACCTAAAGATAAGGGACTAAATAGACAAGCAAATTCAATAATTTACATCCTAAACTACTGCTTAGTGATTGGAAAGACTCCTATCATGCAGAATCAGTGAGTTTTCCATGCCTACATTTGCTTATACTACTATGCTTTTATTTAAGTCTTCCTTGGATAAGAAACTCCTAACTGATCCGCCCAAAGGAGATCAAGTCCATCAATAGGATCAGAGTCCTGCCATGAGAAAACAAGTTGCTTAGAGATAGCATAACCTGCTAACCAATCAGCATCCTTATCCACTTCTCTGTAAATATAGGTAGCTCTATAGTATTGAAGCCAGGGAGTAAGCTGCCAAAATACTACTCCACTTTATTGAGCCGCAAAAAAAAAAAAAGAGTCTACTGTTCATAAAGCTTTCGTGTCTAAGACTTGGAACAGACACACATTGTTGACAGAAATGGGTGGGTGCCACTTATCTTTGGTCTTGTGAAGCCATGCACCTTGGTGCCTCATCAGTACATGCATGAGCGGCTAGGTTCAATTCAGCCAACCCACCATGATCTGACCTCTCTCTCTCTCTCTCTCTCTCTCTGTGTGCCAGCCCACCATGATCTGACCTCTCTCTCTCTCTCTCTCTCTCTGTGTGCCAGCCCACCATGATCTGACCTCTCTCTCTCTCTCTCTCTCTCTCTCTCTCTCTCTCGACACACACACACACGTAAATATTCCCCACTTCTACATGCAAAACAGACATCCCCTTTCCATGACACGACAACCCAAAAATATACCCACTGAATTAACAGATGCTCCCAGGCATAAAGATTGCATCAATCACTGGAAAGAATCCTTGAAAACCTTCTCTTAGCATCCATTCATTTAGATAGAATGGGTAAGGGTCATCCAGTCAATCTTTCAACTTGCAATAAAGTTCTCTCTCACTTGAGACAAAGCGAGTATAAGTCTTAAGGGAAAGAAATAATGAATCGGTACAGTGAGTCAGTCCACTATTTGAGTTCTTACTACTTGGTTTTTCCTCTAAGTTTAGTTAAATTGAATTAATCCCTCGTCCTTCCCTTAGGAGTACAACACAAGAAAGCAGTGAAGTTGTTCCTTCATATAGGGAGTAGGCTACATTATCCATATGCACCATGGTAGTGCAAGTGCTGCTCTAACGGAAAGAGCATCCTTGGGATGCCTCAAACCAAGGTCCACCGTACCGGGTCCGGTAGGCGTACCGGGTCCGGTAGGCGTACCGGTTGCCTACCGGACCGGTACGGGCCGGTTCGTACCGTGCTCCGGGCGGTACGAACCGGGAAGCTCTTCCCCGCCGGAACCGGGAAGCTCTTCCCCGCCGGAACCGGGGAAGAAGAAGAGAACCAGAGAGAGCGCGGGGAAGAGAGGGAGAGAGCCCACCTTCGGCCGCTATCGGAGAACCGCGGAGGGGCGTCGGAGGCCGGTGGGGGGCGGCGGAGCCCGCGGGGGCGCTGCGGCGGCCGCGGCCCTCTCCCCCGTCCCCCGCCCGGCTCCGCCGCCCCCCACCGGCCTCCGACGCCCCTCCGCGGCTCTCCGATGGCGGCGGAAGGTGGGCTCCCTCCCTCTCTTCCCCGTGCTCCCTCTTTTTCTCCTCGCCTTCTTCGTCTCCGGCAAGGAACCGGCCTGTACCGGTTTCCACGGCTCCGCCGTACCGGTAGCTGGCCGGACCGGTTTGTACCGGCCCGTACCGGCCGGTACGGGCCGGTTCGGCATACGCTGCCTCAAACCATGTGAAACTTTTAACCTTGATTATTCTATTTGTGGTGAACATTAATCTTTAATCAGATAGTTTAAGAAAATTATGACAATTCAGATCTCCAACAAAGTAAACGTGCAAAAAAAAAAATCTAGTAATTTGTAGGACAAGTGGGTTAGGTTTCACATTTAATAAGGCCATAATTAATGAATATTTTTATACTGTGCATATCACTAGCAGTGAAGTTGTTCTTTTATATAGGGAGTAGGCTACATTATCCATTTGCACCATGGTAGCACAAGTGCTCTAAAGGGAAAAGCATCCTTAGGGTGCCTCGAACCATGTGAAACTTTTAACCTTGATTATTCTATTTGTGGTGTACATTACTCTTTAATCAAATAGTTTTAGAAAATTATGACAATTCAGATCTCCGAAAAAGTAAACATGCAAAAAAAAAAACTAGTAATTTTTAGGACAAGTGAGTTAGGTTTCACATTTAATGAGGCCACATTTGACAATGAATATTTTTATACTGTGCATATCACTAGCAGTGAAGTTGTTCTTTTATATAGGGAGTAGGCTACATTATCCATTTGCACCATGGTAGCGCAAGTGCTGCTCTAAAGGGAAGAGCATCCTTAGGGTGCCTCAAACCATGTGAAACTTTTAACCTTGATTATTCTAGTTGTGGTGTACATTAATCTTTAATCAAATAGTTTAAGAAAATTATGACAATTCAAATCTCCAAAAAAGTAAACATGCAAAAAAAAATCTAGTAATTTTTAGGACGAGTGGGTTAGGGTTCACATTTTTTTATACTGTGCATATCACTACGGAAGCTAAATTCACTTACTTGGCATTTCCCTGAATACCCAACTCCAGTAAAAAGACTTTTAATTGGATATGGAGCGCAAGATTCTGTTCAATGTGTACCATTACAAGATGCCTCAAAAAGTTCTTCATTTGTTTAACAAATTTAGATAAGATGGATTTTGCATGTCTTTTTGTAAAGATGTTCTTAGTGTACCTTAATAACAAGATGCTCCTAAAATTCATAAAATATGTTAGTATCAGATACAAGCAAATCTTAGTCAATGAATAAATTGATAGTTATGGATGATGGAGGGGGTTCAAATCCTTCATCTGATTGGAATATTAACTCAGATTGCAAGCTGCAATAGTAAAGTAGCAAACTAGAACAAGTTGCAAGGCTAAGAGAAGCTGTCCAGTGTACTACTACAGAGATTTTGACGATAGAGCATGAAACATGACTCCAAGATATAGAGAAAACATCGTAACTTTAATAGCTTAGTACCCACCAACAGAAAACTTCCATATGACCTTAAGGTTGAGAGACTTGAACCTAAAATACTTCTAGGGAGTTCCTCCAAATGTTGACATTGTTATTGATTTTTTTAAACAAAACATATAAAGAAGCATATTGAATTTAGAGGAAGCATAAAGCTTCTTTTTGAGTAGTTTCCAAAGTGGAGAGGCATCAAAAGATTTACATGGATGAGAGTCATGCACAAAGATATATTTGATTACTTTTTTTTCTTTCGTCACTGATAAAGAACTTTTTTGCAGAAACATATGCATAAAGAGGAGAAAGGCCAAAAAGGAAAAGATTATCAAAGACCAAGAAAGCAAAAGCAGAAAATATAATGGTCGGTCGTTTTGACAGTGTTTCAAGAATTCCATTACCGTATGGGGATAGGATGAAAACGGATACAAGAAAAGATTTGAAAAGAAACAGGCCAGAGATTTCAAGAATGGAGCATAACTTACTGAACATCCAAACGGACCACATCCCCATTAGTCTCCATATATCTGGTTCATTTGATGGGAATATCAGATTAAATGAAAGGGCTCCACCAAATAACATTGAGGCATAGCCTTGAACCTCGAAAAGAGTATATAAAGCAGTTCCAGGTACAGCTGGATTCTTGGTGGCGGTGGAAGCTCTTGGTGCAAAAGTCGCAGCAGTCTTCTGAGCAACCTGTTAATGAAATAAAGCTTAGGAAGCTGCATATGCACGCAATCAAATGTCTATGCACCCATCAGTTATGGGAAACAATAGTCTAGAAAATCACTAAGAGTGAAAACAGAATGTGGATTGAGAAACACGATGAAGTTGATGAAATCCAACAAAATTTCAAAAGACGCCATGTAATCTGTTGAGCTAGGGATTATAGTCATCCTTCATTTTCCCCCCTTTTTTTGTTTTTAAAAATTCAGGTGAAAGTGCTGCAGTGGATATTTAAAAGGACATGAAGCCAATACAATCACCTATAAAACTTACATCCAATGACCATGAGCCTGCATTAGAGATGCATCTATACCCACACTTTACACATAATGCATGCATAAACTCATTAAAATTATTAAAAAGTAAAAGGCACTTTATATTTAGTATCCACTTCATGATAGGCTATGTTAGTAATTCTTAGCATGTGCTTTCTACTCGAGGAGGATCATATCTCAATATGCCACATGAAAGATAGAATAACCAGATAGTGAAATCCATTGTTTGGGAAGAAGAACAGAAAGGAGGTAGCATAGTAGCCTAAAACTGGATAAAGGAGCCTCTAAATAGTAGAAGCGGTCAAGAGACCCATTGATCTTGCAACATCACAATGGAAAACAATGCTTACAGATGTCGAAGACATGGTCAAACATTTTTGACAAGGCAATAATGTCGACTTATAGGGAAGCAGGTGGCCTATAGAAGTTAATTCACAATAGTAAAGACCAACATGGAGTCTCGATATAAGTTGATTATGACAGCCGAATACATGTCTAAAGCCAAGGATGATACAAACCTATTAATCAACGCTAAAGACTACAGAGGCAGAAAAGGTTTACATAAGAAAATAAAGTTAGAACCCAAAACCAAAAGGCAGATGGTCACACAAAAGAACGGCACAAAGGCAAGCCAAAGGCACATTAAAGAAGATCGATCTGAAGAAAAGAAGGCATAAAAGGCCAAAGATGTGATGGATGGAATTTATTGAAAATAAGATAATATTCGTGGAGAGTAGAAGGCAAAAACTCAATGGTGTCTAATTGTCTATAACAGAACATGGCAAGATCAGGAAGGGCACATATGATGATTGCATAAGCTGACTGAATAAGAACTAAGAAGCCTAGAAGAAAGCCCCAGGAATCCTAAGCAATAGTTGGCAACTAACAGTAAAAGTGATGCCACATCTGGCCAGCAAGGTATGAACAATTACTGATAGCAAACCAGGTAGGTAGATGGTGCAGTATGGAATAAATGGCGAGGACTAAAGCTTTTGGGTACATAGGTTTTGAGAAACAAAGATTGCTCCATTGTAACCTAGAGTCACGGGTTCAAAACATGGACACGGCCTCTTCATATGCCCAGGTAACACTGCATAAATCTAACCCTCTCCAAACCCAACAATTGCGGGAGCTCCATACACTAGGCCACCCTTTTTCTGCCCTAAGAAACATAGGTGAGCACAACTTACCAAGATTAAATAAGGTCAACTATCCAAATTTGGGCAAGGCATTACAGGCCAGTCTATATGCTAATGATGACTTAGGCATCAAGATAACTTGTGTGAAACAAAAGGGAAAAAAAAGCAAAAATGCAATTAAAAAAAGACAATTAGTGTTTAAAGTGGCTTTACAAGATGTCCTTTTTAACAGTTAAAAGCAAATGATAGTGAACTTGGAATCTAATTTAGTTTAAATAGGTAGATGAAAGTAGAAAAAGCAGAAGGGAGGACAGCCAAAAGAGTTTTAACAAAGAAACTGAAAACATGTTGAAAGTAAATGGAGGTTAAAATGTGCCATTCTCCTGGATGTGGAGAAAATTCAGAAAAATCTACCCATCATATGGATCTCAAGAGTCGTCAACACTGCTTATCAAAATTCACAACTCCAAAACATTTAAGCCAGAAACTTATGTATACAGGACTAACAATAAAGCAGAAGATATGCAAAGACAAACCAGACCTTATATAGTTAACTCTTACCAACTCTTTGCAGTTAATTGGAAATCAGTTTCTGATAAAAGTCTGATCACTCCAGATACCACAAAGAATTATCTCATTAGACAAGATTTCCAGTGCAGACTGAGAACTAAATCCATCTATTGCGACAAATGTTCGATGAATCTTGTCAATGTACTTAACGTAATGCTTCTCACATGGAACAATAATCACAAAGCAGGGATCTCAGTGATGCGTAGCGTGTCAAAGTTTTCGTGATGGTCTTGGAGCCAGGTTCCTAGGTTATAATATGAGAAAATAGTAAAAACTGAATGAATGAACTAACTGGGCATGAACCTATACATGGACTTGTGAAAATAATACCCAACTAGCATGAATACATTGAGTGTACATGTGTACACTGACTCTATGGATGCAATCCAAGTTTAGGCTTACACCATGAATAAAGAATACATGACTGCAAAGCTTAATAGCCATGTTTCTCTATTAATATATATACAACATAATAACACAATGCACCATTTAGAAAAAGAATAACAATTATTTGCAAACTTGTCATATATGTCGGAAAGAAAGAGCAATATTGGTCTCTGACCATGTATGATTAGATGATGACTATTGTAGGGGGCCAGGGGCTTACCACATGGACATATTAACAGAACATTTATTTCTAATGACTGGAATAGTAAGGGGATGTTGATGAACCTCACTCTACAGTTCTTCAGCTGCCCATTTACAATGAAATGTGATTTGATTGATAAAAGACTCATAACTAGTCATTTTCTTGCTTTTTTTCACCTTTATAACTGGTAATAAAGGAAAAAAAAAACTGCAACCTAATAGTATGCATCAGAAGATATATAACTGAAGAATCAATTTTCCTAGTTCTCCTATACATACATAAAAATAAGAGCCCAGAATTTTTTATATCAATTAATTGTTTAGCCACTTTTGAGTTAAAAAAATCTCTCTTCTCACAGATACTCAAGAAAGAGAAAAGATATAAGCTAAATCTAGAAAGGTCACAATTTAAATAGATCAGTCAACAGAGTAGAAATGAAAAGTCTAGCAGACATTTCTAGGAACTGCTGATTATATTTGCTAGACTTTTCTAATTAATATATATGAAATACTTTTAGGTATTAAGAGAAGTACGCTATCAAGATGGAGTTAGTTGTTTAATGTTACTGACTCCTTAAGTGGTGTATCTACGAAGAATTTAAGAAAGGCCCTACTATAAATAACAGGTAATCATAAGTTTTTGTATATGAAAGGAATGCTATTGGCTCTGACAAGACATGAAATTTAAAGTGATTGAGTAAGTGATCCCTTTGGGTTACACAAACCTTTTCTTCGCCCATTTCAAGCTAAGTATACTGGCCATTTACAATCTTACCAACTTGTCTTAGGATGGCAATCTAGAGCAAGATATTAATGGGCTCTTGAAATGAGAACCGTAATTTTCAAGAAGAAGAAGAATATAAAAGTAAATTGGTCATGTATTTGCCAACAAATCAGATATGCAGTTTAGATGCATTTGCTGGAAAAACTATATGTAAATGGGAGCATTGTCAGTGATGATTCTTAATCAAATATTTGGAGAAACTTGATGAGTCTATATTGCATATCCGAAATCAATTTCTAAGAATCTTGAGGGATGCCATATTTCACCAATCAATAGTTTAAGTTTTTGATACATCATGAGAAAGAGGGAAAGCAGTGCCAATTATGATGCTCCCATTCAGAGTATTGTGCTCGGGAGACTATCATGGTCGACAATCAACATAGTATGGAAGTACTACACATAAAAGTGCAAATTCAACCAACTCAATTGGGGAGATTTCTTTAGTTGGACCTCATGGAGTGGAGAAGTTGGAATACAATCAGGAGGTGATGATTTCATTTATCTGGATAATTCATTCTCTCCATTTGCATTTTCAAAAACAATGTGCTCTGTAACTCAAAAAAGTTTCTGAAACATCTAAAAATCATGACATGAGAGGTTCATTTTAAAGAGTTGGTAGGGAAACATCCATGCAAACTGATAAAAATTCTGCCTATTCCAAGGATTTGATATCAGTTGATATAAATGATTTTTAAGAAGTGAATAAAACTAAATATGACATGTATTACTTGTCTACTATCCATCTTGTGCATGAAAAGGATGTATTCATCAAAATGCATGAGGTTTAATGTTGGCAGAGCAATGACTTGCCATGTGTGGACCACAGTTGAAGGAACATTTAGCATTGGGCCTGTAGAAGTTAATAGCTCAAAGGATGAAACAAACAGTAAGAAGGAGCATGGTCTATTTGCACCGCTGATAGGCAATCTGATATTAAGGATGAACAATCAACAATATATGACTTTTGATGTTCTTTAGTAGCATCTTTCAAGCTTTAGGGTATTATATATACTATGTCAATATAGAGGTGGGTTTTTCATTGGAGAGTTTCATAGTGCAAGTAGCTCTAGCTAGTTATCTCATTCGGTTCCAAGAAATTACTTGACGTAATATATTTCATTACTATGAAGAGAAATCTTTATGATTTTAATGCCACACGATCTTTATAATGACCAAGAAGTTGAATCTTTGAAGTGACTAATTTCTACTTTTGTTTTGGATGTAGTCATTGCAGTTAAGACTAGGGCCATGGCAAGATAGTAAGAGCAAACATTTTACACCATGTGACATAAGACTAGTCATTACAAGCCCGATATCGTGACTTATATGATTTTGCATTTACTTTTCATATAAATTATGAGTACCATCTCTAGAATTGTTAAATAGGCAATACATGGGCCAAAAACAAGTTAAGTTAGGAAGGTATAGAATTTCAAGTCTCGTGAAGTTAAATTTTAATTAAAAGTTTCTTTTTAGACAAATATTTCTAGGAAATCTTAGCCTCATCTTTAGTTGAAATGCGTTAGGAGATTGTAGAAGGCTTCTCATGATGCTTTTTGAAGAAGGAAAAAGATAAAACATGGAGGGTGATATAATGTATAACAATTCATGTGGTGCTACCTAAAACCCAACCTGACGAAGTTGGCAATCTGGGAAAGATTGGTTGGCTCGGCTGGAGCTGGGAGATGAAATACGAGATCCAACCTGCGAAAAAGAAGCAATCAGAGGTCACCAGATTTGGCTCCTATCGGGCCCTCTGATGCCTATGTCAGACAGGAGATTGGAAACAGCAATAGAGAAAAGAGAGCATGGTGTAGAATAACCTATGTCTTCTACATATTCGGGATCTTAAGCCCTTTTTATAGATGAAGAGTCCCTATCCTATCGAAGTTGGACTCTTTAGAATCCAAATCTAAGTAGGTGACTACCTCTTGGCTTTTCTTATCTGAACTAGCCGAGGAATAAGAGTTTCACTGAAATTGGCCTCCTGCTAGGCCACATGTCGTCCCATAATATGCAAGTCAAATTTAGGCCACATCACATACCCCTCACTTACAAGTCTGAGCCATTTTTTTCAAGCTTGGATGGAGAAAGTAATCAAATTGGCCAACTGTAAGCAGGTTTGGGCTTATCTTGCTCCGTCCATCTCTTAAAGTCACGGATCAAGAGTATGATCAAATGTGCGAACCTCAGCTAGTCCGGGCCATTGAACCCTTTTTATTTTGAGAGCCGCCATTTGTGCTAATAGCTACTAAGGTCGAGTTTACGATCTATACAAGATCAGCTCTACGACCGGTACGAGGTCAACTCGTCGACCTGTGCGAGATCAGCTCGTCAGCCAACAGGACCTAAGCAGACCGAAGAGCTGACCTCACATAGGTCGAAGAGCTGACCTCGTATAGGTCAGCCCTAACAGCTCTCAACATAAAAAGCCAACCCGACATCTCTCAAAACAAAAAATGTTAAATAGCCCAAATCAGTCGAGTTTGCATACTTGATCACACTCCCAACCTGTGACTTTAAAAGATGTGAGAGGCAAGATAAGCCTCAACCCGCTTACAGTTGGCTAATGTGACTACTTTCTTTGCTCAAGTTTGAAAAAATGGCTAGAATTTGGAAATAGAGGGCATATGCTGTGGCCAAAATTTGACCTACTTATCATGGACCGACAAGTAGCCTAGCAAATGATAATTTCAGTGGAATTTTTATTCTCCAGATGATCCAGATAAGAAAAACTAAGAGATAGTCTCCTACTCAAACTCGGACTCTGAAGAATCCAACTCTGATGGAACAGAAACTCTTCATCTATAAAAAGAGCTCAAGATCCCAAGTATGCAGACGATATGGATTATTCTACACCTATTATTTCTAATATCTTGTCTGACTTAGGCCTCGTCGGAGCCAGGCCAAATCCGGCAAGCTTTTCTCTTCTTTTTTGTGTGCAGATCGTCTCTCCATGGCAGATTGGCGCTTCGTCTTCCACCACAGCAGATCGATCAGCACCCACTTCATCTCCAGATCACCAAACCAGGTTTTGGCTGCAAGAGTTTGAATATCTAATTATTTAGCAGCGGATACCCCAGTATTCTCTTAGCCTTTTATTTCTTCATTGCTTTCTTATCCTGCTCCTCTCCGTCTTTCCATTAATCACCTCCAGAAAACTTTCCTCAGAATGTTCAAACATTACCGAAGTTGTTCGCATCTCTGTCCTTTTGGAACACATTAAATCAATATATCCCGGAAAACAAACGTCAAGCACATTGAAATTAAGCAGGTTTACAAAACATTTCGAAAACAGAGAGGAATTATGAAACGATTAGGAGGGAACCTCACCTTCTTAATCTTTTTATCAATGTCGGGAGCAGCGGAAGGAAGAGGAGGCGGCTTGCTCTTACTGCTGTTGCTGCTGCTTCCTGCCTCTTGTTGTTCACTGCTTTCTTGGACGGTGGGAGTGTCCAAACCATCAGAGCGCGCCTCGGCCCTCACCCTTGTTCTGCGACCAAAACCGGCGTCGTAGCTGCTGGTTTTCAAGGTGGGGAAAATGATGGAAAATTTTGAAATTCTAGGGCTGCAGGGAGCTGCCGAGTATAACGAGTACATTTTTTTTCTCTCCCTTATCTTGAGAGGGGGAGAGGAGGAGCAAGATGAGAAATGGAAGGCCTTTAACATCCTCATACCCTTTTATGCTATTCTCACTCTCTTGTTATCCAACTGAAGGTTTTGGACGGCTCCCTGCTTGTGTAGCGCCGTGGACGGTGTTCATGAGTTGGGAGTCCCTGCCCCCGAATTTTTTTGAGGTAAACTTTAGTGGCTATATTTAGGAGGGCAACGCAAGAAGTGGCGCTGTCACCGTGCCTAGATTTGTCCTTTTCTTTTTAATAAGTATTCTCTTTTTTTTTCTTTTTTTTTTTTATCATCTCAAAGTTAATTTTGATGGCGATATATCAGCAATGACGTGCATGAATGTGCAGAATTTGTGATTAGAGACTACCATGGCATGCTGCTAGTGGCGGAGAGTTGGAGCATCTCTGGCCTGACTGCCATTGAGGCGGAGCTTCGGGCAGCCTCGGAGGGCATCTTCTATGCGAGGAGAGCGCTTAGAGCAGAGCGGGTACACCTTGAGGAGAATTCCTCCATAATGATTGATTGGATACGGAGAGTGGACCGTTACGGAGATGACCACCCATTGATTGGTGAGACTCGCAAATTGTTCAGAGTCCTTCCAGGCAGCACACGTTTTTCGAGAGGCAAACAGAGCTGCATATTGGGTTGCCTCCTTCGTGGCTCGAGACTCCAGTGAGCTAATCTGGACGAGGGTTGCTGATATCCCTTCTTCCTTGTATCTTCTTACTTTTGACTTGTCTAGTTATACTCATGTAAAAACTATATGAAATGTTGTTTTTACCAAAAAAAAAAAGTGGCGCTGGCTCTGTGATCAAGAGCCCTGATATGAAGCTGGTTGCTGCCGATAACATTCTGATTTTGATACCTCGGTCCTAGAGAATTGAGAGCTACATGAGGGGACTAGTTATGCTTGACGCAAGTTGGGTGCCAAAACTATCATGGTGGAAGAAGACTCTGCCACAATGATTCAATGGATTCAGAGCCAAGCCAAGAAGGTGGTGCCCATCCATTATTTCAGAATATCGGGAGAAGACATCCCTTTTGTTGTCAAGCATATAAATCGAGAAACCAATGGAGCTACAGATTGAATGGCCTCTTTTGTCGTTCACTATTCTAACGAGGTGCTATGGACTAATAGTTCCCTTACCCTTGGGGCCTTCCAAGATATATTGTCTTTTGATTTTTTTAGATATATTCATACTAGATTTGTGTGAATCTCCTATTCAAGCAAAAGAAAATAATAATAAAAAAAGGTTTGGATTCCTTTCAGCTCCAAGCGGGTGTGATCCAATTCAATTGTGACCAAGGGCCCACCTTGGGCTATGATTTTTAGCAAGTTGAACCTAGGCCTTCAAACGGGTCAAAAGTAGGGACTATGTGGGAGTTTCTGGATGGGATCTAGCCCGTCATGAAACCTAAACCCATTCTGAACGTGACCTAGTAAGGGATATTGACTAGGGCAAAAAAAAAAAAAAAGATCGTAGCAATTCTTGCATTAACTTAATTTTAAAGTCGTCTTCAAGACTTTGATTAAAACCACGTATAGTTCACGAATAATCATCAAATTATCCCTCCATTGTCCTACAAGGGATGTAGGATCAAAGCCCATCTCAATTAAGCTTGGAGGGCTCGAGGCTCTTTGGAGTGTGACCTCATCTGCACCAAAATCCTCTCCACTTTTCTTTAAAGCTCAAAAAAAAAAAAAAAAAAAAATCTTGCATTGTATTCAAATAGAGCATATCACAATACTTTTAACTTGACTAATAGCTCCATCGTGATCTTGCAGTTGCAATAACTGCTTCCTCTACTCATCATATCGTACCCTTCTATGTTTAAGAGAGAGGGATCTAGAATTAGCTCAATCCAACAGAACCGAGGATCAATTTTTAAAATTTTTGTTTTTTTTTTTTTTGAGGGAGCAAGGGAATTAGGGTTCGAATTTAACAAAAAAAATAAAGTTTTGTAAACCAACAGCATACTTGTTTTGAAAGTCTAAACCCTTCTGTCCTCATCAATTCTTCCCATATCCCCTCTCCCATCCTTTTCTTCAAGCTTCCTTTACCATCATTGGTGTTTGGTGCTGCTAATCACAATATTAAGCAACCTTTTTTTAAGAATTAGGATAAGTGGAAACTAGCCAAATCGGGTGAAAGCGAGAAGCGAATCCAAGCCATTGGTAGCAAGACCTCCAAACTTTATCCGCCACACAATTGGCACTCTCATGTAATCCTTAAATTGAAGATTTTACCCGGCTCGGTTCAGCTTTCCTTCAATCAAACATTGCAGATAAATACAAGTACTGTGTATGTCAATACATGGAAGAAAATGGAACAAGCACTGCAAACATGGTACTTTATCAAACGAACTTAGTAAATCATAATCTTTGATTTACTGATTGGATTAGTGCATATGAGAGGAAAATGGAACCATGCCTTCCTCTTCTTTCAAACAAACAATACACACTCTTTGACATGAACCATCACGTACACTGAAGCATGAGTTGGTTTCCTGAATTCAGTCAGAATCATCTGTCATCCCCGTTGGAGCATACCCTATTCCATGTCGATTGTTGGGGAAAATCATGAACACAGAACTAGCTAGGCCGCCTACCACGGTGGGCAAGACCATGAGCAGCGTCTTCTCCTCCAACTCGAAAGATGGATAAAAGCATGACACTGTGTTGTCATCCAAGAGTGCAATCACTGCAAACACAACCAGAGAGAGGAATGCATGAACAAAATCTCCAAACCTTAGCTTGTACTTGGAGAGGTCCTTCGAGCCAGCGTTCGGGTCGGAGAAAGACCACAGCCCATCCTTCGTCGCCAACCCATAGTAGACCTTGCCATCGCTACCAATATAGCTATCAGTGAAGGATGAGAAGCAACAAGAGAAGCCACAGACGGCGAGGAGGACGCCGCTCAAGTACTTGTTGACAGTGCCGCAATGGCCGGTGTTGGTTAATAGAGGGTTGAGGAATTGGAAGAGGAAGACAGTCCCAGTGGGGAGGAGCTTGATGAGGTCAGCCACTCCTTTGAAGGCCCTATCACCTATAGTTTCAGTACTTCTAGGGGACTTGGATGCTGAATTCATTTTCTCAGAGGACTGTTGGTGATCTCCTGCCATGTTATTTGTTGCCTTGGTGTGATCTATGTAGTCTAATAAATCCCCGGCTATCCAAAAGGAGACTTCTTCTCTTGATATTTATAAGGAGAGTGAGCTACTAATGGTAGAGGAAGAGAGAAGGTTGCTTGCAAGTATAGTTTGGCAACAGTTATTTTGCTTGCACTCTTTGGTTTGTGAGCTTGCCTTAGAGCTGTAGCCAACTTTGAGTTTTTCTTCAAAGGAATGCTCACAGTGAGGATTGGCTGATTGTCAAATGATCTTGGATCTGAATTCAGATCTGAAAAAATTAGGATCTCATTCTAGTCTACCAAGAAAAAAGAGCCCCCCTTTCATACAAGTTAATATCAACAAAGAGATGGTAACTGGGTTAAGTGAGCTTGCAGAGGAATAATTTTTTTTGTTTCGAAGATACAATGATATGTGTATACGGAAAGAGCTGTTGTGGGTGACGTTAATTGACGATGTAAAGCTCAACACGAACTGGAAAGGATGCTAAATTTCAGATGTCAATCTTCTCTAACTTTAATTTCAGTAGGGCTTTTTTTTTGTGTCATGATGTCAATCTTCTCTAACTTTGCTCACCAGAAATGGAGGACTTTTCCTAACCCGCGTCCATTCAGTTGGTATCAATTCTCTTGATTTGTTTGCTTCAATAAATTGTGATGGGGAAAAACTTTGTTAAATAAATTAGAGCTAAAGCTATTTAATTGAAAATTTTAAAAGACAATATTAATGTTTAAAAGCAAAAAACTGTAGGCATGAAAAAAAAAAATCATAACCGAGGACTGAGCTGTTAAATTTGTATTCCTTGTCACTTCTTCTCTCCTTGTAGTTATTTGGAGGAAAATCCTCCCATTGTAGTTGCATTAATGGCTATACATCTTCCAAAGGTGGAGTAAAGACATGAAGTAGAATAATTAAGAGTACGAGGTAAACAATCGCCTAGTTATTAGGAATTAAAACTTGACTTTATGAACTTTGAAGATGATTCTTCTTCTATTTCTCTTTCGGAACAACCTCTTGCAGGGCTAATTAGCATGGGTCTGCCTTTGCTTGTATACATTTCAAAAATTCTTGAAACGAAGTTATGGAGAAACTCATTATTTTGTCTGATAAAAGAGAGAAAGGTACATGGGTGGCGCCTTTTTTTTTGGGGGGGGGGGGGGGGTACATGGAATGGGCTTTGGTTGTATCTCCTATATTTGTTGATGATATGAATAGCTGTATGATGTCATTTGTATGGGTCTGGCTTGTATTCATTTCAAGAGAAGCCAATTTTTCAATCAAATAAAACAACGAGGTGCATTGGTGGTGGCTTCATGAAGTTGACCGTTGGCTCGAAGAGGTTAATACAGATATTGCAGGAGATGCGCATCATGCATTACCTTGAGGTCCCTCAAGAATGCTCAAGATAAAACTCTATTTTTAGGACGGTTGGAGCCATTTGAATTGGAAAATCAAGGCAAGAGTATTCTCAAAAGAGAAGGGAGACCACGAAGGAAAGTTTCAACAGTCCATGGCCGAGGATGGGAACCTAAGATAACTGTAATGCTTCTCCGTTGCGGGATGCCAATTTGTGATGGAAGACTGTTCCAGCATTTTCAAAATATGAAGTGTTGAAACTAGAAAGATGGAAAAATAATTCTAATTGCATTGCTAAACCCAAAATTTGCTATCCCAATGCTGAACTCCGTACCGGTGCCATACTAGCATAATATCGATACCGTATGGTACGAAATTGTTTTTGACGTCCCGAATGTCGATACACCATCTGTACCGAATATCGATACTGGATATCATTCAGTACGCCACCTATATCGAATATCTATAGCGGATACCAGTACCGAACTGGTACAATACGTCCTGTACTGCTTAATTCAGGCTAGTACGACGTATCTTGGCTTGTAGTGGAACTCATTTGATCAGTGTCTGAGAAGTGAAACAGAGAAAAAGAGTAATGTCCTGTTTGCTCCATCATCCACTAGTAGGACCTGAAGACCTGGCCTTTACCTTGGGATAACGGATCTACCATTATGCTAATCAATGACCCATTAACAGTTAACACCGATGCAAAAAAATAAAAAATAAATAAATAAATAAATAGCTGCATGAGTTAGAAAAGCCTAAGCAACCTACAACAAGTTAAAAAGACATTTCCTAGCTGGCTGCCAGATAATTGGAGGTGAAATATATAGAGCTCGGTGGTGAGTATTAATCTGTCAGCATTCAGGTCTCACCATTTCAGCAGTTAGTCAATCTCTCACAAGAAGAAATGAAACTAAGTCAATTGCAGAAATAGAAACCAAACGAAAAATATTAAAATTTAGAATTGCAGAAATATACAACCTTCCTTAATCCATATAAACCAAAATCCAGATTCAACAATGTGAAATTTTCCTTCCACTTGACAGCAAAACTAATTTGTCTCTGCAGCTATTTTCAGTGTGTAATCTACAAAAGGGAAACAAACAGATGCAAGAGCTGACAGATATGATAAGCCCCCCTACCTTGTCCATTTATCTTCACCGAGCTGCCTGGTTCAAATTAATCCAGTTAGCATTAGACGAACCCTGACTCTTAAGATTCCAGTATTGACAGACAGCACTGATATGGCAGCTAGTATCTGAAGCTAAACCAGCTGGGACAGAGCTGAGGTCTTCAACCACAAGGGCCTTCCCAACATAGCATTTCCATGGACAGCTAGGTATGCAGTGTTTAACCTAATATTATAAAAATGCTATCAGCCATGGACAAAAACAAATATCCTAAAAAACGATTGCGAGCATAGACTGATGAAGAACTTACTTGTCGACATCTGGTATGGCTAGTGGATCATAGGTGTCCTCCCTTTTCTCCACATTTGGGACTGCACCTACCATGGATGTCATATCTGGAACACCTTCCACCTGAAAGCAGGAAAAAAGCCAAAAATGTTAAAGTGGGCAAGCAAAGCAAATCCAAAATGTAGGCACCACAAACCTGCATGAAATAGGCTTCTACCCATTGAAATTTGTTAAGTAGGTATTTATTTAACCTAATCAACATGTAAGAAAAGGATTTGCCGCCATCCCTTACTCCCTAAGTTCCTAGCCTTTGTTGTTAGATATTTTCATCATTTTTCCAGTATCCCAAGCAAAGCCACTAAAGAATCCTCTTTATTTACAAGACATTCTATCTCCTCGAGTTGCACAAGTTGGCCTCAAGATTTTAGTCTCCACACTTTCTCCTTCTGCACTCTCAACCAATCTAAAGAGTCACTGCTTTATTTGAACATCAAAATTTTAAGCAATTACAGATTCTTGACGCTGTAATGTGGTACATAGGAATTCTAGAATGCAATCAATGATCATGAAAAGACAACTGAAATAATTGCCAACCCTGGACAATTTTCTGAGCCTAAACTTGGAAAGCTATAACACACTCTTAATCCTATGATGAATCTAAACTTCTGCAAATTAAACTTGCTCCAGTATTAAGGATGAGATCTACTGGAGCTAATATTACAAGGATTATACAAAACTGATTTGATCCCAGAATTTATTACTTTAATTTATCCAGATTCACATACCAATTCATTTTATATCTCTTTGTTTCTCTTCCTTAGATCAGTCCCCTTTTAATGTTCATCACAGACTTGGCACCAGTTCAGCATTTCCAACTTAAAAACATCACAAACGAAAACTAATTCCCTTTTATAGATCAACTTGAACATGCCCCTATCAAATCTGATCCTCGGACTTGTATCACATGAATGACTTGCATAGAAGAGAGAGGCGAAAAGGTCATATGTTGGTGTAATACCTTAGAACAAGAATGAAGCACTATTCTATGGTAAAGGCATCAAAAGACTCCTAGTGGGAGTGTTCAAAACATTCTGATATGGTATCAGATATTTACTCATTTTATTCTTCTATGACCATTCGACAAGAATGCTTTTGCATTTTATTAGCATATCGTTTCATTTTCACTTGAACTATAAGGATGTAACTTTTCAAAAAATAGCTACACAACTAGAGGGTCTTTGAAACATGATAAACAATATTGTACCAAATCACCAGTCCGGGCAGTATGGTATGATTTGCCTAATTTGGTGTGAAGTGTGAACCAATCCTTACCGGGCCGAACCACCCAAAACAGCTCGGTTTCCTGTGTTTGGTCTAGTAAAGGCCCCAAGGCATCAATAATTAGGGGGAAAAGGAGCTTTTCTCCCTCTATTCAAGGTAAGAGAGGAGGAGAGGAAAAAGAGATGGAGAGAGTGCAAGGGTGCGCAGGTCTGATCCAGGTAGGGGCCTCTTCCTTTTTCTTTTTATTTTTTCTATTACATCTCATAAATGTAAAAAATTGAAAAAATATGAGGAAATCATAAAACCTTATTTTCCACTCAAAACTAGATAAAGGAAGATTAAAAACCTCAACAAGAAAAAATAGAAAATATATTTATTTTTGGTGCACTGTATGGTTCGATATAATCTAATATGAAACCAATATCATACCATACCGGTCTACTACCAGTATGCAGTCCAATACCAGTACTACATGCCTTGCTTTGGAGAACATCTAAGTATACCAAATGAATATCAAATAAGATGTTCAAACACAGCATCTGTAAGAAAATCCTAGCAACGTGATAAGGGGAAAAAAAGTGGCCACATATATACAGAAGTGAACATTCAATTCTACAGTCAACTAAATTCTTGCCTGTTGAGGATACTGTCCATATCCAGCATAAGCACCATAGGCATATAAAGATGGATCTTGAGCAGCCCCATATGTGTATGCATCATAACCATAACCATAATAAGCTCCAGCCCATTGACTAGGATCTGCTTGCCATGCAACCGATGGGTCCTGCATAATGGTTGGTAAGAAAATAAAAACATGACAGAGATTGAACTCAACTCCACAATGCTACTCTAGAAAGGGATTTCGGAATCGTATAGATGGTACTAAACAAGTATATAGACTCGATTTCTCATTCTGAATGTGATTCAGCATTGCACTTTGAAAACATGAAGATGAAAAACATTAACATTTTCCTGTAGCCATTGTTTATGATAGAAGAAAAATAAAGTGAAACTTAAAATAAGAATTAATAGGCGCACCTGATTTCTATTTATAGTCTACAAAAAAGTTCAGGGGGCTGAATGAATGTCAAACTCATTAATAGGTATTCATAGGATATGAACCCTATAATATGATATTCCATAAATCCCCATATCTTGATTCTGTATCTTTTTTGACACCAACCATATTCAGTACAATTCCCTCAAGTTACCACTACAACAAGCTGACACTATAATCACTGTGTGGAAGGTGTAGGTAAGAATCACCAAAATAATTTCTGAATACATGACCCAAACTATCCTTGGCATGATTTGCAACTGATTTCCAAACAGGAGGCATATGATTCTGGAACTATCTATGGTGCCGAAAGTTATTTCCACTTATGTTTTCTCAAACAACCAAAAGCAACGTGAAGTTACATTTGTTTCTTCCACTGATTCTAGAACAATAAACAGGTCAGAATCATTTTTTGTACTCTACTCAGTAGATTCATCAATCATTCCACAATAAAAAATATAATCAGTAAGTAAGGATGGAACCCAGATGGAACTCGCACTTTGAAAAGCCTCCCATCTCGGGTTTTTTTATTGTTCTTTAACTAGGAATTTCTTCAAACAAATTTAAACAAGTAACTTCAAAGGACAAGTCATTTTAATCTTTTTAGGTAAATTGCATGCTTTCAGCTTATTTTTATTTTAATGTTTTCTATTTTCCATTAAGTTTAACACAGCTTACTAATAATTTCTAAGATTTTCAGTGACATCCAAGATATCATGTTTTGCAGTTTCTGAGAGGCTTCCACTTGCCACATCAATCAGATTGACAACCAAAGAAGTCCTACTTATTTAGATTTACACATCATGCATCTTTGGGGATAAAAAAATTGTGATTGCCTCAACGGCCCCCAGCCATGACACTCAATCTAGCTACAACGTATTCAAGGATGCAAATCAACAACTAAAGTTTTTTATGCACATTAAACGGTTGTCAGATTAAAACACCAATACAAGGTGTCAATTAACTTTATATGACAAAAAAAGTAAGGCTGGTAAATGGTTATATACGCAACATAGTACATCATTCAATTCAATTTCCCATCAAGAAAATAGTGCAACAAATATGACAGAGCAAAACAAAGCTAAGATTCTCTGCATGTTCAACAAAAACTTTTAACGTACTATAGTAAATAAAGGGAGGATGCTCATACAATTTTACATGTTAGTTTTCAAGATTGTTGGTTTCCGGGAATCATTAAGTCTGGTGAATAAATCCAAGTGTCAGAATGCAATAGAAGAATCTATGCAACATAGAATTTAACATATCTTGAGTGCAATCCCTTCTAGCTAACCCCTACATTTCCAGGGATATCATCACTTAAATTTTTGTAATTTCCACTGCTAACAAGTGATAATAATATGAAAATGAGACAAGTTGCCTAAGTTGTTGTCATGGGTTTTCTTGTTTAGCATTGTGGGGCTTAGAGATACCAATTGCAAAAGGTAGCAGATAGACAAACCAAACAATTCTTCAGCAGCATGAAAAAACCAAATTCAGCAACCACAGATTAAGTTCCATACCTGCTTATTTGCAGGACTCCTACCCCATGAAAGCTTAACAATTTGTTGACCTATCATGGTTCCCTGAAGCCTTTGTATTGCCTCTTCAGCAGATGGTCTATAAAGTACAGAAAATCAGAAGCAGGTTAAACGATGTAAGATGTACAAACCTCTTAAGGATCCATCGAAGTTTCCCTATGCCAGTAATACCTAACCAATTAAAAGATAAAAAATTGTAACAGTAGACCTAGAGAGCAAGAAGCGAGAGAATAATGCCTTTGAAGCCTGACATAAGAGAACTATGCAAAATATGTTAAAGCCGGCAATTGTGTCTATTATGACGTACCACTAGCTTACCAATTGAACATACGTCAGTAATTTGGACTTGGATTCTAAAATAAAAGGCAGGTACTAAAAGGAATACAGCATTTACATTATTTGAGCTAAGGCTATTGCTACTGCCAAAGCTAAAATAATTGTCTCCAAAGCAGCTTAATTTAATATTATGCAAATAGGCATCAATACATCTGTAGAAAAGAGAAAGTAAGACATATTTTTATTCAATACTTCAACAGTTCTTTTACTATCACCACAGAGACAAGAGAATGAGCACCCTGCACCAAAGCAGCAGTGCCCTGCCTTTTGTCAGCACCGGCCCCTCCAGCTTCCTTTTCTTTGCCACCGGCAGCCCTCAGGCTCTCCCTTCTTTCTTGGTTGCTCCATCACTTAGTAAAGTCTTCTACTAGGCAGACGAAACCACCTAGTTCATAGTGGAGCTCATCTTCCACCATCGCATGCTCACCCACCTATGCCGCAAAGGGGTTGCTCGGACCCCTCCGCTGCCATCCTTCTGTGTCCCCTTCTGTGCTAGGCTCACAGTGTAGTAGCGCCCTAGTCACCCTACTCCACCTATGGTAAGCCAGGTAGATCAGCAACCAGCCCATATCATCTTGAAGTCCATTTTCTACTTCACACTTCTTAGAAAGTGGAAGCAAGAACCTAAAAATAGATTTGCCTGTCCTCACACATTGAAAGATGTTGAAACAACTTTTGATGTACAATGACCCCATATTCCTTCAAATGATACTTCACCAGCCCATATAAGAATTTATGTACTCCTTCCCATCTAAATGAACTATAATAAACAGGTTTATTTTTTTAATGCCTCTGCAATGTTACCAAGTCAACCAGACTGTTTAAGGGTGCTTTGAGTGACTTGTTCTACACCTATTTTATGTTATGTATTGCCTTACATTATGTATTGTCTCACATAATGTATTTTCTTAGATATTTGTTCTCATTGTGATATGAGAAGGGTGATTATAGAAGGCTAAGAATATTATTCCCTGGACTTCATAGAATGAGAGAACATGGAGTTTTTTTGTCTTTTATTAGCAATATATTGGATGCTGAAAGGGAAGGGGGCATGTTTTTTCTTGTGTCTGTGCTGCTAATGAACTGGCAGGCAACAATGATTCAATGAGGGGAGAAGAACCAGGTGACATAATCACCATTCATATTTTCTTGATGATCTCCCGTACATCAATCTTCAATGGTGTTTTCTCCTTCATTGTTCTCCTTTTCATCTCCCTTCTTCTCCACCAATCCCCAGATTCCTCTCACCACCCTCGCTGCGCATCAATCCAGAGAGGTTCAAAGAAGAGTTTCAGCCAAGATTGCTGCAATTGGATGGCAGAAGTGGCATATGGAATAGCAGGAGAGGATGGGTAGTGCTGAGGGAGGGGAGGGTGTCGCAGCCACCTTGAGGAGGGATGATTCAACCTGTCCTCCAAGGAGCAACAGAAGAGTACTTTAAAGATTAATTAAAAGATCAGTGATTTTCCTTTAAACTTGGAAGCCATCTACGTCAATTTGTAAAACATTAAAATAAGCTGCTCGATAAGCAGCCATTCAAACTTTGACCATAACGTTCCTTAGGAAAAGGATAAATGAGTCACCTTTCTCAAGATATATATCATAAGCCTTGCAACAAGAATCAACAGTTCAACACTCAAGGTATCAAGCAGACATTAAGAACAAGAAAATCATCATCACAATATTTATTTTTTTTTGCTAGTACCACCTGGCAACAAAGAGAAAGAAAGGGATCTTCTAGTTTCCAACGTACCTGGCGCTAAACTGTACAAAGCCACATCCTTTTGCAGCTGGAATCTTAACGTAGATAAGCTCTCCAAATTGTGCAAAGATCTGCTTCAGTTCTTCCTCTGTGACATTAGGGTCCAGTCCACCAACAAATATCTGCAACAAAGAAGACATGTAAAAGGATATCCCACAAGAAAAGGTGCATATGTAGCCAAAGATGATAAGTGTGCACTTACATTTGTGTTTGTGATATCATTGTCCAGTGGAGCTGGTGGTAGCTGTGGTGTTGCATAAGTTGGTGCCGGATAGATAGCTGCCAAAATTAAGTATGAGCACGGCAGAGTTATAAATTCATTCAGAAACAGGCAACAAAGCTTTGCCATCATGTTTGCTAACTAATGTCATGTATATCAAAAGCAAACCTTTGCAGGATAATAATCCACTAATGCAGCGCAACTGTTAGATATACTTAATAGTTAATAGTTAATATAATGCATCCTTAAGGTACAACAGACTCATCTATATAATTGGTACTCTTGGGGATGAGTCTCCAACCACCCAGATACCTCCACCTAGACCCCACATCCCTTCAACTGAACCCCACCATTTTTCCCTTTACTTTTTTCCCCAACTTAAAGGTTCCCAGTTTCTAGAGACTTGAGGACTTGCAGCTCCCTCAAGGGCCTCCTTTATTTTAATTTATTTAATCAGTCAACTATATATAAAAATGACTCCTCCCAATTCTCCTTTGTTCCCTTCCAAGACCTGCCACTGTTTCCTCCATGTGTATGTCTTTCTTTTGACTCATCATGGATGCCGATATGGTGCAAAATGAGGATGCAATGTATTTCACCAAAATCTCTAACAGTTCCCCTACTTCATGCAGATCACAGATCAAGTGTATGCCTAATAAATACTCAAATTGGGAAGTAAAGGAAAACATATCCAAAAATCTACTTTTCAGGTCATGCGGCAGGACCCAAAAAAGAAAATTAGCAATCATTGCACAAAGGATGGAATTCCCTACCACCGTACCTAACCGTACTGCCCCTAAATAGGGAACGTACATGGCTTTGTTTTGGGATGGAGCCCAAACCACTCAGTTTAGGCTCCAACTGAGCGATATCTTGAACCAAACTGAACCATCCAGTTCAACTCGATTTAGGGTGGTTCGGCCCCCTCTCCCGCTTAAATCATTGAGAGGGAGGTAAAGAAGGCCCCATGTACCTTCTTTGCCTCAACTTTCCTTTTTTTTTCAACCCAAAAATGTGGAAGAAAGAAGAAGGGATTTCGGGATTTCAGCTTAGATCCAATGCCCAAATAAAAGGCCTAGATTTTTCAAGCTTAGACTGAAGTTGCGATTTTTTAGCTTGGCCCAAAAATTTTATATGTTATATTTATATAAGTGAACATGTACATATACAAGCATAACATTTATATTTTAAAAATAAAAAAGGAAATAGGGGATGGAAGAAAACTCTAGACCTCCCTGCCCTCTTAGCTGATGATGCCCTCTCCATTATGCGCCTCATCCATCTCCCCCTCCCTCTCTCTCACCGCCCTCCTTTCAAGCCTCCTCCTCTCTCAATCTCTCTCTTCCCCACTACCATCCTCCACTCTCTCCTCCCCCAGTTGACTTCCTTCTCTCACCCTCTAGCCCTCCTCCCCCTAACCAGTTTCCTCCTCCTCTCTATCCTCACCTCAATGACCGGCATCCTCTTTCTTGCCCCTCACCCACTAGCTAGCCTCCTCCTCCATCACCTCCTCTTCCTCTCCTCCCTTCCTAGTTCAGTCCAGTTAGGCCAAGTCAAATTCAATCAAGTTCCAAACTAGTTGGATCAAGCCCTGACCCTACCATTTACCGTCAGGTCGGGCACGGGATCTAGTTTTTTAGGCCCCAGGACAAGCCTGGCTTAAGCCTAGAAATTTTGTTTAGATATTGGGCCTCAACCAGCTCAAACTTGGTCTGGCCCTGCAGTTTTTCAGAATAAACTGAAGTCAACCTGTATCTCATGACCCTAATGCACATATTAATTGAACAAGTTGCATTTTTGCTCCCACCAATGAGCTAATATGATGATGGTGGGCATACATCATGGTATCTAGAATAGGGAAATGGCTAAGAAAAATCTTTAAAGAGCCTAAATTGATGGTGAGGGCTTAGGAGAGAGCTTACACCATGATTTCATAGAACTATGAATGCAATAACCCAAAAAATGGCCCTCAAATTTAATATCTTTATAATCAGTGACTACGAAAACAATGAATACCACTACATGTATCGTATAACCAACATGTCCTCAAAAATTAGATCTGTCAAGTATAGCATTCACCAAATTAATGTAAAATAATATATAAAAGCATCTGAAAGAAATATGTGCCGGAAGTTTAGCAAAGGAAAATATTAACTACGTAACCATGCAAGCGGAGGAAAAAAAAAGCTAAAGTCCAGAAAGCTCATCAATCGTCCCTTGGCTATGCACAACATGGATGAACGCTACCAATTCATATCAAACAACCAGGATCATTGTTGCCTCATTAATAAATTGGTCACTCCAAGGCCATAAACCAAATACTGTATACTAGAACTGACTCCACAGCCAACATAGAACAAGCTCGTGCTAGAATAAGACATCCATAGAATACGAATTACACACAAGAGGCTCTAACATGCACCTGTCTTTATAGCATCTCCAACTTCCTGCTACATATCAGAAGTGCAAAGTCCTAGCATCTGGAGGAAAAAGTATGGTTCAGCCTAATTCAGAAGTGAAAACCCATAGGGTAATCAAGAATGGATGGTTTTCTGCGCTTGACCTAAGTGATGACTCAAAGTGTAATGTCTATAGTTTGGCCATTTGGGTTCAGCTTTGTGGCTTATAGTGTTCAAATTTTTAGATCCAAGTTGTTAGAAATAAACACAGTTTCTATGAGTAAATTGATTTGTCAATGACTCAAAGTCTCAAACTATAATGTCTATAGTTTGGCTATTTGGCATGGGCTTTGTAGGCTGCAATGATCTGATTTTGGATCCAAGTTGTTAGAAATAAACACAATTTTTCTGCAGGTAAATTGATTTGTAATTCTTTCAGATGTTTGCAAGAATTACATACAACATTCTGGAAAGTAGAAAATTTGAGCAATGTTTTGACAAATTAATAATAGCTTGAAAAAAAAGACTAGAGAACATGAAGGGATAGAGGTACTCAAAGAAAGGCTACCACAAGACAGGAAAGGAGACAGAGAAATAAGGTTTCAAGAGCAAGCAGATAGATAATTAATTAGTTCAATGCAATGTTTGGTTTTGATATAGACCATGCCCATAATTTAAGTGCATATTTGAGAAAGAACAGAACTGAACTTATTTGTAACAGTAATTAAGAATACAAATAGATTATGTACAAAGATCCTTATTGGACTCCATATTCTGTGAATCCACGTACAACTAAGCCTATGAGGCACCTTGCTGCTTCTCGCAGATTTACAGGGCTATATGATCCTCAGTCCTATACTTCACAGGCCATGATATGTTGAACAGATGCATAAACTGGATTACATGAGGAGTGACATGAACTCCAGCTAGTAATACTAGTCAGCATGCTGGCTCTTTTATAAATCCAGCCCACTTCCATTTCTCTATCAGTCATACCATATCCAAAACCTATCTGAGCATCCATTTGAGTTTGTCATAGATCACAATTTAATAGGTAGTGCATTTATAGTACTATAAATATTATGACTTTGAGACAAAAACCAAAGCAAAGCAAAACAAACAGTATTGTGAGGCTTATGGAGGAAATAAAGAATGATAATGTAGTACAAAACCATTGTGATTGCACGAGAAAGAATGAGATCAATTCATAATGGGAACGATAAGCTGAAAATCAGATGTGTCATGCATGCCAATCACAGAAAAGGCATGAGTAGAATTAACTAATAGTCATAATTAACAATGGCCCTGATGGCAAGCAAATTATCATACACAATATTCTGCCCACAAACAGTGTCATGCATAATTATCTTATGCTCTGATGTGGCAGCTTCTGATTGGAAAAAATTTGAAGACTCCATGAACTTCTGAAAGCCACTTCCATCACAGGCTTCCATGTATGGTACAGCATTACTTAGATATAAAGTGTTAAAAGAATAACATTCGTATGTGTGTGCTTTCTGCATTAAACGATCATTACCTTTGGCAACTGGATACTGTTGCTGAATCCCAGTGGTTTTTTTAGGTGTTGCTGCACTAATACGCATAGGCCTAGTTGAGCAATACACTCCATTCATTTCAGTCATTGCACGATTTCTTTCTGACTCATCAGCAAATTTGACAAAACCATATCCCTTTGAACGCCCAGTATTTGGATCAGTAACAACCTTGGCCCCTCTAACTGATGGATACTGAACACGAAAAGTCTCTTGTAATAAGTAATCCGTGACATCAGGCGCTAAGTCCCCTACAAAAATGGAATGATCAGGCCCTGCATCCCGCCTTTCTCCAAGACCAAAAGAGGCCCAATTCAGCCTAAAAGCCTGTTCAGTTCCAGGCATTTGTGATCCATTATACGTCTGCAAAATTCTTTCAGCAGCTGCATGAGAAACAAACTCTACAAATCCATAGCCTTCAGGGTGCCCTGTAATCTTGTTGCGTATGACTTTTACCGATACTACCTGTTTTCATGAGAACACTCTTTCATAAGCTATGTCTATAATCTACAAGTGCAAGCTGTGGTAGATTACAGTTAAAAGAATATTGCCAGTAAAAATTAAATATTGCAAGTAAAAATTAAACACCAAATTTCATGAAGGTTTGCAAAGCAAGATGGGCTTAAATGAGACAAGTACATAAACCATATGTACTTAGACTTAAAACTTCCATCTATGACTGAATAGTGTAACAGACAGGAAGAAGATAAAATTCCAAAATATAATTTGCTATATCTTAAATGACCCCATCCTTATTTCCCACATATGTTGGCAGATGTTTTGGAGCAATTGCAGGAGTGATGACTGACCACAACACAAGTAGAAGCAATTGATTTGCACATAGAAAGGTTGCATCTGCACCTACAACCTTTGTAGTGGCACCAAGAATAATAAAACGACCGTCTTCTGGACTGGACAAATAGTGATGTTCCAAATGTTCTATAATGCAGCTATTCATGAGATCCCAATGGTTAGGACTTATATAGGTTTCCCATGCAGCAGATGAGCAATGGGTGCAAATGTCTGCCTTTATTCATTTTTTCTCTATGATATAGAAAAAATATGTGATTGTATTTCACCTCTTCCAAAATTTCAGGCATGCATACATGCATGCATATGTGTACGTGTGTGTGTGCATAGATAGATAGATAGAGAGAGAGAGAGAGAGTTGATCTTCTTTTGAAACTTGTTTTTATAAATTGCCATGTACTTTTAGGTCATTTACATACTTTTCACTTTCAACTTAGTTTTTAAATGAGGTTGACTAATGTATTTGCTTTAAAGGATACAAAATTTATCCTAACCATAGTATATGATACCAGACCGAACTGCTAGGGCTGCAAAAGTTGGGTTGACCCAGGACTTGACCCAACCCAACCCACTTAGACCCAATTTGGACCCGATTTAAGGACCCATGGGGTCAGCCCAGATTCCAAATTCGGATCTATTCCACATTTTGGGTCAGATTTGGATTTATTGAGTTCTGACCCAAGCCAACCCAACCCCATCGTTATATGGATCTAATTTGGGTCTCTCAAAGTCCCGATTAGAGATTAGCTCCATATAATGGTGGCATTCATCATCGATTAATTAGTTTGAAATAAATGGTGTCATCATCCCACCAAACCAAGCTTCTTGATTTGATTTTATTCACATGACATATGAGATGTTGTGGCAAACTAGATAGCTGAGTGATATCCTTGGATGAAAAGTTTAACTTTTAGATTGTAAATTGATACTGTGACTAACTTGGCATTCTATTCATTCTAAATTGATATCTTTAAACATAATAACTCGTATAATCCATAAGGAATGCTCAACATTTGGAACTCTTTTCAATTATCTTCTAAGCCTTGTTTGAAAAAAATTATCATGCTAAATGTGTCATAACATACTTGCAAAGAGATGCTCATATTTTATGATGAAACTAGAATTTTTTTTTGTCCAAATTTAACTCTTTCACTTTAGAACTACATATGTGTGATCTGATCTGACTTGAACCCAATGTAGATCCGATTTGAACCCAAATTTTTGGGTTGGGACCGAGTATACATGGACCTGACCCAACTTGAATGACTCATTGGGTCAAAAATTTAGTCGTGGACCTGACCTGATCTGACCCAATCTTCTATTGGGTTAGATCTAGGTCTAACATTAGAACCAAAATAAGAAACCGGGTCAGGCAGGGTCACTCATGACCCGGTCCTACCCGACACATTCGCACCCCTACAAACTACCCAGTTTGATCGATATTGTACCATACCAAAAATGAACTAGAATAGTTTGTCATCTTGGAATGAAAAGGAGCCCGAACTTGTGCTAATCAATCTCAAACCTCTCAGAAATGAGCAGCTTTGGGTGGTTTAGCCCAATAAAGACCTAGTTCTAGCCCAAGTAACCCCTCACCCTCAATAATTGTGAGAGAAAGACGTTGTTGCACCCTTTTCTCCCTATGTTTCACTTATGAGCAATACAAAAGAGGAGAAAGAGAGGGTGGAGAGAAGAAACAGAGAGAGGGGTTTTTTTGTATACTAGTACACACATAGGTACTATTTGGTATGGAACCAATATCGTAACATACTAGTCCCCCACCAATTCGCAGTCCAGTATCGAGACTACGAATTTTAATCCTAATTGACATTATTAATATCTAATTTTGGAGGATAACAATGTTTGAAAAAATCAGCATAGCACGAACTAGGCAAGCAATATATCTAGCTTGCCCTAACTAGATTGCAAGCCTATAGTAGAACTTTGCTCAAATGAATGCTTTTAAATAGTTCCAAATCCACTTGGGCCATATATGATGCTATATATGTCAGCTCGTTTAAGGCTTCATAAATTTGAATCACTGAGCTAAAAGTTTTACTTGTTCTTACGTAAGTCAAAAGACATTTAACTCAAAGAAATGAGCAACTCCCAAGATTTTTGTTAATTAAGCTAGTAACCTATATATCTCAGATGCCTCATTACCTATAACCTCGATGAAGAGAACTCCCAAAATAAGAAGTCCCTTCCCATGACAATAGTTGTTGGCCCCAAGTTTATTTTCCATCCCACTACAGCCACCTTAACCTGTTTGCTTACTCACCAAAAAAAAATCAAAAGACATGTAACCATGGATGTATTGGTTCATCCACAAATAGTTTTGCGAGCATTAGTAGTTGTATATTAACCATGTTATTCATGGCATGGAGTCCCAGATATTGGCGATCCAACTCCTCTAGATTATTCCTTATTTTTATCTTATTTGTCATTTATATTTTTTCTATTCTTTGACCTCTTAACATTGTTGTTTACATCTCATATCCTTTTTCATAAAAAAAAATATGAACCTCGTAGGTAGCCGCATAACACTTGGATGCCATGCTGTATCAAGGTCACTTTTTGAAACCTTAGTTAACATGACTTTGACACTATGAATGAATTGCATAAAGTTGATGCAGAATTAACGGAACCACAGACACATCAAGAAGGATTTTTTTTTCAATTAGCTTCAACATCTTTGGCCACAGACATTATTTACTTGCCTTCGTGAACATAGAAACAAGTCTGGAAAAAGATATGCAACTAATATGCTAAGATGCACTGCCTTTCGCTTTTCAATTAGACAGTTTTCTGAACAAATTTCGATGATCGGTTGCCCAAATTCTATTCTCCTGGGTCTTCCTTTTAATTAAGGTTCATCAATTGTTTCAAAAACCCTATTGGAAACTCTAAGCCTGAAAATCCATCAAAAAAAAAAAATATATGATAAAACCCTAGAGATGAATGGGTGGGTATGAAAGAGAAGTGACCTCTCCGGTGTGGGCGAAGCAGCTGTGGAGGTAGCTCTCGTCGACCCAGTACTGGAGGTCGCCGATCCAGAGGGTTCGGACCTCTTCAAGGGAGGTGGGCTGGTGGTAGCCATGGGAGGAGGAGGTGGCGGCGGTGGTGGGCGGCGCGGCGGTGGTCCAGGCCTGGTGGTGGTGGTGAGCTTGCATCCACTGGTGCTGCTGGTGAGAGGGATCCATGACGCCCCAAACGACGGGCTTCGTTCGGCTCCTCCGATCAAAGGCTCCCTCGGCCGCCTCTTCAAATAAAAGCCTTAGGTGAAAATCGTACGGTTCCCATAAACCTCTTTTAATATCAAACTTATAAATTTCAGAAATATAGACATAAAAACAATTTTATTGGCAGACATATAAGCATAAAAATAATTTTATTAAACATTACAACTAAATTTTATTTACTATAGGAGCCAACTTTGGGCCCGGCCTGAAAATCTTGGTTGGGTGTTGGGCCCGACGCAGGCCCAAAGCCTAAGCCCAATCCCATTGCGAAGCATGTGTTTAAAGAGGCTAATAAGGCTACGGATTGGGCGACTTCTTTTATCGCCAACCATTCGAAGGATCACTTATGGGTGGAAGAGGCAAAGTTGCCTAGTGCTATCCGTGGTGTATTGTTTTTTGATTTTTTTGGTTGTATCCGCTCACGTTACGTATGATACTTCTATTTAAAAATAAAAAAACAAAAAAAAAAAAAAAAGGAGCCCGATGCCGTTTCTAGCTCCACCAGACTCAGTGGCTTCCCCATTCCATTTAGGGTTATTTATAATCTAGCGAATATGGCTTTGGTTGTACAGTTGACCATATACAAGATAACAAAATTGTTCCAGAAGGAGATTTAATCACTCTGATTTCTTGGATCAAAAGACATGACCCTTCAACGCACACGGCTTTGAGAAGTATCTGAATGCTACGTTCTGGGTTGTGGTATTGCTCATGTTCTCATGTACTTGGAGAGGCTAATTAGATAGCGGACTATTTTGCCAATGTTGTATCTTCTTTTCAGCAAGAATCGTTTTGGAGTGAGGAATGCCCTCATTCTGTAGCACATTTTCTTCGAGCAAATGCTGTAGGTGTTTCATTCCTTCATTTGTAGTATTTATTCACGCTCTTTGTAACCCAAAAAAAAAGAATATAGCTTTTGTTGTTCGCATTTCACAATTACTTAGCATCAAATTCATGTTATATTCGCATTTTGTTGAAGTATATGTTGCTTTTTCTGATCTACTACTCTTGCCTCTATGTTAATGCAATTTTTATGTTGTTAAGGTTCTTTTCAAAATAAATGTACACTCTGTGTTGCTTGATTTACCGAAGCCTCAATTCTCGATATATACAGGCATACCAATCCATGGCTAGTATAATACCCGCTTATATGATGCGCCAACAAAGCATAACCATTGTCTTGTACAACCAGTATACCCCTTCTATAGCGTATTTTAGCTTCTAGGTTTTTGTTGGCTTTCTTTTTTGTCATTTTTGCTTTAATGTTATATTTTTATAGCAATATTGTAAGTGCTTTCGCTAAAATACTCTAGTTCTAATTTGATGTTTCTTCAAGCTTTTCCATTGTTGATATGTTGAGAAGTTTTATTAAAAAATAAACAATAATTAGGTTTTTGAAAACCAATGCTAAATAGAGTGGCATAAAAGTAATAAGAAAGAACTTTTGAACAAGTTCTAGCTATAAGTTCTTTAAAACAATAGCATCTGGAACACTGGAACAATATTTCCAACAGCTTGGGGGAATGCTGGTCCTCCTATGATTGCCCCTTCTTTCTGACCATTCCCTTGTTATTGCCTCCTTCAACTGTAGGTGCCATTTTTCTAACACACAATCAGCATAATTAAAAGAACCTACCATCTACAATCAAAGTTACAATTGTCATCAAACTTGGAAAAATAAAAATGTCACTGTCCTTTTCCAAGAATCTCCAATTTGCAAATGCTATATGAGGATCCAACATTTATATTTTTGTAAAATATTTTAATACAAGGGATGTTTGGTTCATACATACTAAATGCTCAAAGCATATATATAGAGACCTCGCAAAAGTATTAATTTGATGTTTTTTGGATACAATAAGATTAGTTTTAATTTGATGTTTTATATTCCACATTTCAAACTAATGCACATATAGTAATAATTGATGCATGTAAACCGGCAATGGATCAACGCACACTCTTAAATGGAATTTTCTTTTTAAAAACCAATTTTGCAAAAAAAAAATATTGGCGCTGCATGCAAATTTGTTAGAATATCATTTTTTAAATACAATAATCATATTATAAACATTATATACTTATATAATATTATGTTCTCTCAAAAGATGCTTAGTGGTACTTCAAATATCAATAGACTATTGCTTGACATTATGGTTGCCCATTGTGGCTTTAAGTACTCATAACAATATTATTTAATCCATAATTACAACATATTATTTTTTTCTATGATTGATATAGCATATTATTATTGTCATTGTTATTGTAATATTTTCTAAGGCCTTTTGCATATATTTTAGCTACAATCTTAGATTTGAAAGCTAATTAGGAAAATATCTAAATGTTGCAAGAGACACCTTTGCACTGTTCATTGATTTGTCTACCATAAAGTGGAGTTGTTACCAAGTCTGTAGGTGATATCCAACTTCAAAGGAGAACTATTTAGCATCCAACATCATTTATGTGCCTCTAAGGTAAAAGCAGTACTTGAGAAAAGCCTTTTTGCTAACTCTTTTCGTTTGGTGACAACCATGCGAAGGACTTCCCTCATTATTGAGGGAGGAGTCATATTCCTTGCATCCCGTGTATTATTTTTATTAATTTAACTCTCAGCTCTTAAGTTGATTGCCATTTTGAAAATTAGAATTTCTTGAGACACACATGTGCCTGTGCACATAAAGACCCCTGATCCTTAAATTTCATGCATGTATTTTATAATAAAATAGCTATCTTGAGAATGTAAACTTGTTGGCAACCATAATGTTTATGCTTGAAATAAGGAGAAACCTTGCAGCCATTATAACAAAAGTTCCTCCAATCCATCTCCATGATTGCATAAGGAGAAATATCTTCAAATACTATTAAATGTCACTCAATTTGATGAGTTAGACACGCTAGGATCCTTATTATTAGTAATCGTTATTCTTACATTTGAAAATAATTATACTCTCATTCTAATTAGGCAACTTAAAAATCCTCTCCACATTCTAGTTGTTATAGATAAATAGGATCCTTCTTGCTACTCACTCATATTAGATAAATTTATCACCTTTCACAAACCCTCCAATGATTAAGAATTTATTTAAAGCAATAATCAATCAACAATTAGGCTCCATATAGATCCCAAGAAAATATCAAATTATTGAGTGCACTAGAAGTGACTCTTTTGTAATTACATGCCATAATTGGTAAGGAGGATTGGAGGAAAATTCAAAAGACATTTTAATGTTAGAAAAAGAAGGATTTGCATGCTAAATTTTACTGTATGGATTTTTTTGTCTTCCTATAAATCTCTTTACTGTTATTACTTTAAAAAAACATTATTCTTGGTTGGCAAAAGATATTGAATTTTAACATTATAAATAGTCCAAAATTGGGTGAAAAAATAATTCAAACAATACGAACAAGAAACCATTACTCCAATTTCCACACTAAAGAATCTAGGTAAAAGAAAACCCTAGAGAAAATAGTATAGTTAATATGATGCATGAGGTTACAAAGACATTAATCAATTAAATAGTTTAATATGTTGTATAAAGATGGATTAAACTTCAGCTATCCTATTGCCTCTACCAATAGATGCATAGAGACCAAGTAGGTAGTAGCATCTTTATGCACGCCTTTCTAGGTACCTAAATTAGCACGATAGTAAAATTAGCAATATAAATCAAATTCTTGAGAAGAGTTATAAGCTTCTTGGATAGAGGAAGGGTTGAAAATAAGCAAGAATTCTAACATAAAACAAACTATAGCCAACATTATGAGAAATTGATCACAATACCAATAAATATAATGGGAGCTTGACATACAAAAGTAGTGGATTTACAATGTTAGGTTTTGAAAAAGCTCAGAAATTCTAGCTATAAGTCCAACTTAAACAAACTAGGGCTGCCCATTTATTCATTGTTTCAGTTTAGAAAATAGTAAATAAAATATTCAATTTATCCAACAAAATAAATTAATAATATAAATTGAATTACAAAAAGCAATATATAACATATATATTGAAAGGTATCCCAAAATAATAAAAATTAAAAATATTGATAAGTGTGGAGTATAACATGATGCGGGTTACGACCACAGAAGATAAATATTCTATTACAAGAAACAATATTTAACTAAAACTCTGTGTGTAGAAACTATGAAAATCAACCACATATTATACAATGAATATTAATATATTCTTATAAACTAACTTTATATATCTGCGCATATGTGTCTATACAGAGCAGGTAGGTTGGTTGCAATTCACTCAATCCCTTAACCCAAGCCCAAACCAATATGATCATATTTCTAAAAGTTGGAACCAAAACCAACACTATCCTATTAGGAACCTGGATGAAACCAATCCAACAATGTAAAGTTTGGCCTGGTTCTCAACTTGACCCAAATCTATATGCAACGCTGAAATAAGCCATAGAAGGAATCAACAAAAATCAATCTATGGGGAAGTAAAGCTTACATTGCAATTAACTTAAAGCTCTAGAAGCAATATGTAGTACATATGCATGTAGTGTCATCATCTCTAATTATTAATTGTAAACTACTAGAAAATATAGAAAATTGTCAAAAGCAAAAATAAGCCTTAAAAAAGCACATGCTGCTTATGAATTGTGCAAGAATGATACTATTAACAAAATTAATTAAACTTATTTGACATGAAAATGTGACATATACTTGTCTTGTAAAGAGCATTCGTGCATGTAGTATAGATACTTGTGCTGGTTAAATAATGCCTTTAAAAGGTAGTTGTCATTTTAATAGGTTCTTTTGAAAAATATTATTTTAATTTCTAGTTGAACCCTAAACAATAAAAGCACTCTAGAAGGCTTTATCTAGGAGTTGATAATAACAGTAAAAACATAAATCTCATAATCCTAAGTCATTGAACAAATAAAGATGAAGATCCTTTGGCCCAACTTCAATCCATATTACACAAATTTGCTTCCCTATTCCTTTTCTATCCATAGGCTAATGAATATCCTTAGATGATGTTGTGTGACCTCACCTTTCCACTGTAACTATTCACTATCTCTAATTTTTCATATATGTTGATGATAAATGGTGGAGCTTGGTGCCATACGTTCCCTTGATCTAATTGATCTAACAAATTTTAGTGATATAAGAGCTTCTTTTGGCTTACTTTCTCTTCTGCTTCAATTGGGCACTTCCTAACTAGTTGACTTATATTGATCAAGCTAAATATCCGTTTTTAAGTGTTCTACAAAAAAGAAATCCTATTGTTTGTTCAAGAGAGAATAAAAAAAGGAAGAAAGGAACTTAAAGCCTACATCAAAACCCACCATTGCCATGTTCAAGTTGTTGAATGGTAACCCATGATGAACCTTTACTTGGTCATGTTGATTAGCAACCACAGTTGCTTAAGAGCTAGCCATGGATGGTCGACCATGTAAAATCCATCTCCTTCTCTTATTTTGTGACTTCATGTTGAGGAAGAAGAAAGAGATAAGGGTAGGTTGATAAATTCAGTTAGGTTTAAATTTTAAATTCGATCTAATCCAAACTCTTGATTTAAATAGATTTTCTATATTTTCTTTTTTCATAGAAACATGTTATTATTATTTTAATGGTTAGGTTTGGATGTTGTTCGGGGGATGGTCTATGAAACAAGAGAAAGAGTTGTCAACAGGCTAAAAAAAAACTCTATGCATTTAGCATGGAATTGCAAATGCCCTTCTTACATGTCAAATTGTTGCAAAGTCAACCTAGCATTTTGCACATTGCTACAATGCAGTCTACCTCCTCCTAATTTGGATTAGTGCTCCCTAAAGATGCCTACGCGACAACTGATGCGAAGAGAGAGTTATACCTAATGTGAACTTAGTTATTTGATGTGGAAGTTAACTCCATAAGAGCAAGGGTTAAGATTAGGAAGAAGGGAAAGAGATGTCATGAATCGATCTTTAAGGCTTGTGAGGAAGAGCCTGAAAGAAACTGTAGCGGAGAAGTCCAAGTTGAAGAAAAAGTTGAGTCCGAGGAATCCATTAAAGGAGCTCGATTGCACTAGAGCTTTTCCTCCTCCTTTTGGCCCTACAAAGACCACCGAGATCAAAACTTTTCCAAAGGACCTTCAAATCACCCCTTCAATCTTCAGTCTACTGGCAGAGGCTTTATGGCAGTGGAAGCAAGGATGATGTTCATGTTGTCAGTGGTGACGAAGTTGACCTTCAAGGGCCAGTGATGATGGGTGATGGTGATGTCGCGGTGGGGAATGAGGGTTTAGATCACCGTTTGGGTGCTAGAGTTCAGATCAAGGAATTTCGTGACAACATGGTTTGTGTTTGATGAGAATGACAATAGGCAGTGCAAGTCCCTGCAATGGATCTTCTTGTACATGGAGACAAGGTTCTCGTCCTAGAACGAGAGGAAGCCAACGAGGATGACGAAGAGAATAACAATGTAGGACCATAGGTTAGCCTTAGCGTTGCCGTTTCCCTTTTTCCCAATCACCTCTTACATAATGCATGCTAGAGTCTCCTAGGTGATGTGGAGGAGACCATTAGGGATGTGGTGGGCAAAGGCATCAAGGCTGAAGTCGACGATCTTGAGGTTGTCAGCATCATTGAGGAGGAGGTTCTTGGGCTTGAGGTCTCGATTGTAGATGTCATGGTCGTGGTAGAAGTCAAAAGGGGAGATGAGCTACTGAAAGTAATTGAAGGCTGTGTCCTCCCCAAGGCGATTGACGTAAGCAATTTGGGAGAAGAGCTTGCCACCTAGACTAGTACCATAGCAAAAAAGTTCTTAGACTGGGTTGCCATAATCTTGTGGAGCTCCCACGATGTTGGGGTGGGTCACCATCTTCATCACTGAGATCTCATGCTTCACTTGCTCTATCATCCCCACTCAGGTTGCCTTCTCCTTCCTTACCACCTTCATCGCCATACTTTTCCTAGTCCATATATTCCAAGCAAGGTAAACTTTTGCAAAAGTCGTGTGCCCGAGCACATGCTTGAGCTCATAGCCCTATGGGGGACGCTTATTGGAAGCAGAAATAGTGAGAGGAGAGGGTTTGGGGTTGCCATTAGTGAGTGGGAGAGATAGCAGGTCAAGATTTTAGATATTTACAGAATTGCCACTGAGTTTTTGATGAGGTATTTGCAGAATTGCCACTGGATCTATTTATTTTTGGCATCCAAGTCCACATCAGATTTTTTGAGTCCATATCAACTAACAAGTAGGCACCTGCTCTAATTAGACGAACTGTAGAGTTGATATTGCAGTAATTAGATATTTAAAAAAATATTTGTAATTCCATATAAAGTAAGGGTATCTTCTTCGGCCTTATTAATAAAATAATAATAATAATTCTTTTTGTGAAGGGCTCCTCAATTTAATATATATATATATATATATATATATATATATATATATATATTTTTGGGTGGGGGAGGGATAGGACAAGATTTTTTTTTTTAAGATGGTTGAGCGAATGTTCTGGATATAGGTTGGAATTGAAATGTAACAAAATTTTTATATAGTGATATTTCAAATTGCTACGACTGTTCTATTAGGTCCGAAGGTTTAGAGCGCCTGGACAGAAATTAACGATAATTTTATAGATAATAAAAATAGATTAATCCTAGTTGTCGCTGGATTGCTCGATTACGCCCGAGTAAACTCTCTATAAAGTATAAACCCATCCCACGCTCTCGTTCCTGCCCCCAGTTTCACCGAGCGAATTAAAAACCTCGTCCCGACCCGACTCTTGCGACGAGAGATGCGCAGAATACGTTGGAAAGCTGCCGGAAGAGAAACAGAGAACCCGGCAAAAGAGCGAAAATCTCCAAGAAACCCAGAAGAAGAGCGAGCTTTCCCTCTTCCTCCCCTCGCATAAACCCTAGCCTCCTCCTCCTCCCCGGGGCTAGGGTTCACTTCCCGCGAAGCAGAAATGGCTCCCATCCTCAACTACGAGCAGCACGCCCAGCGCCTCGTCGAGCCCGAACTCCGTAAGCAATCCTTGTCTGCTCTCTGTTCTTGATCTGGATTTCCACTCTAATTCCATCTTCTGATGCTTGTTTTTCTTTCCTTTATGCTGGAATCAAACAACAAAATCCCCGCAACAGCTGTGCAGGTTCGGCTGCAGATGGTGATGGAGGTGCGGGATAGCCTCGAGATCGCGCACACGTCGGAGTACCTCAACTTCCTCAAGTGCTATTTCCGGGCCTTCTCGGTGATCCTGACCCAACTGACGACCCCCCAGCTGACGGAGAACGCGGAGCACAAGCTCCGGAATGTGGTGGTGGAGATCCTGAACCGCCTCCCTCACAGCGAGGTCCTCCGCCCCTTCATCCAGGACCTCCTCAAGCTCTCCCTCCAGGTCCTCACCCACGACAACGAGGACAACGCCCTCATCTCCATCCGCATCATCTTCGACCTCCTTCGCAACTTCCGCCCCACCGTCGAGGCCGAGGTCCAGCCCTTCCTCGACTTCGTCGGCACCATCTATCGCAACTTTCCCTCCACCGTTGCCCACTTCTTCGGCAACCACACCCCTAACCCCCCTCCTCCCCCTCCTCCTTCATCCACGGCCGATGATGCCAGAATGGTCGACGGTGCCGCAGGTGCAAGTGGTGCTGGCAGCAGCGGCCTGGTGGTGCCCTATGTCGGGTCTGGGCAGCTCAACCCGAGCACGCGCTCCTTCAAGATCGTCACGGAGAGCCCCCTCGTGGTGATGTTCCTCTTCCAGCTCTACACCAAGCTCGTGCAGACCAACATACCCTACCTCCTGCCCCTCATGGTCACCGCCATCTCCATCCCAGGGCCCGACAAGGTCCCTTCCCACCTCAAGACCCAATTCGTCGAGTTAAAGGGCGCGCAGGTTAAGGTATGTGTTCGGTTTTTTTCTTCTCCGCCCCAATCCACTCCACCTGTTCCTCGTGTCTATTTAGTTGATTCGGTATCTTACTCCTGGTTTTTTCTTTTATTTTTGGTTCAGACACTCTCTTTTCTTACTTATCTGCTGAAGAGTCATGCCGAGTACATTAGGCCTCATGAAGAGAACATGTGCAAGAGCATTGTTAATTTGCTCGTCACCTGTCCGGAATCTGTTTCAATTAGGAAGGTGAGCGACTGGGCATACATAGGTTCAGCTTTTGATTTGTGTGATCTTATGGCTTATTGTCTGAAAAAGAGAAATGTTTTTTTTTAAATGTAAAAAAAAAGAAAATCTGAGTTTTTTGATTTGTGTTATCATTACAGGAGCTGCTCGTAGCTTTGAAGCATGTTCTCAACTCAGATTTCAGACGGGGGCTATTTCCTCTTATTGACACGCTTTTGGAAGAGAGGTACTCAGTAACTGTTGGCAATTTTTGTGGAGTTTGCTTCTAGTCTTCTATGTGCTTAATATTCTTTAACATTTCATGCTAGAAAGAATGCTGCTTTTGCATGTCAGACTAAGCAGATTAAAGGGGTCTTATTCCATCTCCACTTGAACAATATGCCGCCTTTTTTTTAATCAAAACATGGAAACAACCTCTCCACATGCGGGATAACGGTTGCATGCATCTAACCCTTCTCAAACCTTGTAGTGGAGAGAACCTCATGCACTGTGACGCCCTTTTAACTTGTCCACTCTAATGAAGGGGAACTGGCCCATTTAGCCAATGGTGGATTTTAGCTGGCCCATTTGTTTGAAAACCTTTGAGTTAGCAGCATAAATCTGATGTTATTGCCTTCCTCACACATGTGTTGTTTTTTGCCTTGATAAGTGTCAGAAGCTTCTGGCATCTTGTGAAATAAATACCTATCTTGTTCATTATCACTTCAAACATTGACGTGCCTCTTGTCGTGAAGGTTTTGACTCATTTATTCACCACAATGTCTATGTTAACGGTTTACTAAAATGAACTCTTGTTGTTTCAGGGTTCTAATTGGGACTGGCCGTGTTTGTGTTGAGACATTAAGACCGCTGGCTTATAACATTCTTGCAGAAATGGTGCATTATGTTCGAGGGGACCTTTCATTTCCTCAGGTTGTATTTTGTTCATTTTAGTGTTCATCTTGGCTTATTGTATGAATGTGTTTGTTTTTCTTATGGTAAGGTGTTCAAATGGTTTTAGAGTTAAAAAATCATCTCCATGATTGTTTTGCTTATGAACCTTTAGACAATTTTTATCTTGTTTTATTTGAGTTTTGTCCATGATAAGTTTGTGACAGTGATACATGCTTTGTTTTATTTATTTTCTATATGCTGTTGTTAGAGTTGGAAAAGGATATAAATTTTTCTTATATTGCTGTATCTTTTGGGAAATTGATGCTTTTTCAATTTTCTTCTGTTCTTTTGTTGTCATTATATAATATGCCATGTTTTTTAAAATATTTTGATGTCAGTTAGCTTTAAGGTAGTTAATCAAGTCTCACAAAAGATTTATCCACATGAGCCATTCTAGACAAATCTATTGGCAAGTCTTGTGGCCAAACCATCTTCTGCTTATGTTTCTTTCACCATTTTGTCACCCAGTCAGCCAAAGATTAGCCTCCCCATATATGAACAAGACCTGATGCTCCAAAAATAGCAAAAATGCTAGGAATTATTTTAGTTATCAACTTCTATTTTAGTTTATTGACCATGTCTGATGTATCAGTTTTGTTTTGTACTTTACAAGATTCTTACTTTATATATCTGAAGCCACCCAAATAATGTTAAGAATATGGGATGGGGTGTGATACATGAAGTGCATGAGGTGCTTCTTTTGGTTTGGGATGGGTCTGCTTCACTAAATTGTTGAATCCTCATTTGTCAACAAGTGGCTTTAGAATGTCAAAAAAGCTCTTTCACCTCTTTGATATTTACACCATAAGCTAGGTCACATGCCATCTGTTGATTATGGTATTCGAGAGGCGAGGTTTGCGCATCTCCATCACTAGGAACCCAATCATTGACTTAAGCTGTACTCTCGGCAGGGTCTGCAGTGCTGGTCCCGGGCAACCCAGTTGTCTGGCGGCACGAGTTGGTACGGGCTTGCGCCGTGCTGCGCCGGAGTTGTTGATGGGGGCTCATGGTCCCAAGCCCCACACCCCCTCGCCTTGCTCCTTGGTATGCGCTCTTGGAGAAATCGCTGAATATTGGACCGATTGTAGGTAATGTCGGTGGAATAATGCAATGCAAAATATCAACAATGAAATTAAACTGAATTTTATTCCATTCCAAATTGAAGAACAAACAAGAACAATCACAGCAAATAAAAATCTAACAAAGGATCGAAAGGATCCCTTTCTAGCCCAATATAGTGGAGATTGATTTATCAACTACTAGCCCAAATCTTAGACAAAGATCTAAGGACCGAAAATCGGCACAATGCCGCCCAAGCCTCTTGGCCAAAAACTCTCAACAATGAGAACTAAACACAACTCGTGGGATGCCTCGCAATGGCCTCTTACAACTCCTTTTATAGGCCCAAAAATTCTAGGACTCCTAGACAATGAAAGACAATATAAAGTAAGACTCCTAAACATAGAAGCTAAGATAAACATGGAAAACAACCTCCCCAAGGGCCCTTGCTGATGTGGCTGGCGTGCAAGGCCTCTATTCTCTTGATTTGGCATGTCATCAGTGATTTGGAGGAGTCCTAATGGGTTTCCAAGTATTGGACCCTCCTTCCGCACGAGACGTGTGTTCCAGTTGGCCGGGACGTGTGTCCCGGTTGACTTGGACTTCCTCTGCTGGGGGATGTCGTGGACTGTTGGGATGCGCCCTCCGGATGGCCGGGACGCATGGCACGGTTGGACTGGATCGTGTGTCCCGGTTGGTCGCGACTAGATCTTGGCTGGCAAGTCCTAGTTCGGCTGGGACTAGCTGGGCGCGGGCGTGTGTGCGACAACACGCGCGTGACCCAGGCTGTCCGCGTGCTTGCGGCCTGTGCGCACATGGGCGTGCTGCTGGGCGGGTGCGTTGGCCGCGGGCGTCCGCGCGCCCGCGGCCAACGCGCACGTGGGCGTGCTGTTGGGCAGGCGCGCTGATGCTGTGCCCGCTGTGGCCGTGCCGTGCGCGCGGCCCTACGCGCGCGGCTGTCTGTTCGGTTTGCTACTCTCGGCCGAGCGCCCGTTGGGCTGATGGGGCGAGGTCTGGCACGCGGACTGATCCCACGCGATGTTGCTGCCATCGTTGAATCCCTTGGCCGGCCAAGGGTCGGCCGGCCTCAAGGCACATCAATTGGCCAGTTTGGCCCTTGGGTGTCGCATGGTCCTCTTTGGGCTTGGCGCCTTGGCGGCATCGCTTGCGGGGGTCCTCAACACTTGTACCGACACAGGAGACTGTGAGAGAGAAAAAGAGAGAGAGAGAGAGCAAGGGAGGGAGGAAGAGGGAGGGAGGCTGGCGGAGGCCGGCGCTGGTGCGGGCGGCGAAGGCCGCGACCCTCCGCCGGCCTCCCTCCCTCTCCCTCCCTCCCTCATTCGCTCTCTTTTCTTGTCTTTCCTTTTCCTTCTCCTCCTCTGGGGCAGCGTTTCGGATTTTTTGCTGGAATCGTTCGGGTAAGCCGCCGGTATGGATCGAGACGTCCCGAACCTTGACTCTCGGTTTCTGATTTTAGCTGGGGAATATTGTGAATTTGGTTCTACTTGATGTGGCGATGGCTAGCTCCAAGTAAAGATAACAAGACACTTCTATCTATTCTCTAATTCTCTCACTTAGAGTTAAATTGTGACTCTTGATCTATATCCGCACTTTGGAGCTTGCTAATTAAATTTTGACAAAAGAGTTTCTATATGATCACTCTTCTTTGCTGCAATTCATGCTTTCCCTTCATTGAATTCTCACCAAATTGATGAGGCTTGTTCTTCACAAAATCAAGCAAGCAAGAGTTCCTCATTGTATCTGGAACATATAGATCTTCCATTGTTGTTATTAGGTAGTTGTTGTTAGTGAGGCATTGCATTTTGTAGAAGAGGACATCTTATCTTTGTCAGGTTCATAATATGGGTTCTTAAAGGGAATCTTGGTTTAGATCAAGGTTTAAATACCGGCAAAACTGAATGGTACGATGGTACCATATGATGCTGGTCATAAAGTGCACCAAGATGCCCTCCAAGTCATCAAAATTGCCTAAAATGGGATGCCAGGTCAAGTCCATAAGTGTCTTTATTGACTGTTGTAGACCTTGGTTCACTTCTTACAATGCATCTTTTGGGTGTTTTGGTTCAAATGGTTCGTACTGACGGTTTCCAACACCGTTTCAACTGATTCAGTGGATGCCTTGCATGAGACGCAATTTTTTTAAAAAATTTTCTTGGGTGGGCGATAGAGGGGCCCTGTGGGGTGTCCTTCCTTTTAGGTAATTTGTGAGAGGTTTTGCCTCTTCTTTTGCCCAATCCATGAGAAAGGGAGGGAGAGAGAGAAAAAAGAGGAGAAAAAGGAGAGGAGGAAGGGAGTGGAGGAGGTCATGAGGTTCTCGATAAGGAGAGGAAGCTGACAATGCTGAGGTGATGGGCATTAGATTCGGTAGGGTCCTTTTTCCTCCTTTTCTTTTAAAACTAGCGAAAATATGGTACAAGGGGAAAATTAGGGGAGCTTGCCAAATTTTTCTTGTTTTGCTTGGATTTCGGATATGTTGTAGGGTGGATGCCTACAACATAATGATTTACTTTTTAATAACTATTTCAAAAATTTAAATTATTTGTATTTTTGGATTAAAATAATGAAAATAAAACAAATGGACTTTTGGGATGAAAAATTGTAGCATGTATGCATTTGCATTATGCATATGCTACAATTTTTTGGCTTGGATTAAATGGTGCTTGTGCATTCTTCCACTCATCTTATCCGGTGGCCTTTGACTCTACACACTATCCCTCCTATGGATATGGGATAGCTAGGAGTTAGAGTACAATGCTACTTCCTACTACCCCAAGTAGGGATGGCCGGTCTCTTACGATCGCCACATGCACATGCAGCGGCATGTGTCAAGAGTCATAGCTCAATCACTATCAGACATCTCATGACCAGTAGGGACGAGGATAGTGTCTAGGCTAGCTGAACTACAAACAAGACCTGGATGTATGTGAGGGCCATAAACACTTTACTTGAGATTAAATTTATAAAGTAAGTCATTATACTTTTTCTTTTATAATATCATACTTTATTTGTCCTTTTTAATTATAAATGTTGCTAGTTTATTGCTCCATGTTGTTTCAATTAGTGTCGATACCAATAATGACACTCTAGTATCAGACATCCATTAAAAATGCAACTAAAACATTAAAAACTAAAAAAAATATCCCAATAGCATAACAAGGCTTAGAAACAAAAAAGGGAAAATATTAAAGAAGTGGAGCTTTTGGCATCCTAATAATATGGTACTAGGATGGAGTCCTGTACGGTATGTCGGTTCGGGATGAATCAATGCCATATTGGTCCGACTGAAAGCTATTACTAGCACCGGTACAGATTATTAAAACCTTCGTTTAGATTGTGCAAGTTTTGGGAGGTCTCATCCTTTCTGCCCTTCATCGTTGGCCCTTCTCATCCGATAATGGTTCCAAACTGGAAATAGGTGTCTTAGTGGGGGCAATCTCATCATTGGCCCCTCTCATCCTTTCTGCTAGCTTCCTTTCATTAATTATAGATTTAATCCAAAGCGATGCACATGTTACATTTCTTGCTTAAATTGAGTTGGTATGATTTGTTACAGGTAGAGACAAAGCTGCCTTGAAGTTTTGGGAGTTGCCTTTGTTATATATGAGAAGGTTGTTTTGGTATATGTCTAAATTGATCATAAGAATAGGTTTTTCTTTGCTTTTTTAAGGAAGACAATCCCTGAGGTTTATTTACTGCATTGAATAAAACAAATACATGACAAAGATATAAATTATTATAATGATACAGATTTGTTAAGTGAGGTTCATGTCTTGTATGATGAGTGGATAAGGACTTTTGGTGGCCATTCGTTCCTTTTATCCTACAAATAAGGGACCATCTGGTAGTGGAGGAGTTGTACTTTTAAAATTGATGACTAACTTTTCTATTAGCTTGGGAGTTCTTTTATGAATACAGAAAGCATAAATCCAATAGGCATGAACACTACATAGAACCATTTAATACTTTATTCAATTCTTTATCATCCACAAAAGGACATGAATCTCCCTTGTCACTCCTTGATTATATATCATATCTCATCAATCACAAAATCATTATGCTCAAAATAGTTAGCAGAGAGCAAGGTCGGAGGAACCGGTACTGGGCATTGTACCTATTCTCTGGCAGGACGACTTGGTATGGGCCGTGCTGGGCCCGTACCGAGAGAGGGCATGTTGCCGGAGTTGGAGAAGGAGAAGAGAAAGAGAGAGGAGTGGGGGAGGGAGGGAGAAGAAGAGGCGGCGGACGCTGGCGAAGGGCCACGGGGGTTCGATGGAGTTTTGATTTATATTCAGGATCAATGTTATCAATTAGAAGAATTTATGGTTGACTTGGACTGATAAACTAAAGTCTCCAGGCTCCATTCAAAAGATACCATGTGGACTTCACTTAAAAATTTTAAAATTTTTTAGTTGCAGTCGGATCTCTATTTCGTTCGAAATAGAGGAACCGGGCGTGACCTCGATTGCCGCGGCCTTTGCCGACCCCCGCGGCCCTCCGCCGGCGTCCGCCGTCTCTCTTTCTCCCTCCCTCTCCCGCTCGCTCTCTTTTTCTCTTCTCTTTCTCCGACTTCGGCAGCGTGCCGTTTTTACAGCCCGAACCATACCAGCGAGCCACGGGTACGGCTCGGAACGAATGGTTCCGCCGACCATGGCAGAGAGTAAAATGTCGGTATATAAATAAGATGCCTGCAACAACCTAGGACCTCAATTGAAAAGGCTAGCTAGAAGGTGTTATTTGGATTTTTTGACCCAAAATCTACCTAGTGCATAACTGATGTGAGACAAAATACATGCCCGCAACGGGCCCTCCCATACTCCTGTTGAAGTCTTGGCATCCTTGCCAAGTTAAGAGTTCAAAACCATTTAAATCCAATGAAGAGCACTTTTGATGAAGCAGTTGTTCCATTTTGTTTATTTCAGAGTGCTTCACGGGATTTGGACTTTTTTCCATCAATCAACTATGCTTCGTGAAAGAGTGTGCGACATTGCCATAATAAAAAAAGTAAGAAGAAACTCCCCTTCTCATATAGAACTAGAGGGGAAGACATTGTTTGCTCCCTTTTTTTTTTGCAGTGATTTTTATTCATTAATAAAGGCGGCTTGATTTACCCTTCCTTCAAAAAAGAATGGCTTCAATAAAAAAAGGATAATGCTCGTAATAGAAAAAAGGCGCTGCAACCTGATGACCCCCAACCCGTTCTGCCATAAGTACCTTTATATTATGCTGACTAGGATTCGATAACAGGCCTGAGTCAGTGATTCAAAAACTTTCTTTCCTCAAGCTCAATCTTGATTCACGCAAAAATTCAGAAATTATGATACCAGTGAAACTGAAGAGACCCGAATTCCTATTGTTAGCTTGTGTTCAACCCAAATGGGTTAGTGCTGTAGTGTCTTCTCGTCCACACGGGCTATGGGCTAGGTCTACTTGAATACTATTATAATTGTCGTGCCTCCAACCTGAATTGCGAATCAGGGATGCGGCGATAGCCGCATACTCACAATATGCTGCCCCTCAAGCATGCAAAGCTTCCAATATTATACCATAATTAAGGCAGTGGAATAAAATGAAAGCAACTAAACTCCAAATTCTAATAATTAATAAATCCAAGAATTATCCAGAATTTTGTTTCATAAGTGTCTTACATCAACTATCCTTCAAACACTAAATCAAAATAAGAAATCTATAAAATGTTTCCAATATTAAACTATAAAAGCAAAACTAATTCTACTCCTCGTTGGGACAATTGGCTCTTGCTTCTAATTGCATGCCCATAGCAATACCCTTGTCCACTACTATTCTTTGGATCTACAAGGAAAGAAGAGACCATATAATGAGCTCCATAGCCCAATAAGTAATTATTATCTTACCTAGATAATTCATGTGATAATGTAAATAAGTATTTTTACCGAAAATAAGCATATAAATAAAATCATTTCACTTTAAAACACGAATCTAGAATATTCAATATTGCTCAAATATTCATATTCATATTCATAAACCTAATTTAAAAATATCATATTTAACTATGACCACATTATCTCTGTGGTAGTACTCATAGTACTACAATTTAACACCAGCCGCCAACTAAGTTGGGCTAAGGAACCCAAATAATACCTTCCAGATAGCCTTTTTTGGGAGAAGATCCTAGGTCGTTACACTTTCGCTCATGGTTCTTATCCAAACTTTACCAAATATAATATGATATGCCAATTGTAACTTCTCTATGGTGTATAATGGCTTTTCCAAAGAAAGTCCTCTATGATATTAACCTTGCATTGAAACCTCTAACCAACTCATGGGTGAGAAGAGGTAGATTGACCTCGCTTTAGTCAAAGGCTTATGATAACATTATAAAGTATTCTTTGGCATATTAACAAAAGCAGATTAATTAGTTGATGACACTTCTCTCATCTCCACTTGCAGCATTAAACCAAGAAATCCCAATAAGTTCATAATTTTTTTTTAAAAGATAGTAACTACTGAAAACAGAGATTGAACAAGCATTCTTGATTGAAGGTGTGATTCAGTTGTTGTTAATGTATTTTTTGCAGGAAAAAGGAATCTCAGAGGAATCTGAATATCTTTCTTGATTATATTCTAGTCCTAACTTTGCATTACTTTATTATGAGGAAGTCCTTACAACCTGACTGTGTACTCATCTCATATCATTTGCATGTAAATTTGAAACCAACACAAACCACTCATCTGGTTTATTAGAACCAAAGTTCAAGGAAATCAGAGTCCCTATGTAGCGATCTTTATTTTAAAGGTAACTAGTGAAGTGCATGTGCATATGAAAGTTAAGCTATTAACCAGTTGAAGGAAAATTTAGGGCTGGTTCCAATGCTTTAGAAGTTTAAACTACGCAAAAACCAATTAAGATTTCAATATTGTACAAACTGACTATGCATGCCTTTTTGTAGCAAGCATTTTGCTCTTACCATATTGTCTTAAGCCATAACACAACTTTAAGTACCCATACCATGATTTGTCTTTGATATAGGCATTCATGTGGCAGATAGAACTCATCTTTGAATTAGATGGTCACATTTCTAAATTAGGCCATCACTTTGGATGAGAATGCTTTATAAGGGTGAGCATGATCTAACGGGGGCTAGGCAACATTGAGGTCGGGATCTTGTTATTAGTGCAGATGTGATTGCCATTGGACTCTTTAGTCTTGGGAGGCACAGCAGAAAATATTAGAGCCTTGTTTAATGAAGCCTCTAACCTAGAAGCTTGGCCTCCATGTGAGGGGATCTAAAGGTATCTTGAAATTCAGAAAGAGGAACAGATATGGAGCTATATAAAAAAGGTTGTCCCGATGCATGAGGCTCACTGCAGGGTCTGGAGAGGGTGAGATGTACATAGCCATGTCTTTGCATGCCTAGAGGCTGTTTCCATGTTTCGGACCCGTGACACCCAGGTTAGAATTGAGCAACCTCACCATTGTGCCGAGTCCCACCCGCAGATATGGAGCTATATGCATAGATAATAATTATACCTGAATAAGATTTGACTATCAGCTACTAAGGAGTTTCATTTGAAGAGAATAACTTGTTCGGAGTGACTACTTCATCTGCATTAGATGGATTGAGCATGCTATAGATTTTTATGAAGAGGGTATTTAGTGTTGGACTTAAATACAGTCACCTCACTGGAGTCCAATGGATATATTTCTCTCATTGGAATTTGGATTAACTCAAGGTAGTTGTGTGCGAAGGATCCATGTATTCTATCTTCTGATTGAATAAACTAAGTAGTTGAGTACAAAGGGTCCATGTAATTGATCTCCCAGTTGACAAAGTATGAGGGCATTTTGGGAAGTATGAAAATTTTCACATCGAATAAATATTGATAGTCTGATATTTTTATATAGTTGCTTGTTTAAATGGAAAATTAGGCTTAGCTTTTGGGACAAGGAAATATCAGAGGCTAGAACATTTTGAAAGAGATTAGGTGAATTTTTTAATCCGTGTATGTCTTTTCTGTCTAAATTTTTTCCAAAGGGGATGTTTTCTCAATGGTTGGATGAGCTTAAAGTACACCAGAATACGCCATTGCAATGCATGTGATCTGGAGGCGGATGCCCCTCCCTTCCCCTTCTCATGCTTTGCTAAGGAGTTTTCTTTTAGTAATATGATAGGTATATAAAGGTTGACAGAATTTGAGTTAAACGTTGAAAGTTAGCAATGTCTTGGATTGAATTTTGTATCATAAAGCTGACCAATTGATGGGATTGCCCTTGTCGGTTAGAGTAAGAATAAATTGCTGAACTACAAAAATAAACCTTTTGTGCATTGGGAAGGAAGTAATTTTGTTCCAAAAACCATCCTGAATATATGGGCAAATTTAAAATTGTATCATATTTAATTATATGACATTTTAATAACATCAAAACTCAAAAGGCCAATATAGTGACATCTAAATTATGCTACTGGTACCTGTTGGCTCACAATGGCCCATGTCGCTTGAGAGTTCTTCAATACACACTAATGTCTTTGAGTTGGTGGACAGGCTTTGTAAGGTTGGCTCCCAACTCTTAGTTGTCTTTTCAAGTGATATTTATTTACTGCATTTTTGCAGGTTTTTGTCATGATGATCATTGCTATTGTTGTGCTTTTTTTGTCTTTGAAATGGATCACCTGAAAACTTGTTGTTCACATTTTGTTCAGCCAACATGAAGTTTTATATATATATGAAAGTTGTGAATAATGATTTCAGGCAATGTTCCATTAGCCAATTTTGGAGGATAGATGAGCTAATTAATTAATGTCGTTTTTTTTTTGTTTCTAGTGCATTATAAATGTTCATTTATGAGCCATACCTATCCAGTCTGTGCTTCTTTTCATGTCCATATAGCTTCAACTTCAAGTTTCAACATCATAGTTTCCTGGCTTTGGAATTTGCAGCATGCTCCAGTTTCTTTTCAAGCTAACAAGGATTTATTGTTATGCAGCTGTCTCGGATTATATATCTATTCTCGAGAAATATGCACGATTCATCCTTAACCCTTGTCACTCACACAACTTGTGCCCGCCTGTTGCTTAATCTGGTGCGAACATTTATTATTCCTTGGTTTAATGGCTTTTTTTTTTCTAGGACATGATATTTTCATATTTCAAATAGATGCATACTGCATGGAGTATGATTAAATTTGAAAATAAAATAAAACCAAAATTTGATTGTGCATAATGTGTTTACTTTTATGATGACTATTTTGGTGGGGTTGCTTGTTTCTTAGGTTGAGCCAATATATGAAAAAGGTGTTGACCAACCAAGCATGGATGAAGCACGGGTTTTATTGGTATGAATATTTAAATCGTTAACAATCTAATATTCTATGGGTGAACAACAATTTCCTACTACGTGCCAGCTTATATTTACATAACATGCTGTATGTAATAGTCCTTTCGTAGTCAACGAATCTATACATCTTTTTTTTTATAACTTTTAGGGGCGGCTTCTGGATGCTTTTGTTGGAAAGTTTGGAACCTTCAAGCGCATTGTACCTCAGGTATGTTCCTTTTAGGTCTGAGCTATTTCGAAGCCAATTCCTGTAAAAGAAAAAGAAACAAATCACACACTCGCACAATAAAAAAAACATAGGAAAGGGCTAAGAAAAAGATGGCAGGAAGGGGGAAGTAGGAAGGATCCGGGGAGTCTCTAGATCCCACCATCCCAAGATATAACGGCTACTGAAATTCAAAGGTGATTTATGGTATCACAACAATCTCTGGATTGTGGAACTAGTATCTGCACTGTTCCTACCCATCTAACTTTTATCTTGTCTTTTCAACCCTTGCCACCTATCATACAAACGCATGAGGCAGGCATCTAGACAGGCCCTCAAGTAGCTCACTGTTTAATATGCTATCATGTAATTATCTAATTAGTATCACGAAATTGCATATGACGTTATTTTATGATTTTAACTTTTCATTTCCTTCCAGTTTCCCGAGGATAATTTTATGTTTTACAAAGAGTTCCAGTCTTTATATGATTGTGTTTTGTTATATCTGTTATAATTTCTTAAATTGTACATTTTGTTGTGTGTATGTTATGTAAGGATTTGTGCATCTTTGTATACATTTAATCGTTATAGATGGGTCCTAAAGGACACTGATCTTGTAAATATTGACATGATTGTCACTTTGCTTCAGAACAGAATTGAGCAACTACAGTTTTTAGATGCTCATGACATGAAATAACTGGAAGGAAAGGAGCAATCTTTTGCTGCTCTTGTACGTCAACTCTAATAAAACCATCACAACAAAGGTGGATATGTGGTGGATTACCAAGTGACCTTGATTGAGTTCTGTACAGATAAAGCATGATATCCTATTGTTTCTTGGTTTATAATGTATGGAAATAACATTTGAAACAACTGATTAATTACAAACAAGGTTTTAGGTGTAGAATACTCAAGCCTGTCATGCTGCAACGTTTGACTAGTATTTGATAAAGGACCATCTTCGTTGCTGTGAATTTATGCTTGAGAAAATAGGGGTGCTGCTTGTTATGTATTTCTCCTAACCACTGTTGCATGGTAAGCTAAGAACAGTATGAGCAGTGTAGATTTGTATTATAATTGAATTTCATGCCAAAAAGCAACATAAAATTCCATATTTTTTTTCACATATAACCTACTACAAACTCTATCATGTATCATAATATGTTTTAACTGCATCCTTCCCTTCCATGACGACTAAACTGCGACGATTGAAGAATCAAAATTTTCTGGCATGGCTTCTTCAATATTCATAACAGAGAAGAGCTGCAATAAAGTTCATTAAACAATATGTGAGGATAGTTTTTGAGGCCATATAAAGCATGTTGCAATGGCTGAGATTGGAAGGATTTGTATTTAGGAACCTGTTTGATTTTCCCCTGAAATTTCATGTGATCTACCTCGGGGAAAAAACATATTGGACTTCCAGCTTAAAGAAAACTGTATGCCTTGGAGAAAACAGATCAAACCTCCAACATAATTGTAGAACATTTTTCAACAAGATTATGGGGGATGCCTCTTTTTTTGTTGATTCCTTGTTTGAGAAGAGGTTTTGAAGTCATCTGTGGAGACACCAGCTTTAAATTCTGAAAGCAACTCATTTTTAACCAACAACATATTAATGAGAGGTTCGATGTAATCTGTAATGTATCCTTTTGATATACAGCGTTAAATTGTTAATTTGTTTAGGAGCTTCAGTATTCTGCAGGAAGCATGATTAGTCTTTTGTGAAAGATTGTATGGGAGCACCTGTTCATAAGGTTCCAGAAACATAGAAATTTCAGGCTCCATAATTCTGGTACTGATTGGATGTGGGTACTTTTTGTACACCCAAAAGGCGCATCAAATCATTTCGTTTTGATTTATATACTAGAGTATGGAGTAGTGTATGGCTAATCATATATCTCTGATTATTTGAACAAAGAATGCAAGGGAACAAAAATAAGCTTGCAAAGATGGGCAAACTGGTTTTCCCTGTAGCTGATGAAAATGCAACAATTTGTTTGGGGATTGAACCTGCTGTTTTAAGTTTCTGAAATTGAATATACATGCACATGAAATGTAATGTGAGATTTTATATCGGAGCTTTATCAAACATGAATTTATAGTGAGATGTAGAACTGGTAAATTCAGGAAACTGTTAATAGTACAATGCATCCTTACAAGAGGAGATCATCATGAAGCTTCAAAGCACCCATTTTCTGGCAATAGCTTTTGGTGGATTCATAGTGCTCATTATCAGTTTGGACATGAATATTGTTGGTGGAAAAATGGACCACCCCACAAATGTAATTATAGCACCCAAATCCATCAGCAAGCTCGAGCTCATCCTAAGTGATTGGGCTCTTCCGCTCTCGAGCTCATCCTAAGTGATCGGGCTCTTCCGCTCTCGAGCTCATCCTAAGTGATCGGGCTCTTCCGCTCTCGAGCTCATCCTAAGTGATCGGGCTCTTCCGCTCTCGAGCTCATCCTAAGTGATCGGGCTCTTCCGCTCATCGAGCTCATCCTAAGTGATCGAGCTCTTCCGCTCTCGAGCTCATCGAGCTCATCCTAAGTGATCAGGCTCTTCCGCTCTCGAGCTCATCCTAAGTGATCGAGCTCTTCCGCTCTCGAGCTCATAGACTAGAGAGCCGAGACCAGAGAGTCGAGACCAGAAGGCCGAGCACAGAAGGCCGAGGCCAGAGAGCCGAGGCCAGAAGGCCGAGGCCAGAAGGCCGAGACCAGAGAGCCGAGACCAGAGAGCCGAGCACAGAAGGCCGAGCACAGAAGGCCGAGGCCAGAGAGCCGAGGCCAGAGGGCCGAGACCAGAGAGCCGAGGCCAGAGAGCCGAGGCCAGAGGGCCGAGACCAGAAGGCCGAGCACAGCAGGCCGAGCCCATGCCTTAGCCAAATATCCAATTTCCACCTAACCCCCTAAGGGACCTGACAACTCCACTATAACCTGCCACTATCTCCAAGCCATCAAGGCATAAGATCTTCGCAGGTATTCGGCACGACCTGCCATTAATGCACGAGACTCTCTCAAGTCTCCGATGCACTCAGTCATTTAATGAACAAGGCCCAAGACGATCTCCGGATCACTGAACCATCAGAACGTATGGCTCTCCCTGACCGCCGGTTCATTCGGCAATAAATGCACTTACCATCCACGGACCCCAGGCCCACCACAGCCGGCGGTTCAACCACTCCAACAGGTCCGATCGACCGTGACAACTCCCTGATTCCGGTCTGATCCGGTCCCGTTCTCCACTACGCCATTAATGGGCCAAATCGTGCCCAATTATTACAAAACAGGACAAACCTCCTGTCACCTCCCAGGTAACAAAAATCCTCCTATAAAAGGAAACCTGGAGGGAAAAGGGAGGGAGGACCAAAAACCAGAGAAAAAACCCGGAGCTGGAGAGAACCCTCCTAGACCGGGGGAAAAAGGAAGAAAACAGCACAGACACAATTGAACACAAGATTCTTTCTGTCTTCTCCACATACTCTCTTCCCTGCTCTCTCCACATACTTGCCCCCTCTGACTTAGGCATCGGAGGGCCGGCGCCGGGGAGCCCGGCCACCGGCTTTTTTACAGGACAGGACAGGACTGGGCGCACCACCCCTCTTCGGACTTGCACACCCCCCGCGGCGGAGGACGCAGCCGGCCGGCGCACCGCCGTCCGCCCCCTGCAGCAGCGGAGCTCCTCCTTCCCTGGCTTCGCGGCGGCCCCCGGGTCCAATTTCCAGCAACAGTTGGCGCTAGAGGAAGGGACCGAGTTCGCTACCATGAAGCTAAGAAGCAAAGGGGCTTCCAACGCCTCTCGACGTCCTCCACCAAGCCCAGAATGTTCCGTTCGGAACTCACCACCCCCGGTTGAGCCAGCACCTCAAGTTCAACGGGAACAATTTGATGCCCTGGTGCAGCAAGTGCAGGCGTTGGCTACCGCCGTCCAAAGCTTGCAACCCAGGGGCATCCCAGCAGCACCGCCTCCCCCGGCTCCAGTTCAACCGGAGCCTCCTACAAGCGGACTTCCCTTTCGAGGTCAGGACTCTCAAGTCCAGGCCTCCCTCTGGAGAGAACACCCAGCTAGAGGCCCTGGTGGCTGGCCCCAACCCTCAGAGGCCGAGTCAGTTCCGGGGCAACTTGTACCAGAACGGACCGCTGCAGCGACCCTCCAGAATGATGAACTCGACAAGAAGGTCGAGGAGCTGGAGCGCCAGATCCAGGCACTCTATGGAAGGAAACCGGGACGTGATGGTGACTTTGAGTTCACCACAAAGTCCCCCTTCTCCCAGCAAATTGATGACGAACCAGTCCCGCCGCGGTTCAAGATGCCCCAGGTGGAGCCTTACAACGGCAGGGCCGACCCCCTTGACCACCTGGAAAGTTATCGGGTCTTAATGGCCCTACAAGGAGCCTCGGAGGCCATGATATGCAAAGCCTTTCCAGCAACGCTCCGAGGACCGGCCCGGCTTTGGTTCACCGGGCTGAAGCCGAGTACTGTCTCCTCCTTTGAGCAGCTCGGCAGGCAGTTTGCCAGTAATTTTGCCGCTAGCCAGCCCCAGCGGCGGACGTCGGACTCCCTCCTTGACATCAAACAAGAGGAGGGAGAGTCCTTCAAGGAGTACTTGGATCGGTTTACTGCCGCAACATGGGAAGTCCGGGAGCTGGACCAGTCAATCGCCATGTCGGCACTAAAGACTGGAGCCCGGTCTTACAGGTTCCTCTTCTCTATCGAGAAGAACTTCCCTGCGGACCTCACCGAAATGTTGACCCGAGCTCGCAAGTACGCCAAGGCTGAGGAAGCCATGGCCTCTCGGCGGGAGGAAGCCGAACGACCTGCCAAGATGCAGAAGAAGCACCAGGAGCACTCCCAACCAAGTAGCAGATTCCCCTGGCATGAGAAAGAGCCTCCTTGGCCCAAGAGCCTAGCTCGCCCGGGGTCCCCCCTCCAAAAATTTCAGACGTACACTCCTCTCACATCCACCCGAGCAGAAATCCTCATGGAGATTGAGGGTCGGGGCTACCTCCGACCTCCATTGAGAATGCGTCCGACAGAGTCGCGGAAGCACTCGAAAAAGTACTGCCGCTTCCACCGAGATCGCGGCCATGATACGGAGGATTGCTACGAGCTTCGTGATGAGATCGAGGCACTTGTCCGCCGAGGTCGGTTGAGTTATTTTGTCCGTGATCATGCCTACAGGAGAGAGCCCGAGGAACAAAATCCAGTGCCGCATAAGGAGCAGAATGACAACTGACCTCTCACGGGCATCATCAATACCATCAGAGGGCGGGCAACTAGAGGCACCAGAAGCTCCGAGCTCGAAAAAAAGAGCTTCCTCAAAGCATCCGTGCTCTGTGAAAGTCACATCTCCTTTTCTGATGAAGACCAAAAGGGTGTTGAGCCCTCTTTATGACGACGCTGTAGCTATTTCCCTCATCATTGCAAGGTTTTGAAAAAGGATTTTAGTACATCATGAAAGCTCGGCTGATGCCTTATTTTGTATGCCTTCCAAAGGATGAGCGCTCCTCTGGCTAGATTCATAGGAGATTCTACCCCAAGAAAGTACTATGAAGCTAAATTCTTTCATGGTCCAGAAGACTGCCGAGCTCAGAAGGCCGTCGAGCTCAGAAGGCCGAGCACCAAATGCCGCCGAGCTCAGAAGGCTGCCAAGCTCCGAAGCCCGAGCTCAGAAGCCCGAATGCAGAACACCTCCCCCAGAAAATCGAGCTAAAAGCTAGTGCCAAGCTAAGTCCTAAGGGACTTCGAAGCTCGGAAGCCATCAAAATATCTCCAAAAGGTACAGGACGCCACTTTGGCTTCAAATAATTTCAATATTTTATCTATTTCCAGGTCGAAGAATCCAAAAAACGACCAACGTCGCCTCGAATAGGGCGCACGATCGCCAACGGACGAAGTCCGTCTCCTGTATGCGTCTCCAATGATGCTCTAGCTAAGCTCGGGACGCCGATTCGACGCCATTCGACGCCATTCGACGCCATTCGACGACATTCGACGCCATTCGACGCCATTCGACGCCATTCGACGACATTCGACGCCATTCGACGCCATTCGACGCCATTCGACGACACTTCGACGCCACTTCGACGACATTCGACGCCATTCGACGACATTCGACGCCATTCGACGCCATTCGACGCCACTTCGACGCCATTCGACGCCTTTCAACGCCATTCGACGCCTCCTACGACAACACGCCCCGATCTGAGTAGGGGCACCCTGCTGAGTCGACCACAACCCAAAGAAGGCCGCTGAGTCGACCTGAAGCACTTAACTCCAACTGCATGAGAGGTACCCATTTACTTAATGTTTCTACATTAATGTCTCTACATTGTCTATCCTATTCTTGGATTTCTCTGCCGACGTCCCCAAAGAACGGAGTCCGAGCAGAGAAGCGTCTTCAGTCGCCTCGGCGCAAGGACGCACACGGTACAAGGTACCCATTCATTTAATGTCTTTACATTCTCATTTATCTTTACTTGGATTCTTCTCTGCCGACGTCCCCAAAGAACGGACTCCGAGCAGAAAAAGCGTCTTCAGTCGCCTTGGTGTAAGAACGCTCACAGCACCAGGACGATCGATGACTGAACTACTTCCTTCGCCCGAGCCAAAAAGCAGCTCGGACTCGGAAGTCGGGGGGTAGTGTTGGTGGAAAAATGGACCACCCCACAAATGTAATTATAGCACCCAAATCCATCAGCAAGCTCGAGCTCATCCTAAGTGATTGGGCTCTTCCGCTCTCGAGCTCATCCTAAGTGATCGGGCTCTTCCGCTCTCGAGCTCATCCTAAGTGATCGGGCTCTTCCGCTCTCGAGCTCATCCTAAGTGATCGGGCTCTTCCGCTCTCGAGCTCATCCTAAGTGATCGGGCTCTTCCGCTCTCGAGCTCATCGAGCTCATCCTAAGTGATCAGGCTCTTCCGCTCTCGAGCTCATCCTAAGTGATCGAGCTCTTCCGCTCTCGAGCTCATAGACCAGAGAGCCGAGACCAGAGAGCCGAGACCAGAAGGCCGAGCACAGAAGGCCGAGGCCAGAGAGCCGAGGCCAGAAGGCCGAGGCCAGAGAGCCGAGACCAGAAGGCCGAGCACAGAAGGCCGAGGCCAGAAGGCCGAGGCCAGAGAGCCGAGGCCAGAAGGCCGAGACCAGAAGGCCGAGCACAGCAGGCCGAGCCCATGCCTTAGCCAAATATCCAATTTCCACCTAACCCCCTAAGGGACCTGACAACTCCACTATAACCTGCCACTATCTCCAAGCCATCAAGGCATAAGATCTTCGCAGGTATTCGGCACGACCTGCCATTAATGCACGAGACTCTCTCAAGTCTCCGATGCACTCAGTCATTTAATGAACAAGGCCCAAGACGATCTCCGGATCACTGAACCATCAGAACGTATGGCTCTCCCTGACCGCCGGTTCATTCGGCAATAAATGCACTTACCATCCACGGACCCCAGGCCCACCACAGCCGGCGGTTCAATCACTCCAACAGGTCCGATCGACCGTGACAACTCCCTGATTCCGGTCTGATCCGGTCCCGTTCTCCACTACGCCATTAATGGGCCAAATCGTGCCCAATTATTACAAAACAGGACAAACCTCCTGTCACCTCCCAGGTAACAAAAATCCTCCTATAAAAGGAAACCTGGAGGGAAAAGGGAGGGAGGACCAAAAACCAGAGAAAAAACCCGGAGCTGGAGAGAATTCTCCTAGACCGGGGGAAAAAGGAAGAAAACAGCACAGACACAATTGAACACAAGATTCTTTCTGTCTTCTCCACATACTCTCTTCCCTGCTCTCTCCACATACTTGCCCCCTCTGACTTAGGCATCGGAGGGCCGGCGCCGGGGAGCCCGGCCACCGGCTTTTTTGCAGGACAGGACAGGACTGGGCGCACCACCCCTCTTCGGACTTGCACACCCCCCGCGGCGGAGGACGCAGCCGGCCGGCGCACCGCCGTCCGCCCCCTGCAGCAGCGGAGCTCCTCCTTCCCTGGCTTCGCGGCGGCCCCCGGGTCCAATTTCCAGCAACAAATATGATTGAATCTTTGTTAAAGGGAAAACTTTTTCTGTATTGAGAAGTGAGCTTGTTGCTGTCAGCACTTGAAAAAATGACTAAATGATAGAAGTGTAAGCGGTATTATATGTGGGCCTTGGGAAATTAATATTGAGTATACTGTGTGCAATCATCTCGTGACTTTGTCATTGGAAATAAACAACGAAGTGAGCAGTCTGTACTTCGGTACAAAAATTTCAAGATATCAATCCCCACAGTCTTTATTTTACCAAGTAAATTGAAAGTTTCTTGCTTTTGTTAAACTGATAGATATGAGTAAGTATGGGGAAAAAACAACTTGTTATTGCAAATTTCTTTGTGGACTATTAGATCCCTAGTTAACTAAAAATAAAGTTAATAGAAGAACAAGGATGCTGTAGGAAGTGGAATTGAAGCATTCATGATTTGGAGAAGGATGTGACGATCCCACATTAAGATCCTTTAGAAAAACTTGCCTGCATCAAGTTCCTGTAGGAAAGATGGTCAAGCTTATATTAAAGGTTAGTGAGGTTACTTGGCAAATTGAATGCTGTGAGCATGTTCTTTTACTCGCTCTGTACACACTGAAAACTTTAACAGATGCAAGATTATACAAAGTGCAAAAAAATGCTGGTTGTATTCAGCATGTTTCATGGCAAAGTAGTATCCATTTTCTGTAAGAACTTGTTATTTACATGATTACATCTACATGGAATTTAATTAGAAATTATAGATCTACATTTCATACTAGGCAATGACACTGGACATCATATTAGTGATGCTGATATTGTTAGTTACAACGTTTGCCATACCTTACGTACCGTACCGGTACCGGTACTGGTACCGAACCATACACAAATTTGTACTATGCCGATACTCGGTACACTTTGCTGTCTCATACTGTACCGCATACGGACACTGTAATAGGATGGTATCAGTACGGGGTCTGGTACCGAGATGATGAACCTTGGTTAATTACCTATCTTACAAGGGATGGACATAATGAAATGCATATACTGGAGTAGAATGCTGAAGGATGTGCATTGTGCTGCTGTCATGTTTGCTATTTAGAAAAGGTTTAGAAGGATGGACTGTGGAACAGACTGAAGCCTCTTTATTGAGGAATTGGTGACCTACCGTAGAGTCAGAATTGCTGCAATGGCCAATATGTTGACCAGCTTGTTGAAATTGCTGTTCCAATTTTTTCATTAACATGGTTGCTGCCAAAACTGTGATTCAGTCCATGTTGGGTGACATGAAGTATGTCATAGACTTGGCTTCTTTCATTATTAGATCTGACATGGATCAGTGAAGGATGGGGAGTTGGGGGAGATGGTGTTCCAAAGGGCATGGACGTCGTGTATTTTTTTCTTTAGTACTCCAATAACAACTAGGACTTCTTAGAGATTTTGGTGTTATTGATTCTCAAATCATAAACATTCATCTTGCTGAGCACTTGAGCTGCTTGCATAAGAAATTCATTCTCTTCGTAATACTGGATATCAATTCTCTGTCTCATGTCTTGGGATGAGTCTCTCTCAAAATGCCTCTGAACGCATGGGTATGGCTCCATGTAATGAAGTGTACATATCAGATAGAGAGGTAAATTTGACATACCTGCCTTATACTTCATGCCTTATATGGAGGGTGGTGCATTTTTTCTTTATTCTTGCATGACATTGTTATATGTGGCCTGAACTGCTATATCTAAGTATGGAATTATATGTTGTTGTACCCTGATCTTCAATATGCAATTGAAGATGCACTATATCATCCTTATCAGAGTCTTTAGACGTAAGCACGAATGGACGTCTCATATTGCTACTTTATACATGATTCTTCTGTTTTATTTTTGTCAAAATAATTCATGTGGCTTATGCATGTTTTTTGTTAATCAGTTTTTGTTTTGTGTAACTGATTACCAACTTCATTGTTTCTCATATTATGTCTTTATGGATGAATGACTGAATGAGAACATGTGCATTGGAAGGGGATAGTCGGTTGTTGTGTGAATGATAGGCTTGACATGCGTTGCTTTTTTCTCCAAACAATTATTATTGTCTGGGTAGGATCTCATAAAGTTTCCTTGTTATTTATACAAACATTTGTTTTATTTGCTGACATAGCTACTCGAAGAAGGCGAGGAAGGTAAGGAGCGGTCCAATTTGAGATTGAAACTTGAAGTTGCTATCCAGGTAACCTGATTAGTTAAACTTTTAATTTTTAAAGTGAAGTTTAGTTGTTGTTGTTTGTAGTTTTTCTGGAAGGAAACTAAATGTTTCAATTCTATTTAGGTCACAATATAGAGCCCATTTATTTTGTACTCCTTAAAATATGCTAAGAACATATAAAGAAAAAAAATCTGTCATGTTGTCCTATTTGTATATATTGTCACCATATTGTTACACATCTTGCTTTTTGTTGCAAGTTGGATGTTGGTTTTAGGTTTTGCTGCACACCTAAGGTTAATAACTGATGTAAGCATTTGCTAAGAACTCACCTGCCAACAATTTCATGGATCTGTGCGAAATTTTTTTTTTTTCATAAATAGAAACAAGACAATATGTAACTATGCCAACTCTGAAGTGCAAAGTAAAAAAGCAGTGTGTTGCGAGAATATAGGTGAACTTGTTTCTGTTATTGTTTGGCTTTGCAAACTCTTGTGAGTTTGTAAGTTTGCTGGAATACCTGTTTTATTACGTTTTTACATGTAGAGGGTGGGCCTTGGTGTAACAGTATGTTCGCTCCACTTTGACCTGGGTGTCTCAGGTTTGAAACATGGAAACGGTCTCTCTGCACGTGGGATAAGGCTGTATGCATCTGACCTTCCCCGGACCCTGCAGTGATGGAAGCCTCGTGCACTGGGATGCCTTTGTTCTATGTGTTTATATATAACTTGTGGCATGCTGTGAGACTATACTTTTGAGACTTGGGGTTGATTCCAAATCTTTTTCAACTTGATACCACTGCAATACTGCCTTCTTGATAAATAATTCGGTTTTATTCATTGTTCAGCATGTTTTACATGTGAATATGTTTATCCTTGTTCCTTTTGGTTAGTAAAGGTCAACCAGATACTGTTTTCTACTGCTTTTGTCCTTGGTCTTATGTTTCAACCTCTCTGTTTCTGGTACTCAGTATGGTTCTTTTAGGCACTACCACCTGCATAAACTTTCCACATTTTATGATTTCTCCACTATGGCAATGTATATATTTCATTTGATGCCTGCACAAAAGAGGCTGACATACTCCTAAGCAAATAATTTTATACTTCATTTGGAATTTACCAATTCATATTTTGAACTTAAACATGGATGTCTCTTCTCAGAAAAAAGAAAAGAAAAGAAAAGAAAAGAAAATGGATGGTCCTTTGCTATCTATATATCTGATATGACAAGTGCTTTCTTTCTTATGATTAAGGATGATCATGCCTTTCATCTTCTCCGTGTTTCCAATTTTTTATAGTTGCCCCAATCTATGAGCCCAGTATCCATTTGTTGCCATCCTATGCTTCTTAAAGAATGTCAGTTCCTTTGCTTGATGTTTGATGGAGTCCCTTGATGGAGGGTAATGGTGGAATTAAGAAAACGACAGGCAGATGACATTAGTATGTTTATTGCTCAGACTACTTTTTGCAGACTGATATGGACAGTTTTTTTTGGGCACATGCTACTAAAAAAAATTATTGAGTACTTGTAGGGTTCCAGGTTGGTTAAAGGGATTATAGCATAGGATATTTATGAAAGGAGCATACTTTAAGAACTTTTGATGATTGGTTGCTGATTTATGCCTGTGCATAGGGTTAAAATATTTTCTTGGAAAAAAGGAAAAGAAAGGGTTGCTTTGAAAGTTAAGGTGGATGGGAAACAAGCAAAAATTGTTGAATTGGCCATTCAGGTGTATTTAAGGTTTGTGGGCTGCTTTGTCTACATAAAGTTACCTTTAGGGAAGATAAACATGGAAGGAAGGAAGGAAAGGATGGAAAAGATGAAGATAAGAGGACCAGAGAGAATGGAACGGATGCAAGTAGAGGAGAGCATTACTAGGTCTTTCTCTCATCTTTCTTGTATGAAAATCAAAACCAAATTAGAACATAACAAAACTGGTTCATGGCCTTTTGATCTCCTCAGTGATGGGCCATAAATATTGAGAGAGAGTAGAGAAACAGCAGACTAGAGGAGGGTCTTAGCAGGCTTTTGTCTCATCTTTCTTGCGATAAAACCCAAAACATAGGTAGATATAGTAAACATGATTCATGGTATTTTGATCTCCTTACAACTGGATCACTCCAATCACTGTTCGCACTAATCCAAACTAGGCGGTTCAGCCTCTACCGAATCGAAATGATACCAAATAGGACAGGGTTCGGTTTATCGGGATGGTTTGGTTTATAAAACCCCTCTCCCCCTATTTTGATGGTTTGAGAGCCTTCAAGGGGGCTCTCCGCCTCTAGCTCTCTCTCTCTCTCTCTCTCCCCCCCCCCCCTCTTCAACGCTCTCTCTCTCATCCCTTCTTCGATGCCGACCGATGCCGTTGCTCTCGACGTAAGCCCCCTTTCTCCCTCGTCTCTTTCCCTCCCTCCCACCTTCTCTCTCTTTTCTCCTCCCTCTCCTCCCTCTCATCTTCTTCATAAGCCTCCCCTCCCTCTCTCTCTTCCTCCTTTCTCCCCTCTCCATAAACCCCCTCCCTCTCTCCCTCTTTATCTCTCTCTCTTCATCCCTCTCCCTCCTCCTAGTTCGTACGCCCTAGCTCGTATAGTACCAATATTGTACCGAACCGGTTGCTAGCTATATGAGCCTCGATACTGGTACGACAAACCTTGGCTTCACGTTGTCTTCTCATCCATCAACCATCATTATGCACTGAAGAACTTGAATACATCTCATTACTTGACTAAAAATCTCATATCTATATTTCCTTTACCAGATGCTTACTGTTTATCAATTTGGTGACTAGTATTTGATGACTTGATAGAACATGATAGTAAATAGGTTATAGCACAATTGTGTGGCATTAAAGTTGTTAAACACTGAAGCAAGGTTTGCCGTGTCGGTATCTGATGTTGTACCAGTATTAGGTTGATACAATATCTATACACTCGATATGAGGGTCTGTTTGGTGTATTAAGACTTGGTACGTTCCATATAGAGTCTTGCTTTGGCGCCAATATGATTTGGTATTGCCTGGTACGGAATGTTACACAATGGTACGACAACCCTTGGGCTCAAGGTTCCCCAATGCGGCAACCTCTGTTGGAGCCTTCGTGCAAGGTGCAAAGTGCACACCTTAACAAAGACCTACACAATATATACACATTTTTACATGCACTTATATATTATATATATATAGTGAATGTTTATCTATGTATGTGTGTATATTACATATATGTTTATGCATATCAGAAAAAGACTTATTGAAGACATAAAAGCACATAAAAAACATCTAAATAATTTCAGCCATACCAACAAGAATCATAGAAACCCACATGCATACGTTACAATGTGCACACACACACAACAAACACACAAATACATAGATAATCACAGCAGGCTACAATTACACGCAACACACTCCTAGCCACCCACGTTTACATACATGCCACAACAATCATAAAGTTGCAGCTCCTTTTGTACCTCAACTCCTCAGCAAGGTGTAAGCACCTTGATAAACTCGCCTCACCTTGTGGTAGGCAAGGCTTTGAGGTTGTCTAGGTGCAGCTTGCACCGCAACCGTACCTTAGGCTTTGTTATCTGGTCCCTTCAGATTTGCGTAAAGTACCTCTACGTGACACTTAAGCATGGATATTGTTATGACACTTAAATTTTTAGATATTAAAAGGATCTGATGTCTGGATAAGTCGCAGTACTTGATACACATACCTGATTCCATGTAACATGGACCTTAGGCATGACTTTAAAAACATCGATTGACATGACCACATTTAACGCCTTGTGGAGGGTAGTTTGGGGTTTCAACATTGAATATTCAAGGTTGCTGATAGTTAAATATGTGAGGGTGAACATTAGTGTGATGACTTGGTTCAAGTAGTGCACATGGTTCAATCCAGGGCATAATGATGTTGTGCAAGTTAGCTGACGTCAGGGAGGTGTTGAATTTTGGCTGAAAACTCGAATGAGAAAGGGTATATCATCGCAACTGATTATGGCGAGGTAGAAATTCCACTACGACAAGTATGACACAGGGGCGGACGGTAGTTGGAAGAGGAGCAGAGGTAGATCACTCTCTTCCAAAACCAAAAAACTCTACTTTGGCTGGCCACTCTAAGGATACAGTTCTCACACGCTCACTCGCAAATCCTAGGAGTCCACTAAAAGAGAGGAGAGAGAGAATAGAGTGAAGGCAATAACAATTCTCAATAAGAGAATTCTTACTAATCAATAACTCAAGTTTCTCTAATATGACTACGAGAGGAACTCCAATGGAGGTATTGATAAGTAGTATAAGGGGACTTTTTTCTTCAACTTTCCAATGTGGATTCCAAGTCCTATTCCAACTCGAAGAACCCTAACTACTTTCCTAATAGTATCAAAAGTTCTTAAAAAGAAAGTTTACAAAAGTCAAAATTTCCTAAAATGAACTAACATTAAACTTTCCTAACAAAATAAAACTCATGTTGGATTCTAAGACCTGTGTCTTTGGGATTCGTAGCTTGTGAGGCATGGACCCATGACTTGTGAGGCCTGGACTCGCAACTTGTGTGGGCGGGACTCACGACTCGTGCGGCAGCATGTGTGCCCTAGGCGTTTCGGCTTTATTAGCATAGTCTTGTGTCAAGTTAACATGGTTCATGCACTATTCAACATAGTTTGAGAATGATTTGGTGTGGGTGGCATGGTTTTGTTATGGTCTAATGCAGTTTGAGTATTGCTTGGCACGGTTTGGCCTTATATGGCTAGTGTATTTAATCAAGGATATAATTGCTAGCGTGTATTGGCTTGTACTATGTGTGCTGTACCATGCCAATCAAGTATCGATTTCAATATGCCCCTTAGTACCAGTTCATACGAACACATGTTACGGCATCTCACTAGTATTGTGATAGCATTAAGAAGTATACCATGTCTCACTATTGTACCTTATTATAATAATACATACTATACATTACATATAAGGTAACAATATATGTACTGATATTGATATTTCAGTCCTTATATGTGGTAGCCTGTAAGCTCTTATAGTGGGTTTGCCCAACCTTGAACATGCAACAAACACAAAAGTTGTTACTAATAGTTGCTAAACAATGCTTTTCTTTACATCCTTTGGCAGATTTCATGATAAAATTTTCCAGACAGGCATAGTAGGCTTTCAGTCACTGAAGTGGTAGTTTTAGTCATTGAATTGATGCTATCTTATGATTGTCGAAGACTAATATGAGATGATACCTCACAAGTAGAAGTATTCTCTTGTTAGTTACTGCAAATTAATTATCTTGTGGAATTTGGAAGCTCTGACAACAAATTGCTTTAGGCTAGATACACATATATGATAGATGAGTAGCGCTGATTTTTCCTTTTTACCTGTGCCACTGTAATGAAAAGTAAATTATGTCTAACATTGGAGGCATCTTATATCTCTTCTTGAATATGTATTGTTATTGAACCAAGTTCTTGACCAAGGCCTTGAAAAAGATCATTGTGATGATAGTACAGTTAAGCCAATTTAATGAAATTGTATCATTCATCAACAATGTAACTTTGTTGTTTGTAAACCTTTTTTTATACGGTTTCGAACCATTTCACTCATATAAAATAATTTCAGCTAGTAAATAGCAAACTAAACATAGTTGACAGAACCAATGTAAGTCTATGCAAAATGTATAGCCAAGAAATGCAATGAAAGTGGATTCCTTTGGTGATTTTTAACACTTGGACAAGTCCTGTTCTGTTGACCTGCCTCAGAAACATATAATATCATGCTATTATGGACCGGTGAATCTTATTTATGATACCTTGGGGCCTTTGGCTCTGGTTGATTGCTCAAAAAGTGATAGAGAACAATGTTGATGGAGAATCTTATTTTCCATTATGAAAAGAAAAATTTAGGAGAGAAGAGCAGGGAGGAATTAGGAGCTAGATATTTTTGGACAGGGATAATGTTTTTCATCACCAAAAGGAATCAATTTGATACAAAATAACAAAAGACAAATAGATCAACATGACTTAATCATGTCTACAACTAGACAATTTTCTTATTTTCACCAAACATGACAGAATTCCCAAATTGGCTATACGTTTCCTTTCTCTCATTTTCTTGGCAACAAAACGGAGGGTGTCAAAACAAGGATTGAAATACTGGTACCTAGGGCAATATTTGTTTTTTCAAGAATGATACTGTACCGACCCATACTACACCAACCTTTGGGATGGTGGTGCATACCAGTATGTAAATTTGAGGTGCTTTATTCCTGTCTTGTTGTTTTTTTCAGTTTTCTGTGGTTTAGATATGTAATTTGGATATTAAATCAGTCTTTTTCTTTCTTGATGTGCAATATGGATGTGGATTGAAATGAAGTTCATCTGATCACGTACTTGATTGATTTGGTTGGCATTTGTTGTCTTGTAGAACAATCGATTATGGCAGCGAATTGCCTATATCACAAGGACTTAATTTTGTTTCCTATTCCCTATCACTGGATTTCTGTATTTCTGTAGTTGGATAATTAGAATATTTCCTTTTACTATTAAGTTGGAGAATTTTATTTCTTGTATGATTTTGTATCGGGTTTAATATCCACTTTACTTGCCGTTCACATTTCACTCTTGGTCCGCCAGCATCCACCTTTTCTGAAAAAAATTTCTGTTCCAATCAGGATGAGCTTGATATGGACCAAATCAGCCTTGGTATTGGTTTATACCAGTCAAACCATTCAGGATGGTTGGTTTGTCGCTTTTCTATGCTTTTAAAAAAATTATTTGCCTGATCAGAATGGGTTTCGTACCGGTCTTACCAGCCTTGATGCTGGTTGGTATTGATTGGGACGACTGCTACGTCCCTATTGTGCCTGTTTCGGCAAGCTGGCACCCATCCCGGTGCTATTTTCATGCTAGAACAGTATGGTACTGGTGGTATCATTCTGTCTTGGCAGTATTTAAATCCATGTATCAAAAGTTTTACCTTTTTGATGATGTCAGTCCTATATCCATGAAAGCTTTCAGCATTATATTCAATATATAGAGGCTTTGTAATGCAGCTCCAATTAATTTAAAGAAGAATTGAAAAAGCTACGAAATCTATAATGATTTTATTGTGTAACTTTTTTTGATTTGTAATATGTTACACTGTCACTGTCTAGAGAAGCCGATCCTTAATACCTTTTCTTGGCATCTTTCCTTGTTTAACTTGGTAATAGCTTTAGTATTATTTATATGCAATTTTTAGTTAATATTAGTTTTGCTGGAGGATTTTCTGATTGGCATGGTAGTTTTGTGCAGGCTGTTCTCAATTTACAGGCCTCTCCGGAGTATTCGAAGGAAGTCAGTGATTACAAAAATCTGATTAAGACCTTGGTGATGGGTACTGCAAAATTTATCTCAAAAACCTAGAGTTTCATTTTCAAAGTAGATGCAAATGGGCCTAATATTCTTGTCACATCCAGTATCTTTTCATACAATGCTTGAGATTTTTTGTGATCCCTTCACTACTTCAAATTTAGTTTCTTGTTAATTTTTCTTTGACCATACTTTTTAATTCTACTTATTTCCATTTGGTGTTTCCTTTTTGATCAGTTTTTGTTATGTCTTGTGCAAAGCTTATCTTTGCTTTTCTCTTAGAACTTGTGGCTCAATCAACTATGTTTGATATCCACATGGGGCTTAGAGAGGGAGAGAATTTGCTAATTCTCAGTATAGCAGAGAAGCAAGGAGAATGAAAGAAGGGAAAAATATAATTAACAAAAAGGGTACAACTTTATTCGTTTATCCATGATAACCTTACTTTGTTCTCTTTAGAACTTGTAGCACATTCAACTATGTTTGATATCCACATTGTGTGTATAAAGGGAGAAATTTTCTAATTCTAGGTACAGTAGAGAAGTGAGGAGTATGGTAGACAGAAGAAGAAAAACATTATTAACAAAAAGGGTACAACTTAATTTGTTTATCCATGATAACCTTGCTTTTTTCTTTTATTGGATGGTGTGAGGCTGTGAGCTAGCCTCTCCTAAGTTTCAACATGACCATCACATGATCTCTAAGTGAGGGTATGGACATTATGAAAATCATAATTTCAGGCTCACGTCCCTGATTAACTAAAGCTCAAGGTATGGTAAAAGAAAATGCTTAACAAGAAAGAAAAAGTCTCTTCCTTCTCAAAGAAGAAGTGCCATCCAGTAACTGATAAAGTTCAAACAAAAATGCCAGAAATGGGCAACTTGCCACATGATATATAACTTAGGAAATATAAGCGTAGGTAACAATTACATTAGAAATGAAGACCAACACTAGTGGGTTTATGGTTTATGATTAGAATCTTATGATTTGGTAAAAGTTGGAGGTCAAGAAATTTGAGTTGTAAGATTTGAATGGAGTCTCCTGATTTTAATCTATGGAGAAGAGCATTCCAGATTTTTGGATTTGAATGGATTTAATAATCTAATTGCTTGCATGTACTGAGAATTCGAATGTCTCTTCATTACTACTTTGGTCCTCTCAGTGAAATCACAAATTTAGCGTTCAAGAATGTCTTGGCTATGGGAAAGGTTTTACAGTTGAAAAATTCTTGTGGATGACCAGCCATAATTAAAAGTGAATTTAGAAGAAACAAATAAAAAATTGTAAAATCAGCGATACATCCTTATATAGTTTAATACGACCCTCTCATCAGGTCCACATGTGGTGCAGGGTTAGGATGCCCCAACTATGTTTGTTGGTGGGAGGCGTAAATCTTGCAAAATAAATTGAGATGGAAGAGAAGGAAATGAAAAACTAATATGATATTTTATGGTCTTCTAAAGAATTTAAAAAGTAAGAAACTGTAGCTCGTGTTCAGAGGATTAATTGGAATCTCACCAATTCCTTCTCTTGATTGGACTAAAGTTGGATGAAACTTCTTGTTGGCATCCTATACTTGAATCAGCGAGCTTGCTAACAGGGCTACTCTTCTACTGCACTGGTGAAATCTTTTGAATAAATCCAAGGAGTTGCTTAACAATATCTCAAAAGTAAGAAAGAACACTCATTGCATTTAATTGAAAAGAACTTAATTTTCTTATGTGGCATGTGGGTACCTCTACACTTGTACATGGCTTAACTCGAGTTGAAAGAAAGATAACTGCTAATAAGCCTTGATTTAGGTGGACATGGTCGACATGAGAGTTGGAAAGTTGTATTATGAAGTGTTATGTGTTAATTTAGAATCTAGAATGGGAGCAATTGGTGATCAATACTAATCCTAATTGACTTCTTATTCAATAAGTTAAACCATGGTCTGCTGTGCCGGTATCGGGCTCCGGATTGGTTGCCTAGCGGCATGGGTCGGTATGGGCCTGTGCTGTGCCGTGTCGGGCTTGCACTGACACAGTAGAGGAGGTGGGGGAGAGGGCGAACAGGAGAGAGGAAGGGTGGCAGAGGCCGGCGAAGGTCGGCGACCCGGGCAGGAGGCGGAGGAAGGCTCCGGGGCCGAAAAACAGGCTGGGTCTCATGTTTCATTTGAAATACGGGTTCGATCCCTTTTTTTATTTCGCGATTTTTAAGTGAAATCGGCAAATCGCTTGCCAACTTAAAAATTTCAAAATTAAATAGGGGCCCGAGCCCCTGTTTCAGAGGATCCGGCTTGTTTTTCGGTCGCGGAACCTGAACTAGCGTCCTCCGTGCGGCTCGCCGGCCTCCGTCTTTCTCTCTCTTCCTTCCTCTCCTTTCCCCGCTCGCTCTCTTTCTCTCTTTTCTTCTTCTTTTCTTCCAGCAATGGATTTCGTTTTCGTTGCCGGAACCATCCTGGTCTGCCACTGGGACGGCTTGGTACAACTGGAACCGCCCGGTTCGGGGACGGTTCCACTGACCTTGAGTTAGACAAGTGACAGATGATTAGACACCCTATAGATTAGTGTAAAATCAAGTATAAATCATCTAAGATACCAAATGCAATCCATAATACTCTTGCCTTGTCCCAACTATGTGGATTGTTTTTGTGGTTTGAACTAAATCTAGGTGAACTCATCGGTGTAGGATTTGATGTCGTTATTTGGTGTTGAATTGATTCTGATGCTCTATGGGAGCATGTCAGAACCTTTGGCTTTGTTCCTGGTAAAGCTAGGACTTTTCTTGTTGTCTAGCAGTCTCTAGATGTGTTTTGTGGTTCACTTGGGACCCGAAGCTTAATATGCGGCTGGGGTTGGCTCTGTTCTGCAATACTTCTACTTGGTCTGATAGTATTTGCTTCTTGAGGGTTTCTAGATTTGCTCAACAACATTTTTAAACATCTGCACATAGACACCTATTCTCTTTTATCTTGTTGGTTGTTTAGGCTTCTTGATCTTCTGCATGGGCTTTATTGAGTCTTCATTTTGAGGGTCCTGAAAGTTCATTTTTTTCAATGCGGATGAAAGAATAGGTGGCCATTACCATGGTACATGACCTTATTGTTAGAGAGCCACGATCATCCTAATAAGAGCACCAGCTTTCATAAGGATTTTGTAGCACTAAACTTCCTAGGGTGAATGTGGACCGGATAAAATCTGTCCGAATTCATTTTCGTATTCGAACCTAGTCGGATCTGGATAGAAATTCAAGCATCCGATTAATATCCACATATGTATCCATATTCGTCAATGAAAAATGGATATGGATATGGATAGATAACTATCCGATCTGTATTTGAATATCCAATTCTATTTATAACCCTATTTAATTTTATATAAAACTCATTAACTTTTAAGGAAAATATATAACCGCATTAACATGCTGTTTAGTTGATTTACTATTCAATTAGTAATATCTTTGATTTTGTGGTCATAAAGTTTAATTATCCAACTTATATTTGTATGTATATCCATACTTTCAGTATCTGATTTGTATCCATATCTGTTTAAAACAAATATGGTTAAGAATTTTTGCATCCGATTAATATCCGTATCGGTAATTGTATTTGTCAGATAAGACAAAAATGGATATGGATATACTGGTATCCAATCCAGTTTCAGCCCTAAAACTTCCTTATAGCATCAAGCCCTTGTATATTATACACCTTTTCTGTAAGATAATTTATTATCATGAGCTCATGATATTATGTGGGATTGTGGTGTGCTTCTCTGGTTTCAGATTCAACTTTTGTACCGTCTAAATTTGGTCACCATTGATCGATCTTCACTGTATATGATGAGTGAAACATTTTATTGCTGTAGAGGACAACTTTGCTTGTACCAAAAAAAAAAAAGGACAACTTTGCTGAGGATGCTTTTGCTCTTTGAAATCCTACTTGTCATATTCCTTTGCTAGGGCAACCATGGGTGGAACACCAAGGAAGGATAGTGAGGCTCGACCATTACATAGGGCACATCTTTTTCTTTTTTCCCCCTTCTTAATGATCTTCATCTTCTGTTTGCCATCACAAAGTGCCATATTCTTGTACAAGTAGTTGGAAATTGTCTTGTTTGGCCACGGTCATGGCGTGCAGCTGTTTCTTAGAATATCTGAAGACAGAATTGTGCTGTTATATGTGTCACGAGCTTGTTGGTTCACAAGAAAATGAGCCGCCCCCCCCCCCCCCCCGGGTGGTGGGTGGGAGGGGAGGGGGTGGTTGTTAAGAAGAAAGAAATTTCTTTTAAAAGAGAACTTAGTTACATGTGAAGGGTATGGCAAATGTTAAATAAATTTTCTTTTATCTAGCCATGATTTTTGTTTTTTTTTTTCCAGGGATGGGGTTGGGGACTAGTGATATGACTTTGTGATATTCATAAATAATTTTTGAAAAGGTAGTAGTACTTTCATTGAGATGCTTCAAGTATCTAGCTTTAAGCACAACAAATACGAAAAAAAGGAAATTTTAGATGGGTTATTAAAAAAGAAGGAAAACTAGATGAGGGATGTACTTGACTTCATCCTCATTGTCCTTGAGTCTATAAGCCAATGTTAGGGATTCAATTAAACAGAAGAAGATTTTCCTCCTTTTTGAGCCACTGCAAGCAGTAGATCATCCTAAATAACTTTGTGAAGTATCATCATAACTTGCAATTATGATGGTCATGTAGAGAGGATGGGCTAGCAAAGATGGAGCACTTAACTCGTCTGGAGTGATTTTTTTTTTTTTTTGGATTGAAAGGATTTCTAAGGTTTGGCTAGGAGTGGGGGTTCTTAACTTTATGAGGTTAAACCTTTTAGATTTTAAAAGATTAGGAGTAAGAAATTCTCAGGACTTTTTCTTGTCTGGTGTGAGCAAATTTGGACCTTCTCAAATTGAGAGAGTTTGAATAAGAAAAGTCTCTGGTTTTCCTAAGACTTTTAAGGTGCATTTGTTTCATGATTGGAATTGAAATTGGAATCAGAATGGATTGGAATGACTGGTTTTCCCATTGTTGTTGTTTCATTCACTTAAAGGCAGGAATCGAAATCAACCCAAATTTTCAATTTTACCCTTGAATTAAAATCTTCAGAAATTAATTGTTTTCATCTATTTTGATATATTTATCTTATTTGATATTAAAAACACACATCAGGGGACTTGAAATTGAACATCATATATCAATTGGCTTCTCTAAGGATGATATTTTTTTTCCAATTTGTTAATTACTCTTGTGAATATCCCTCAATTTGAAAATTTATTTTTGTATATTAATAATTTTATATTTGTTATATGATATATTTGTTTGTTAACATTTATAGAGTATAATTAGTAATTATTGACCAATTGAAAGACGACCTAATATATGTGAAAGAGAAGTTAGGAAGATGGGTTGCCATCCACTCTCTCTCGTCAAGATCAACATTTCTTCAATATTTAAATTTTCTGCTATAGTGTGAGGGGCACTGGGTAGGTGGAATGTAAAATTTATGTTTCTTTAAATCAAGGATTGCCGAACTGGTACCGGTCGGCCACCGGACTGGTTCGGTATGGGTTTAGACCGGTACCGAATGGCCAAACAGGCCACAGCGCGCGCGCGGCGCAGTGTGGCATTAAATGCCATAGTAACCGGACTCGGTGCTGGTTCGCACCGAGTCCTGGCCGAATTGGACGGAACTGGTCCAGTTTCGTTTAATTCGGCCTTGTATCGGTCAGTAGGCCCGGAACCATTTTCTGTAGCCGTACCGATTTGGTCAGAGACCGAACCGGTTCGGTACGGGCTGAACTGGCTGATACGGGCTGGTTCAGCATTTCTTGCTTTAAATGCTATTTATCCAAAGCGCGTATATATACAAAAAAATTAACATCAATACAAAATTAAATTAGTGGGAGTGTGACTTCGTGAAAAGAGAAATTAACTGCCATGGGGCCAAAAAAAAGCACATTTTTAACATCTTGGCCTAGGGTTTGGAACACATCATAAAAGGAAAAGGATAACGTCGCATCCTATTAAGAAAGCAACATAACATCCTATTAAAGGAAAAAGATAGCAAAACAACCGTTAATCTATGTTATGAAGTCCTAACAAGAATCCCATAAAGAAACTAATGTAGCATCCCAAAAAACTGATGTCCCTCTATCAAAAGGGACAGGTTGCTTTCACAATATAGGTTAACAGTTATTTTTCTATCTTTTTCCTTTTATGGGATACTATGTCACTTTCTTTATGGTTATCATTTTCCTTTTATAACGTGTTTTGAAGTTTAGATTTGCTAAGATGTTAAAAATATGTGCTCTATTTTTTGGCCCCATCGGGTTAATTTCTCTTTCTAGAAAGCTGCTCTCTGCCCCCAATTAATTTTGTATTGATGCTAATCTTTTTGGTATATATGCGCTTTAGATAAATAACATTTAAAGAAACATCAATTTTATATTGTACCGGCTCAATGTTTCTTACACTATAACAGAAGATTTGAATATTGAAGGAATGTCAATGTTGACGAGAGAGTGGATGGCAACCCATCTTTCCAACTATTTAACATATGTTAGGTCATCTTCCATTTGGTCAATACTTACAAATTATATTCAATAAATGTTGACAAGAAAATATATAATATAATAAGTATAAAATTATTAATATACAGAGATAATTTTCAGTTTAAGGGATATTCACAGGAGCAATCAACAAATCGACAAAAAAATTATCATCCCTAGAGAAGTCAGTTCTTAAATTGTGTTCAAGTTCAAGTCCCCTGATGTGTATTTTTAATGTCATATAAGGTAAATATCTCAAAAATAGATGAAATAATCAATTTTTGAAGATTTCAGTTCAAGGGTTAAATTGAAAATTTGGGTTGATTCCAATTCTTGCCTTTCAATGAACCAAACCAAAACAATGGGAAGCGGTTATTCCGATTCCGATCCTAGTCACGAACCAAATGTGCCAGGGAATATGGCCATTCCGATTTCCATTTTGATTCCAATTCTGGTCACGAACCAAACACGCCCTTTATGGCTCCATTCATGCTTAAAGAAAAAACATGTTTTTAATTGAAAAAGGAAAGCGCAATTTCCAAGGAAGTGTGTCTAGAATAGAGGAAGAAATAGTATCTTGAAGATATTTGCACAAATAAAATAGTAAGGAGAAGGAACATGGAAGTAGCCATTTTCTTGTGAAATAAGCTAAGAATGGTTGCCAGGAGGGATTCTCATTTCTTATTAGATTCTGAGGTCAGAATTTGGAGAACTAACGAACAATTGGTAGAAGTTGTGATAGACCGATATAACAAGATCTGCTATGATGGGTTTTTGCCATTTATTGAAGTGATATGTTATGTTTTACCAATTATTTGCTTACATGTTGCAGGAATGAAGACCATAATTTGGAGCATCACTAATTGTCATATGCCACGCCCACAGGTTTATATCTATTTGTTTCCATGCTTCATATGTGGATGCCACTTTGTTGTCTGATGTATGATTTTTTTTTGCTTTAGGTTTCACCATCATCACATGGCACACATCAGCAAGTGCAGGTCTCACCTTCAACTAATGTGCCACCTTCACATGTGTTTAAAGGGATGAGGGAGGATGAGGTATTGGCTGTCCATGTGTTTCTTGTTGCCTTTCCTCTTTTTTATGGACCCAACTCATTTGTTTCTGATGTGAATTTTGATAGGTTCAGAAGGCCTCAGGTGTTCTGAGGAGTGGTGTTCTCTGCTTAGCTCTTTTTAAAGAAAAGGATGAGGAAAGGGAAATGTTGCAACACTTTTCACAGATTTTAGCTATAATGGAACCCCGAGACCTTACGGACATGTTTTCATTGTGTTTACCAGAACTCTTTGACTGCATGATAACAAACACTCAGTTGCTTCATATATTTTCCACCCTTCTACAAGCTCCTAAGGTCCTCCGACCCTTTGCAGATGTTCTGATAAATTTTCTTGTCAGCAATAAACTTGATGCTCTTAAACATCCAGATACTCCTGCAGCAAAACTTGTTTTGCAACTTTTTCGATTCTTATTTGTTGCTGCTGCAAAGGCTCATACAGAATGTGAACGCATACTGCAGCCTCATATTCCTGTGATAATGGAAGTTTGCATGAAGAATGCTACTGAAGTTGAAAAGCCTCTTGGTTATATGCACCTTCTTCGTAGTATGTTCCGGTCATTGAGTGGTCCGAAGTTTGATAGCCTGCTGAGAGATCTTATACCATCATTGCAACCTTGTCTTAACATGCTGCTATGTATGCTTGAGGGGCCCACTGGTGAAGATATGAGGGAACTTGTTCTGGAGCTTTGTTTGACATTACCTGCTCGCTTAAGTTCCTTACTTCCTCACATTCCTCGCCTTATGAAGCCTCTGGTTTTAGCTCTGAAGGGAAGTGATGACCTTGTGAATTTAGGACTTCGGACACTTGAGTTCTGGATTGACAGTCTGAATCCTGATTTCTTGGAACCTAGTATGGCAAATGTCATGTCTGAGGTCATTCTTGCTTTATGGTCTCACTTGAGGCCCCTGCCATACCCATGGGGTACAAGAGCTTTGCAACTGCTTGGTAAGTTAGGTGGCCGTAACAGGCGTTTTCTCAAAGAACCCCTCACGCTTGAGTGTAAAGAGAACCCTGAACATGGACTTCGTTTGATCCTTACATTTGAGCCTGCCACCCCATTTTTGGTATCCCTGGATCGTTGCATACACCTTGCTGTAGCTGCAGTTATGCAAAACAGTGGTGGCATGGATGCATTCTACAGGAAACAGGCTCTTAAATTTCTTCGAGTATGCTTAACATCATTGCTGAATTTGCGGGGAAATGTACCAGTTGAGGGAGTGGCCCCTGATAACCTTGGAGCATTGCTAATTTCTTCTGTGGATCCTTCAAGACGCCGTACAGAAACCTCGGATATGAAGGTAAGTTTGAAGTTTCTGTTGTAACTCCTGAAATCATAGAAGTTTTATTGATTAATGTTAATTAAATTCTGCATCTTTGCCATAAAAGAGAACACAATATTTCTTTTCATTGTGAAATTTGATTTTAAAATTTATAACTAAAAGGAAAATCATTCCATCTATCATCATTTTGTGTCCTCTAATGCTTTTATCATGCACTTATGATATATCGAGCCCTTTTCTCTTTTTTTTTTTGTGAAAACTAGGACAGAAGTCCAATATATTTTTCTGATTTTAGTGTTATTAATGCTTTTCTTTTTCAACCATTCCTTAATTCTTGATGCCATCTTCGGCAGAATTGCCATCTTTATGATCAGCAACATGCTTCTGCAAAATGGCATAATTTAGTAGCATTAGCATCTTACTAGTATATGGAGTTATGGACAGAATTTGCATGCCAATGCCTTTGTATGCGCCTCAAATGTTAAAGAAAGTAGTGAAATGGTACTTGCTCCAGTGGAAATATTCCTCTGCTTAACAACAAGAATTCTAAGTTCGACTCTTGGATGGCGCATTCTGAACATCCGGACTTGGATAATTATAGTGTAGGTTGATCTCCCTCCCTTTTCTAAAAGGAAAAAGAGAGTATTAACACATTGCAAGATTAAATTATTTAGGATTTTAATTATTAATAATCATATAACCTAAATACAAAACTTGTATGGTTTTGTAACAATGCTATAACAATTTGGTTTGTACTGCTAAAATGGCTAAAATAGTTCATAATTCTGTTGCAACAGTCTTTGCCAATTTAGATATATGGCCATGTTATGCAAGTAATGTTGTTTATCAACTGAAGACTTTTAAAAATCCTATGGACTATGGTGTTAGTTCTTAATGGTTATATTTAGTGTTAACTTGGTCTGGAGGTACTTCCATTAAGATATAGACATGCATGATGACCTCTAATTAATGACACAAACACAAACACATGAATATATATATATATATATATATATATGTATATATGTATGTCTGTTATATATATATATCAAGGTTTGCCGTATCGATACCGGACCCTGTACCGGTGCCACACTAGCATAGTATTGGTACGGTCCAGAGTTTTTTTGGCGTACCGAAGGTTGGTATGCCATCCGTACCGGTATTGAATTGATACGATACGGTATGCCTGGTATCGTCTGGTATGGTACGATACGGCATACCACTATGTATATACATATGTATGCATATATATGTACATATATATACACACATACACACATATACGTGTCTCTATGTGCATATATATGTGTATATATATGCACATATATATACACACATATGTATATATATATATCTCTGTGTATATATATGTATATATTTATGCGCATATATATATAGATATATGTATATATCTATGTGTGTGTGTATATATATCTTTGTATATATATGTATATATCTATGTGTGCATATATATGTATGTATATATATATATACACAAGCACACACACATACATGTACATATGTACATATGTACATATGTACATGTACATATGTACATATGGACATACACACACACACACATATATGTGTCTTTGTGTGTATATATATGCACATATATATACACACATATGTATATATATATATATCTGTGTATATATATGTATATATCTGTGTATATGTATATATGTATGTATGAATGTATGTATATATAGATACACACACGCATATGTATATATATATATATAGACACACACATGTATATATATATATATATAGACACACATGTGTGTGTATATACATATATAATATATACACAGACATATCTATCTATCTATTTATATATATATAGATTTATATAGACACACACACACACACACACACACACACACACACACACACATATATATATATATATATATAGACACACATATATAATACATGTGTATATACATATATAATATATACACAGACATATCTATCTATCTATTTATATATATATATATAGATTTATACACACGTGTGTGTGTGTGTGTGTGTGTATATATATATAGACACACACATATATACATCAATAGATACATACATTTATATACATACACGCACACACACACATATATACATATATATACATATACATATACATATACAAATATACATACATATACATATACAAATACACACACACACATACATACATATATGTATGTATACATACATATATGTATGTATACATACATATATGTATGTATACATACATATATGTATGTATACATACATGCGTACATACAGATATCTATATCTATATATATCTATACACACACACACACATGCATATGCATATATACATATGCATATATACATACATACATATAGATATATATGTATGTATATATCTATATGTATGTATGTATATACACACACACATACATACATACATATGTATGTATAGATACACATGCACATACACATATACAGATATATATACACACATATACATATACACACACACACATATACAAATCTATATATATATAGACACACACACACACACAAGGTTTGCCGTACCGGTACCGAACCCCGTACCGGTGCCGTACTAGTATAGGCGTACCGAGTGTCGGTACGGTACGGTATGCGGTACGCCAGGCGTACCGATACCGGTACCCATCGGTACAGGTATGGTACTTTTGGTACCGACCGGTACCGATCGGTACAGCGAACCTTGCGGCACACATATGCAAATATATATATATATATATATATATATATATATGCATTTATGTTTGTAGGGGTGGCTTTTATATTTAAATTTGTCTCCAGGAAGTATGTAGATCATCTTAAAACTTATAAGGATCTTAAGCTATTGATCTTTGATCTATTTACCTTGTAGGAGCTTCTTGACCTTGTAATTCATTGACTATATCATAAACTTATCCTTGTTGACAGGTTGATTTGGGTGTGAAGACAAAAACTCAACTAATGGCTGAGAAATCTGTTTTCAAGACTCTCCTGATGACAACTATTGCAGCCAGTGCAGATCCTGAGCTGCAAGATGCAAATGATGAATTTGCTATTAATGTGTGCCGTCATTTTGCGATGCTTTTTCATGTTGATTATTCTTCAGCTAACTCTTCTGTCACAATAGGGCATCAAGTTGGTTCTGTGCTCTCATCAAGTGGTCACATGAATTCCAGATCAAGGGGTAGCACTTCCTCTAATCTTAAGGAGTTGGATCCCCTAATTTTCTTGGATGCATTAGTAGATGTGCTTTCCAGTGAAAACCGACTCCATGCCAAGGCCGCTCTTACTGCTTTGAATGTGTTTTCTGAAACACTTCTTTTTCTTGCACGAGCAAAACATACTGGCGTGCCCAGTTCAAGGGGTGGCCCTGGGACACCAATGATGGTTTCTAGTCCATCACTGAATCCTGTATATTCACCCCCCCCAAGTGTCCGAGTTCCTGTATTTGAACAACTTTTGCCTCGTCTACTCCATTGTTGTTATGGAAGTACTTGGCAAGCTCAAATTGGAGGTGTAATGGGGCTTGGGGCTTTAGTTGGCAAAGTCTCTGTTGAGACTTTATGCATTTTCCAAGTGAGAATAGTGCGTGGTCTTATATATGTGCTCAAAAGACTACCAATGCATGCCAATAAAGAGCAGGAAGAGACAAGTCAAGTCCTTTCTCAGGTTCTCCGTGTGGTGAATAATGTGGATGAAGCAAACAATGAAGCTCGCAGGAATAGTTTTCAGGGAGTTGTTGAATTTCTTGCTATGGAGCTCTTAAACCCAAATGCCTCTATCATTGTAAGAAAGAACGTGCAATCATGCTTGGCACTTTTAGCTAGCAGGACTGGTAGTGAGGTGTCTGAATTGCTGGAACCTTTTTATCAACCTATGCTTCAGCCTCTTATAATGCGACCACTACGGTTGAAGAATATCGAGCAACAAGTATTAACAATTGCTATCCAACTACTAGCTGACTTCCTAAATCACAGATTTTTCTTTTTTACCTTAGAATTATAAAGTTGATACCATTCTTTTCCTTTACAGGTTGGTACAGTAACAGCTTTGAACTTTTGCCTTGCCTTGAGGCCGCCTCTTCTCAAGTTGACGCCAGAACTAGTCAATTTCTTGCAAGAAGCACTGCAATTTGCTGAGGCTGATGAAACAGTTTTGGCCACAAAGTTAATGAATCCCAAAGTGGTGACTACATTTAACAAGCTTCGGACAGCATGCATTGAACTGCTTTGTACTGCGATGGCTTGGGCTGATCTGAAGACACCAAATTATGCTGAGTTGCGTGCGAAGATCATTGCAATGTTTTATAAGTCCCTTACCTGTCGGACCCCAGAGATTGTGGCTGTGGCAAAGGAAGGGCTTCGTCAGGTTTCTAAGATTTTTCCCCCTTTTTTTGTTTCACTGTAGTATGCTTTTATTTAAATCATGATTTTTCTGTTCAAGTAACTAACCTAGATGTACTGTAGGTGCTCCATATTTCAACTATAGGGTATATGGTGTTTTATATACTGTTTTATCTTCTGATCATGATGTAAACTATTTAGAAGTTGCTTTTTAGGTTATTCAGCAACAAAGGATGCCAAAAGATCTTTTGCAGAGCAGCCTGAGGCCTATTTTGGTTAACTTAGCACATACGAGAAGTCTTACCATGCCCTTGCTGCAAGGATTGGCCCGTCTGCTTGAACTTTTATCCAACTGGTTTAATGCCACTTTGGGCGTCAAGTTATTGGATCACTTGAAGAAATGGCTAGAACCTGAAAAGCTTGTGCAAAGTTCAAAGGCCTGGAAGAATGGAGACGAGCCGAAGGTTGCAGCAGGTATTCTTGCTTGCTTGATTGTTCAGTTTGCTGCTTCAGTGCTGGTTTCTGATTATGTGTTTTGTCTTCTGCAGCCATGATTGAAATCTTCCACCTTCTCCCTCCAGCAGCTGGGAAGTTCCTAGATGAACTTGTGACTATAATAATTGATCTGGAAGGGGCACTTCCCCAGGGACAGTTTTATAGTGAAATCAACAGCCCTTATCGTCTCCCACTTGCCAAATTTTTAAATCGTTATGCCACAGATGCTGTAGACTATTTTCTTGCTCGATCAGGTCATCCAAAATATTTCAGACGGTAAGCATGTGGCTGTATGATTAATTGATAAGGAACTCATAGATGGAAGTAAGAGTAAGTTTACTAGTTTTCTTCTGCTCCAAACTTTGTTTTTCAGGTTTATGTATATTATCTGCTCAGATGCTGGTCAGCTTCTAAGAGAAGAACTTGCAAAGTCACCACAAAAAATACTTGCAAGTGTTTTTCCTCAATTTTACTCACAAGCTGAAGGATCCACAGCACAACCTGGCTCTTCGAATGATGAAGGCCTTATTAACCCCAAATCCGATAATTTTGCTGGTCCATCTCCAGTAAACTTGGGTGCATGTTCTGATGGTTACTTTCATGGACTGGAGCTTATCTCTACTTTAGTTAAATTAATGCCTGAATGGTTGCATGGTAACCGTGTTGTATTTGAGACATTATTAGTTGTTTGGAAATCACCAGAAAGGATTGCTCGTTTACAAAATGAACAGGAACTAAGTTTACTGCAGGTACATTTTCTGATTTCCTCTTCCTCCTCCTTTGTCTCTCTCTGTGTTGCATCTCTGCTGGGGGTTCCTTATGTTATTTGATGATGTAATTAGACTGTTTGAGAAATTAATTGTTGTGTAGTGGAAGGGAATTGGTAGGTGATATGACAGTCAACATAAATGTAATTGACAGGAAAATGTCCCTGCATTTGGTCAAGTCTGCATGCCTTTATTCCCCATTAGATTTTTATTCTTGTTTCAAGCACATTTTCAAACTCCATTTCTAATTCTGTCCAGGTTTCTCTAATTTTCTTGCTCTTTTGTATCAATTCTTGTAATCAAATCGAGGTCCCTCTTCCTTTTGAGCCTTGCAATGTTAATAGGATTTTATCTAGATATGACCTTACTATTTTTATCTGCACTGGACTTGTCCTCCATTAATGCTGTCTGTTCTTTGTTTACAAAAGCCATTTTCCAGTGCATTTGCTAGATTGCTGACTTATCTGTATTGGGCTGGCTTTTCTGGAAGCTGCTATTAACAAGTTAGCCATGAATAAGTAGTTTGGGATGAATTAGTAAGGAAGGACTTGATTTCACTACATCTTTCAGCAACTGTAGCTCTAATAGAGCAGAATGGAGGAAAAAAATTCATGTGGCCGACCCCCACTAATTTGGGATTAAGGCTTATTTGAGTTGAGTTGATATTAACAAGTTAGCTATACAATTGTGGTCTACAAGGGATCAAGGTTATTTGTTGAAGTTGAATTAACAAAATATCCTGCAATATATTTGTTGTAGCATTCTTGGCTTCCACCTTTAGGTATGGTGAGATTTACATTTTGCAAAATTAAATTAGCAACATAATCTTATAAACTCCAAACATATTATCTAGAACCAGTATATATCTTATTTACTTGAGATGGTCTAAGGATTAAAATATTGCTTATAATGCCTATGTTGATTGTCAAGTAATGTCAGCATTTGGCACAATTCAACATGGGATTGTGTGGGTTTGTAAAACCATGGTTTGCAAAACTGAGCCGAATTGCCGGATTTGGGGTAATACAGAATTGAACTGGTGTGGAAATGGTCGGTTTGCTGATTCGTTTTGGAACTTAGGCCACACTTGTCTGAACCGAGCAGAATTGCCTGTTTCTGCTTGGTACTGACCCATATCACCTGATTTCATGCAGTACCATGATTGGGAGCGAGAGAAAAGTGCTGTCTCGAAATGGGGTATGCACCATACCATACCAAACTGATAATATACTAGTGTGGATTCTTGTACCGGTTTTGTGGACCTTGTGTAAAACAATTTGCTACTAGAGATAATACATGCTTATTAAATTTTTCAGATATAAACCATTTTTATTTGCATTATATTATTGTATAAAAATGTTGAAAGAAATAAATTGTTGAGCAACATTTAGAAATCTGTATTCATAAACTACCGAAGATATTTATGCTAACCACTGTTAATTTGTGCATTGCATATCTTTCGGGTAATCTGTCCCACAAACTAATATTATAAATTTTCATTTCATGTAAGCACAAATAATTTCAAACGACTTTTCATTGATTGTGCAAATATTGCCGAGGATTGACGTATCATGCAGTATGGAACCATACATTTCCTTGCTGTGCCTATCATGTGCATGGGCTAAAAGCGAAAAACAAGGGTTTCTAATGGACAATGTCATGTTTCTGCTGATCAATATGTTAGTTATGCATGATAAAGAGTTAATCCATCCCCCCTGCCCATGCTTGATCAACACAGTGCATAACTTGTGGTACAAACTAATACACATTGATGCCTAAATCCTTATATATTGCCGAGAGTGTGGGAGGCTCATATGCTGGTAATCATCTGAAAAATTTATAAGCTATTGGTTACCTTATTATGATATTTTACCTTTTCTTCTTTCATTTTTCCCCAAAGAGGGCCTTCAAAAGGGAAAAGGATTCAATATATGTGAACCATGAAATATTGTAGTAGATTGGCATCTGCGATGCAATTTCTTTAGCTTTTGATATTTTGACATTCATGAGTCATTTCTTCTATCTTTGGTTTAGATCAACTGGTATATATGAAGTGATTTACTGGTATTTATTAGGTGACTTAAATTGTGGTCTTGTCTAAATTGTACAGGTGATTTGTTTTTCTTCTTTTGTTTTTCCCCCCAGACAGGGCCTTCAAAAGGAATAAGGATTCAATATAGCGTGAACTATTAAATAGTAGTAGATGGACATCTGTGATGCAATTTCTTTAGTCTTTGACATTTTGACATTCATGATACATTTCTTCTGTCTTTGGATTTGATCAATTGTATATATCAAGTGATTGAGTGGTATTTATTAGGTGACGTAAATGTGGTCTAATCTAAAATATACAGGTGAAGGAAAGTAAGCGGCTTGTCAAATGTTTCCTTAATTATCTAAGGCATGACAAATCTGAAGTTGGTGCGCTTTTTGACATGCTATCAATATTCTTATTCCACAGTCGTATTGACTATACTTTTCTAAAGGAATTTTATATCATTGAGGTAAGCAGTTAATTTAGTTGTAGGATAAGATTCATCTATTATTGTTATATTTTACTTCTCTACACCAATTCAGTCCATCACTGGTGCTCGTTGTTGCCATTGGGATTCAGGTTGCTGAAGGATATGCTCCCAACTTAAAGAAAACAATTCTCTTGCACTTCTTGAATATCTTTCAGTCGAAACAATATGGACAAGATCACTTTGTTGTGGCCATGCAAATACTCATCCTTCCAATGTTAGCACACTCTTTTCAAAATGGCCAAAGTTGGGAAGTTGTCGACCCTGCTATAATAAAAACAATTGTTGAGAAACTTCTTGATCCTCCTGAAGAGGTGGTTATTTACATGCATTTGAATGACAAAATATTTCCCTTGACGTATAAGTGTATAACTATCTTTGAACTTTGGTTACATTTTTTAAAATAATATATTCCTGCTTCCTTTTGTAGGTGAGTGCTGAATATGATGAGCCTCTGAGAATCGAACTTTTACAGCTTGCCACATTACTTTTGAAGTATCTACAAAGTGATCTTGTTCATCATCGCAAGGAGCTTATTAAATTTGGTTGGAATCATCTCAAGCGTGAAGATAATTCTAGTAAACAGTGGGCTTTTGTCAATGTTTGTCATTTCTTAGAAGCCTATCAAGCACCTGAGAAGATTATCCTCCAGGTATTCTTCAACAAACTTATACAAGAATGGATCTTGCATGCCATGTAGGTTTGCATATTTAACCAACTCTTCTGTCCTCTTGCATAAAATCATTACTATTTTCATCAAAAACTTTCAATTTGTGGAAGAGTTCTTTAATATTGCTTTTCTATTATTATGTTTATGTTTTTATATGTCAGATTAAATTGGGTAACTTTAGTAAATGTCGGAAACTTAGATCTTTGGTTGGATTGCCTGTTTCCATCTGGGATGGGTCCACTTTCCTAAGATCGACAATTCATCCAATTGGTGATCGATGTTATTATGAGACTTATGCTCAACCCAAGGTTCTCATATTCAAACTATTCACCAATTTTTTTAAAAAAACATGAATTATCCATGACAGGAATTCTACAAGTTGTTCTGCAATTTATTCACTCAGCAGCGACTGCATCAGAAATAGTTCACAAAATTCGCTGATTTTGCATATAAATTGCAATAGGGCACGCCGTTCGGCTTACTTTTTATTGCGAGATCTTGCAGGCATGGGTCTGCAGGGGTGATAGGAACCACATAATGACCTATAAAAAAAGAAACATATAATAAGAAAAGGGAAAAAATGACAAAAGGTATATAGGATTTGTATTTGGAAAATGTGCAAAACTTAGGCACCTGGGCCTCAGTTTCTATTGTTCGTGGTGCCTCATGTTACCCTGGGGACATCTCAATGAACTAATAATGGGAGCCTGCTTGTCCATTCCTTTCCTTCCCTCAGGATTTTTCTTTTTAGTATTCAGGGAATTCCCTCAGCACTTTGTTTTGCTAAGCTTTGAAAATTTTGAAGACTAACCATAATGTCTTCGATAAAAGAATATATATATATATATATATATATATATATATATATATTCTTTTATATGTATGTGTATTTATCATCATGATCATTTTCCGAACTGTTCTTTAATGCCAAACTTGTGACTATGACAGCTCTCAGCTATAGGTACAGGTGTACTTGAAGTTTAGCCAAAATGGGTCTGATATGGGTCTGGCTGAGCACTCACTCTTATAGCTGAGTTCATGACGTAGACACATTATCCAACTCATTGTAAAATCTTTGAGTAATTCATGATTTTTCATTTAGATAAATGATCCCAAGATTAGTCAGGTAGTTTAATTTTTCAGAACTCTTATGGTGTCATTAGCAGCCTACATGTTCATTCATTTGAGGAAAAAGCTGCTGGACTCTTGATGACATCTGCTTTGGCTTTAGCTTGTGGAACTAATAGAATGTTAATGTGTAATGCTCAATGCACCTGAAAGCTATCATGTTGGCTCGAAAACCTGACTAATTCTTTCAGAAAACTGAAATATTTAGAGGTTTCTAAATCAAATAGAAGCTGAAATTAGAGTCGGATCTACTTATTTCTACGATTTTATTTGATAAAGACTTCTCGTTATGACTGTATACACATGCACATATGTATATATACTAAGATTCATATGGATTTATTTTATGTAGCGGTTGTTTGTGTATTATATTTCACCTTTTACTGATATATCCTATTGCTGTATCCATGTCAAATTGCTAGGAATGAAATCTTCTCTTTATGCAGGTGTTTATTGCTCTCTTAAGAACTTGCCAGCCGGAGAATAAGTTGCTGGTGAGACAGGCTCTTGATATTCTAATGCCTGCACTTCCTCGAAGACTACCTCCTGGAGAATGTCGTGTGCCGATATGGATTCGTTATACCAAGAAAATTCTTGTTGAGGAAGGTCATTCAATTCCTAATATGATTCATATTTTTCAGCTTATTGTACGCCATTCAGACCTCTTCTATAGCTGCAGAGCACAATTTGTTCCTCAGATGGTAAATTCTCTCAGCCGGTTAGGATTGCCATACAACACGACTGCTGAAAATAGACGCCTCGCCATTGAACTTGCTGGATTAGTTGTTGCCTGGGAAAGGCAAAGACAAAATGAAATGAAAGTTGTGTCAGATACTGAGGGCCATAATCAGATGGATGTATTTAATTCTGGTTCTGTTGGTGGTGATTCAAAGCGCCCGCCAGACGCTTCAGCATTTCCTGATGATCTGAGTAAGCGTGTGAAGGTTGAACCTGGGCTGCAGTCTCTTTGTGTGATGTCACCTGGTGGAGCATCTATTCCCAATGTCGAAACTCCTGGATCTGTTGGACAACCTGATGAGGAGTATAAACCTAATGCTGCAATGGAAGAGATGATTATCACATTCCTCATTAGGGTGAGGCAATTTTTCAATGTCCTTTTCCCTTTTCCTCATTGAAGAATTCATAGTAAATTAACATCTTCCAACTCTTTTTCTTTAGCTTAACTATTCTTGGACTTACCTGTTATTAGTCTTCAGGTTACAATATTTAATTATTTAGAATGTTGTTATTATTGTAGGTCCAATATGGGCTCACTTTCTATATGAAATTTACTTTTTTGTCTTCTTGATGTGTAAGTTTGACTCTTAAATTTCTTTGTTTCTGAGTTTGTTTTCGGTCATCCATATGCCTCATTTCAATGCTGTATTTCAACAATAAAACAATATATAATTTTATATTAAATAAAAGTTCTTTTGAAAAAAATAAATGTTGTATCTGAATGTCGTAATTGAGAAGATTCTTCTGCAAGTTAAGCTGAAAAATTGCAGTTCTTTCTAATGTATTACTTGCCTCTCATGGGAGGCCATGCTTCCTCTTTCATATACCCCACTTGGTGCAATAGAATATTGTTATCACCAAAGGTGTAATTATATCCAGAAGGCCAAATTGCTTTGAAGTGTTTGTCTCTTATATTTTGGTCTTTCAATAGTCACATTTATGGAGACTATAATCTAATTTCTTTCATCATTGCTTTTGTTACATCTTACATGTCTGTTTAAATTCTTCTTATCACAGTATATGACATGGTTTAATTTAGAAATAGGTTTATTTGATATGATCATGTTGGCATTCCTTATTTATTAGATAAAACATGCAAGATATATATTCCAAAATTCATCTTTTTCCCAAATTAGCTAATTCATTTGCAAGTCTCCAGATCCATTTTTTTAATGGCCATGCAGTTAATGCCATGTTTTTTAGTTTACGGTAAATTCTTTCTAAATTTTGTAGTTCGTTCTTTTTTTTTTTTGGAACTATAATTCATGTTTTTATTAGACTTGAAGGGGAGTACAACATTTGGTTTCTTGACCTGTGTGATCAGGTGCCAGATCTGTATGGTATGATGCATGCCATACTGATATACTGGACTGTCTGCCAGGTATCGGTGCCCCATCAAAAGCCTTCTGGCAAGAGTGGGAAGAAGCCTTGAGGATCTGGTGAGAAACCCCAGCGCAGCCTAGATCGCTGGCGGGACAGGGTTTCTAGAATAGTAAACAAAAATTGAGGGTATAACGATTATCCTTGAGGGCAAGGTATGCCATGCCGGTCTTAACTGGATGGTATGGGGCATACCGTACCATACCGTTTTTGTACCGGTAGCTGGTACGGATGGTGTACCGACACTTGATATGCCTAAAAAATTTCATACTGTACCGTATCAATACTGTGCTAGTGTGACACCAGTACAGGGTCTGGTACCTAGTGAAGTACTGGGAGGGGAGGCGAGGGTCGTCATTGAAAGGGCGAGTCATGGAGGCATGAGCGGGGGAGATTGGAAACCCTAGCAAGGGGGGAGAGTAGGATCAGGGTTGGAAAGAAGGGGGAGGGGGATTTATTTATTGGGGAAGGAGGGGAATCAGTTCAGCCTTCTCTGAAACCAGGTGGAACTGGTTGGTTAGGCCCTTTTCTGACCAGATCGGTCTCTGCCCTGAATCAAAGGCTTGAACCACCCCAGGTCTTGGCTGGGTTGGTAGGGTATGGAATGCACCACCTGGTTTGGTACACTCAGCAACCATGGGGGAACATTCTAAATCCATTTTCTATTCTTCTTGGTTCTTATTTATTCCTCTCCAGTTATCATCAGTCAATCTGTGGTTCATACAAGATATAAAGGCAATATAACCTCTTCGTCATCTAACTCTGTAATGTATTAAAGTTACCCATCTTGTTAGCCTTGGCTTGTATATGTTTTCTTGCTTCTTGTTCAAAACGGTCACTCTTAGCTAGGTTTGAAAGTCCTACCTTGGTCACTCATGAGTTGCACAAGTTGGGTTTCATGCCAGTGCCTCATTTCATGTTTGCCATATTGCACCAATATTAGACAGAGTTCTCTTTCACCATCTCTGAAGTGTTTTTTTACCATGTGATTTATAAACCTTTATAAAGGGTTAAGTTTGCAATACTGTTGTGGGATCGATGTTTGGTATTCCCCGTTCAAGGTCTGTCCGCAAATTGAAGTATTGACTTTGTTATGCTCTCATATGATGAAATATATTGGTTCAGATGCAAGATGTAAAACTTTTGGCTTTCTGTGTTGATGTAGTAGAGACTGAATATTTGGTGTCTATTGAGGATTGCAGTTGCTGCAATTTAATATGTACCTCACATTGCCAGCAATATTTCCTGTTCAAAAAAATTGGCCTCTAGTGCGATACTATGGTGGACAACATTGTAAAAGTATTAGAACACAGAAGTCACACTTGCAATATAATTCCTACAGTAATATTGCTTCAATATACAATCCATTTCAATTTTTATTCTCATAATCAGCATCATAATTAGGTATATATTTTATGAATGATTTCATGAATGGCATTTTAAACTCTCACCTCATCTGAAAAACAGGTTGCATTGGTGATTGAACCTAAAGATAAGGAAACTACCTCTATGTACAAGCAAGCTTTAGAGCTACTTACACAAGCTTTGGAGGTCTGGCCGAATGCCAATGTCAAATTCAATTATCTTGAGAAGCTTCTTGGCAATCTTCCACCTCAGTCAAAAGATCCAGCAACAGCTCTTGCACAGGGCCTTGTTGTCATGAACAAGGTCTTGGAAAAGCAGCCTCGCCTGTTTGTCAGGAACAACATAAATCACATCTCTCAAGTAGGTTATCATTTCCACTTGTATTATATGGTGATAATAACCTTGACATGTAATTCATTCTGTAAGCTGCTGTTTTGCAGATACTGGAGCCCTGTTTCAACAGTAAATTGTTGGATGCTGGAAAGTCACTGTGCTCCTTATTGAAAATGGTTTTCACTGCTTTCCCTCTTGAAGCAGCTAGTACACCACAGGATGTAAAAATATTGTATCAAAGAGTTGGAGAGCTCATACAAAAACATCTTGCTGCTGTGACAGCTCCTCAGATATCTCTTGAAATTAGCAGTGCAAACTCAATGATAAGCTTTGCACTTGTTATTCTTAAAACTTTAACAGAAGTTCAAAAAAATTTTATTGATCCATTCATTGGCTTGTTGCTTCGCGTCCTTCAACGTCTAGCACGAGACATGGGATCATCTGCTGGTTCACATATCAGACAAGTACGGCATATCTAACATCAAGTTGTATTATAGTAACTTCTTTCTTTCTGGTCCTGATGGCTGCCCTTTTCCTCACATTAAACCTCAAAGTTGTCTTTTCGCTTTATTTGGGTTATTTTTCAAGATTTTTGATCAGTTATTTATATGTTAGTGATTTATTATAGTTTGGTTGTTGTTTTGTTACTAGTTTTATACAATCTAGAATAGAATTGAATGTTTAGATTATTTTTTCTTAAATTTTTCTATAATTTTTTTGAAGCAATATGATATATAACTTTGGTTTAAAGTATTCTGTTTGCTTTCGTAAATTGTTCTTATGTGCATTTTGTGCATGCTATATACACTTTACTGCATGACAAAAATGATCTTATCATTTTTGTCTTCATTTTGGAAAGAAATAATTATTTTTGTTGGAATTCTTGTTTGGAGATTAACTTGTCAATTGAATTGATCAAGATTTGCAATCTTGGTATGGGGTACCATATTGGTATGTCATCAATTCAGTATGGTACGGTCGGTAAGATACAATGTGTACCCTATATCGAGATAGCTTGGGACCCTTTTTTTCTTTTTATCACCGTACCTACTTGAAACTGAGTGGTGCAAGTTTGTACAGGTTGGTACTGCACAATACACATCTTGGTTTTGGGCAGTATGGTATGGTTCAACTTGCAGGGATTGGTATGGGCCGGTTCAGAGCCTTTACTGACTCGAATGGTGTTTTTGTGCTGGTTCCGATTTGATACGGATTGGTATGCCTTGAACTGGGGCAATACAACAAACATTGGAACTCATACTAGGATCTGGTTCTTAGAAGGTTTGTAAATCAGATTCGTGCTACAGATACCTAAAGAAAATTGGTTGGATTAGTTTGGAACTTGGGAGTATGCATGTGCCGGATCTATATTATTTTTCAATTGGATGTAGGGTTACTCAATCAGGATACTTAGAAATATATCCTTATCCTATGTTTTTGTCAACTTGTGGTATTAGTTTTTGACTAAATTTGAAGGTTGGCTTGTGAAACAAAGTATCAAAGAAATTCTATATGGCAATATGGAGGAAGCTTATGCAGCTTTAAGAACAGACCATACTATGGTATCTACCAAGGTTCGCCGTACCATACCGAATTGGTTCGGTACTGATGCACAGTACGAGGGGCGTACGGTAACTCGGTACGCTGAACCGGCTCCGTACTATATCATACTGACACAGTGGTACTGTGGTATTGGTATGGGGCCTGGTATTGAGACGGTATGCCTTGGTACATACCACGCTGCATTAAAATGTATCAAGGCATGTACCACAATATGTACTATAGTCGGCGGAACCATCCCGAACCGCTTGGTTCGGAGCGTACCAAGCCGTATCGGCGATAGATTGGAATGGTTCCGGCAACCAAAACGTGAAATTGGGATTGAGGGGGAGAAGGAGAAGGAAAGAGAGGAAAAGAGAGAGAGCGGGGGAGGGCAGGAGAGGGAGAGGAAGAGAGAGGGAGGGCCGGGGAGCCGCGTGGAGGGGCTCTGCCTCTGGTTCCTCTGTTTCGTTCAAAACAGGGGCCCTGGAGGGGGCCCCTTTTTATTTTCAAAAATTTTAGAGAAGCATAGAAAACTAATTTTGGGCTTATGTTTATATGAAGCATCTACTCTTTTTTCCATGAAAGTAATGAATTTGTCTCTATTAAGAGCTGACATATTGGAGGTACAAATGGATTAGGTAGTCTGTATTGTAATTGGACCCAATCCACATCCAAAACATGATTATATGAGTCATATACTAGTTCTTGATTTAAACCAAATTTTAACAAAGTTAGATTTAAGAATCCCAAAATTAGGTCTGTAACTGTTGAGCCAGATCGACTTAAGAATTGTTTCCATATTTGTTAGCAAACATGAAACAAAAACTTCTCTTCAAAGCACTTCTTCTGAAGTGTTTCATGTAGAATCCTTTTGAAATGCAAAAGCAATGCTGCATATGCCTTTTTTCTTCTGATTTAAATAAAAAGCAGCTGTGGTTATGGAACATGTTTCTGTTTTCAAGAGACTAGAACCAAATTTAAAAGAATTATGAACATGCATAAGAAACAAAAATAGGAGATTGGCAGAAATACCAAATGCAAGATTGGCAAATCTGTGTCATTCTAAGTCAACCATAATGTAACTGTTACCGCTAGAATCCGAACTGGTGTGTTGAGGTCGGTAGGTGACCAAGGTGAAAGTGAGGTCGGTTCCGCTCCAAGCTGAAGAGTTGGGGCTGATAAGTGGAGCACTGGTGGTGATTCTGACAGTCTGACTAAACTTCGATGAATTGGGATTGATCTGAATTTGAAGTCCTTTTGCCGGAGTTTGTCTGGCGGGGGATTCTTTGATGTTCAAGTCAGTCAAATTCTAAGAAAACGGTGGAAGAGAGAGAGAGTTTTTGGAGAGAGAAAGTTGAGTGAAGAATGACTTGCTTGAGGGTCCCACAGTCCTTCCTTTTTATAGGATGGGGTCGCCATTATCCAGACTAATAGGACGTGCAATAACTGCTGAGTAACGACTCCCACATTGTGCATGTAATGACAACTGTTTTAACCATGCAATAATGGCCGATCTGGCGTAACCGCCGCATAGATCATGGCCATGTTCTTAATGAGCATTAATTGCCTGAAAATGGTCCTCAATGGGAGACACGTGGCTATTCTTTGTTGCTCGATCGGGCTAGAATGACATTTCAGCTAAGACTGAGGTAAAACACTTCGGACAATACCGAGGTCAGGTATGACGACTTATACCGAGGTCAAGTCGGCAAATATGCGCTATATCATAACCTATAGATATTTCTTTTGCAGTATAATACGATCTGCTAGAATTTTCGTTTGTCATATTGATGTTTAGTCATCATTCTTCTATTTAATGGTGTTATGTTATAATATTATAAGTGAATTATGATTTTCTTTCTTATTCTTATCATCCTATAGGTGTTGCTTATTTGTGATCTTATTTCCAGGGACAGAGGACAGACCTAGATTCATCAGTAAGTTCACGAGCAATCACTGACTCTGCTTCGGTCATCTCTAATATGAAATGCGCTCTACAGCTTATTAATGAAAGGGTCATGCATTCAACTGAGTGTAAACGATTAATGGGCCAAATACTGCATGCACTGCTTTCAGAAAAAGGTACAGATCCCAGTTTGCTCTTATGCATACTTGATGCAATAAAGGTTTGGAGTGAGGATGACTATAGGCATGCTTCATCTGGTGCTTCAAGTGCTGCTCTTACTCAGAAGGAGATAGTATCCTTTATGCAGAAGCTGTCTTTAGTTGACAGGAAGAACTTCTCTCCTGCAGCACTAAAAGAATGGGATGAGAAATTTTTACAACTTCTTTATAGGCTCTGTACGGATTCAAGCAAGTAAGCAATAAACTGAGATTTACTGATGGTGAATCTTTGCGGGATGATTTGTTTTCTTTTGTCTGACAATTTTGATGGTTGCCAGATATCCTCTACCCCTTCGTCAAGAAGTATTCCTAAAGGTAGAAAGGCAATTCATGCTTGGATTAAGAGCAAAAGATCCAGAAGTTAGACAACGGTTCTTCTTGCTTTATCACGAGACCCTTGGGAAAACGCTATACACAAGACTCCAATTCATCATCCAAATTCAAGACTGGGAAGCTGTAGGTGATGTTTTCTGGCTGAAACAGGGCCTTGACCTTCTACTGGCTGTCTTAGTAGAGAATGAACCAATCATGCTTGCTCCAAATTCTGCACGAGTACTGCCACTAATGGCATCAGGGTCCTTTCCAGACCGTCCTATAGTACAGCAACAGGTATCTGATGCACCGGATTGTTCAGATGGTGTTTCCCTTACATTTGATGCCCTTGTGGCTAGACATGCCCAATTTTTGACTGAGATGAGCAAATTTCAGGTCAGTTTGTTTTCATGGCTGTATGATTTATTTTTTTTTTATCCATTTTTTTGGGTATTTTTGGGGTATAATTTTGTACTTTATCATTTCTATCATGCAGGTGCAAGATCTTGTGATTCCCCTAAGGGAACTAGCCTATGCAGATGCTAATGTGGCGTATCATATGTGGGTGTTAGTCTTCCCAATTGTCTGGGTTGCTTTACATAAAGAAGAACAAGTTGCACTTGCCAAGCCAATGGTATCTCTTTTGTCAAAGGATTACCACAAAAAACAGCAGGGTAGCAGACCTAATGTTGTCCAAGCACTTCTTGAAGGGCTTCATTTGAGCCACCCTCAACCTCGGATGCCAAGTGAGCTCATTAAATATATTGGGAAGACTTACAATGCATGGCACATTTCACTAGCTCTTCTAGAGAGTCATGTCATGTTGCTCATGAACGAAGCAAAATGTTCTGAATCACTAGCTGAGCTCTATCGACTTCTCAATGAAGAAGACATGAGGTGTGGCTTGTGGAAGAGAAGGTCAATTACTGCAGAAACAAGAGCTGGACTATCACTTGTTCAGCATGGTTACTGGCAGCGTGGTCAAAGCCTCTTTTATCAACCGATGATCAAGGCAACACAGGGTACTTATAACAACACAGTTCCAAAGGCTGAAATGTGTCTTTGGGAAGAACAATGGCTTCATTGTGCTAGCCAGTTAAGTCAGTGGGATGTCCTGGCAGATTTTGGCAAGAGTGTAGAGAATTATGAAATTCTTCTCGACTGTCTCTGGAGGGTTCCTGATTGGGCATATTTGAAGGATAATGTAATTCCAAAGGCTCAGGTAGAGGAAACACCAAAGTTGCGTTTGGTGCAAGCATTCTCTGCTCTTCACGATAGGAATGCTAATGGTGTTGGGGAAGCTGAAAACATTGTGGCCAAAGGTATTGAACTTGCATTAGAACATTGGTGGCAACTGCCTGAGATGTCTGTCCAGTCTCGAACACCACTTTTGCAGCAGTTCCAACAATTAGTCGAGGTACAAGAATCTGCAAGAATACTTCTGGACATTGCAAATGGGAACAAGCAACCTTCAGGGAATTCAGGTGCCAATATCCATAGTGTGTTTGCAGAACTCAAGGATATCTTTGAGACATGGAGACTACGAACTCCTAATGAATGGGATAATATGTCTGTCTGGTATGGTCTACTCCAATGGAGGAATGAGATGTACAATGTTGTGATAGACGCATTTAAGGACTTTGGTCAAACCAACCCCCAACTTCATCATCTTGGCTATCGAGACAAAGCTTGGAATGTGAATAAGCTTGCTCACATAGCCCGTAAGCAAGGCCTTTACGATGTTTGTGTAATGATACTTGACAAGATGTATGGCCATTCTACCATGGAAGTGCAGGTGATAGTTTGATATAAAAGTTCTTATGTTCTTTTTGCATTTGTCTACTTCTCAAAGATTTGATGTGAGAACTTATTTGTTAACCATCTACTCGCAGGAAGCATTCGTGAAGATAAAGGAACAAGCAAAAGCTTATCTGGAAATGAAAGGAGAACTGACTAGTGGCCTTAATCTGATAAACAATACTAATCTTGAATATTTTCCTGTGAAACATAAAGCAGAAATATTTTGCCTCAGAGGTGACTTCTTACTTAAGATGAATGACTGTGAGAATGCTAACCTTCAATATTCGAATGCCATAAGCCTTTTTAAACATTTACCCAAAGGATGGATACATTGGGGAAACTATTGTGATATGGTATGTCATGTTCTTTCCTTTAAGCATTAATCATCTGTATTTATTTGAAGAAAATCATCTTAAGGTTTATGGGCTTTTCTGCAGATTTATAAAGAAACGCATGAGGATCTATGGTTAGAATATGCTGTGAGCTGCTTCTTTCAAGGCATCAAGTATGGTGTTTCGAACTCCCGGAGCCATCTAGCTCGAGTTCTTTATCATCTTAGCTTTGATACACCAAATGAAACTGTGGGAAGAACGTTGGTCAAATATCTGGACCAGTTGCCTCATTGGGTTTGGCTTCCTTGGATACCACAGCTACTGCTTTCCTTGCAAAGAAGTGAAGCACCGCATTGCAAGCTTGTTTTATTGAAAATTGCCCAAGTATATCCACAGGTATTTAACATTCAAGGATATGATGGTCATATAGAGGTAGCATTTGTTATATCTATTAATTTTCTTTCATGTACTTAAAACATTGAAAAATATTTTGCAGGCTTTATATTACTGGCTCCGCACATATCTAATGGAACGCCGTGATGTTGCTAATAAATCTGAACTTGGTAGAAATATAGCATTGGCGCAGCAGCGCATGCAACAAGCTGTCTCGGGGAATAATGCTGGTTCCTATAATTTGTCTGAAGCAAATGCAAGAGGCCCCAGTCATGTTGGAAGTACTTCAGAAAGTCAGGTCCATCAAGGTTCCCAGTCAGGTGGTGTTGGTGGTTCCCACGATGGGGCAAATTCTCAAGGACAAGAACCTGAAAGGTCCTCAACAATTGAAGGAGGTGTTAGGACTGGACATGACCAACCCCCACAAACTTCAATTGTAACGGAAGGCGGCCAGAGTGGATTAAGGCGTAATGCTGGGCTTGGTTGGGTAGCTTCTGCTGCTAGTGCATTCGATGCTGCAAAGGACATAATGGAGGCTCTTAGGAACAAGCATCCTAATTTGGCTAGTGAACTTGAGGTAAGAAATAACGTAGCCAGTGTCTTCTCTTGTTTCCTTTTGATTTTGTTTCAGTCATTAGCCTAACATTCCTAGCACCTCCTGGTTTTGTCTAAGCTGGCAGTTTCAAATCTTTGGGAATGCTAATAGAATAATGTTTGATCCTCTTAACATGTCTAGCTTTGAATTAATTTTTAGTAGTTTGTTCTTTTTGCCATTAAAAGTCAGTGTGGCATCAACCTTCTATTATGTTAAATTTGGGCATGGGACTGATATTAACTGTGCTATGTAGCCAGTGATTTTTGGTTGTTGTGACTATTTTAGCTAGCAATTTTTTTTGTAAAATACCTTATAGGTGACTATTTTCATAACATTGGATGTATTATTTTGGAAAGCAAGATAATAAATGAAGACATTACCAGGAAAAAAAAATAAAAGAGGTGACTGAAAAGAAAATGTACTTCTAACAATTGTCTCTTACACTTTCTGAGGAAGGTTGGAAGTCCAAAATTCTTTCAAATTTTTGCAGTGCATAATTTGTTATGTGTTTGCTTATACGAGGGTCACATCACAAGATACGGTAGTTTCATAAAAATGAGATGCCTTTGAATCAGTGTTGCTTGGTTGGGAGATGTTGAAGATAAAAAAGGATGATTCAGGGGTAAATAACTCCGACAACATAAGTGGTATAAAGAAACACCTCTCATCTGTGAAACCATTGAAAATGTGCTTACATAGCGACACTGACAATATCTCCTGTTTATTGCCAACATTATTTAAGAATATCAATGTCCATTCAAATTTTCATTCTTTGTCTTTTCCATATAATCTTCACACAACAGTTTTTAGCAAAGAAACATCATCATTCAACCCCCTATTTGTGGTACTCTGCTACTTGTAGCAGGAATTTGTTTAATGGAGAAGGGGCCTGGGATCAACACTTGGAGCCCTTTACTGATAGCTTATAATTCAATAGTGTTTCATATAGAATCCAGAAGCATGACATTTCACATTATACCCAAATTTATCCTTTCTGATTGAAATGCATAAAGCACATCAAGAGTGTTTTGAAGTGCAAAATGTACCGTTGTTAAATGCAAGAAATGCAGTCATTTGTTGCTTAATCAAAACATGTTCTACTTTTTGTTGTAAAATGGCTTTCTAGTAAGTGGATGAGAAGTATAGCTAACAAATTGTTGTGATTTTGATATGCTATTATTCATTGAGCCAAGCAGGTATGGAGGACTACTTGTCAATACATGTTTTTCTTTCCTAATAATTCACGGCCATCTGATTTTTTTTCCAGGTTTTACTATCTGAAATTGGATCAAGATTTGTTACTCTTCCTGAAGAGCGACTTTTGGCTGTGGTTAATGCATTGCTGCATCGTTGCTACAAATATCCAACAGCCACTACGGGGGAGGTTCCCCCATCTTTGAAAAAGGAGCTTTCTGGTGTTTGCAGAGCTTGCTTTTCAGCAGATGCTGTAAACAAGCATGTTGATTTTGTACGAGAATATAAACAGGAATTTGAGCGTGATCTTGACCCAGAGAGCACAGCAACTTTTCCAGCCACTCTCTCTGAATTGACAGAACGGTTGAAGCACTGGAAAAATGTTCTCCAGAGCAATGTTGAAGATAGATTTCCTGCTGTCTTAAAACTTGAAGAAGAGAGTAAAGTATTGCGCGATTTTCATGTTGACGTGGAAGTTCCAGGACAGTATTTTACTGACCAGGTTGGTTTGAACTTGCTATAATCAGCACTAATATTCAGCTTTTTGTTGGTCATTTTTGTTGTGAGTCCAAAACTTGAAATACTATCTGTCCGTGTCTTAAAAGTGCATTAATTCTAGTTGCAATTTGTTTCTCCAGGAAGTGGCACCTGATCATACAATAAAGTTGGACAGAGTTGGATCTGATATTCCGATTGTGCGGAGGCATGGTAGCAGTTTCCGGCGTCTGACCCTTATAGGCTCTGATGGTTCCCAACGCCATTTCATTGTCCAGACGTCATTGACTCCAAATGCTAGGAGTGATGAACGTATGCTTCAACTCTTCCGTGTACTAAACAAAATGTTTGATAAGCACAAGGAATCAAGGAGGCGCTATCTATCTATCCATACTCCAATAATAATACCTGTTTGGTCACAGGTGCCTTTCCTCTTCTTGTTTATTATCACAGTTAAACATTCCATCTCTTTTTTCTATATATTCTTTTTTTTTCTAGGAATTATGTTATAAAAGTGGCTGTTCTTTTTCAGGTACGAATGGTGGAGGATGACTTGATGTATAGCACCTTTCTTGAGGTCTATGAGATCAATTGTGCACGGCACAATCGAGAAGCCGATATGCCCATCACCCTTTTCAAGGAACAACTCAATCAAGCCATCTCAGGACAGGTCTCACCTGAAGCTGTACTGGAACTGCGTCTGCAGGCGTATAATGAAATAACAAAAACCGTGGTTAATGACAACATTTTCTCCCAGTACATGTACAAGACTCTCCCAAGTGGGAACCACCTTTGGACTTTCAAGAAACAATTTGCTATCCATCTTGCACTTTCCTGTTTCATGTCATACATGTTGCAGATTGGGGGCAGGTCCCCAAATAAGATTCTTTTTGCTAAGAACACTGGGAAGATATTCCAAACTGATTTTCATCCAGGTAATATTTGATATTTTTTAAATAAAAAAATCATGCAAATGATTGGTACTTGTACACCTCTCTCTAAAGGCTTATTAATTAGTTTTTCATGCAGCTTATGATGCCAATGGAATGATTGAATTTAATGAACCAGTTCCCTTTAGGCTGACTCGGAACATGCAAGCTTTCTTCTCCCATTTTGGTGTGGAAGGTCTTATTGTATCTGCCATGTGTGCTGCTGCACAGTCTATAATTTCACCCAAAGTGAGTTTTTATGTCCACTTGAATAGTTGTTGGATAGCAATGAAAGTTGGAAGTTAATGCAATCTGGTCCATTAAGTAAAATGGGTATCATGGTACATAAACTAAAAGCACAGAACATGGATTATTTTTCCCAATTTTAACTTTCCTAACCATTTTTTATTTCTCTCAATAACTTCCACAGTAGTTTTTTTATTCGTCTCAATAACTTTATTAAAAGGGATCCCTCTATCCCCAGAATTCAGTAGCTGCATACGACTTTCCTGTCACTAGAGATCCCTCAGATGTCGGTAGTGCATTCATCTTAAGTGATAAATCAAATGTTAGTCAAGTTAGGAAGTGAGAATTGATACAGAATTTCTACTTCAATACTAGCTATCCCAAAATGGTCATTGACTATTTATTTTTTTTTCCCTACCAGCATATTCTTTTTCTAGTATTTCAGATCTAGTGACTCAGAACTAGGACAATCATAAATTTGAAGGGGAACCTTAAGTTCTTTTTTTCATGAAAATGAAATCACTGAAGATCAAATCGCCTAATGGAAAAGAATAAAAGCACAAAAATTATAAATCATAGTTAAATGGTAAGTTCTGGAATGTTGGATTACATATGTCATTTTCCATATCAGACATGTTAATTGGATGATGGTTCTTTTGTCTATTAAATTTGCCCTGACACAATATGTCTTAAGTGCATATATTTGTATTTTCCAGCAAAGCCAGCACATATGGCATCATCTAGCTATGTTCTTCCGAGATGAGCTGCTATCTTGGTCGTGGAGAAGGCCACTGGGGAATCCTTCAGCACCTGTAGTTGGTGGGGTGAATCCTATGGACTTTCAGCAGAAGGTGACAACTAATGTTGATCATGTCATAGGACGTATTAGAGGTATAGCGCCACAGAGTTTCTTAGAAGAGGTAAGCATTTTTATGTCCTAAATTACTACATTTGTTACATTCGAAAGTATTTACAATTGCACCGTAGGAACTGGACTACCAAATAGGCGCTTTATGAAATGATCAAATCTACAAGAATTCTAATTTATACAACAGAGAACAAAGATTCCAGCTAATCAATCCGAAGCGGTAAGGACGTGGAAATTGAATGTTGATGGACCTAGTCCCCAAATACCTGAAATGGTTTAGGTTTAGGATTTAGGATTTCTTAGAAGGTGACAACTACGTCGATTATGCCATAGGTCGTATTATAGGAAAAGCCCCCAAGTTTCTCAGAAGAGGTAAGCATTTTGATGAGCAAAAATCATATGGGGTGGGCACCAGAGAAGAAAATATGGGGCAGGCTTCCGATTTTGCCATGTGTTCCCTAATGCATATCTTAAAGAAAAAATCCAAAAGTCAGAAACCCCTCCTACTAATGGAGTCGTCAGCCTCGTGATCTAAAAAAAAAAATAAAAAAAAAGGAAATAGCATGTGATATCCTCTTTCTTCCTCGTTTCTAAAATATGCTTTTTACTGGTACATGCTACATGGCCAGGTAATACACACCAAGCAAATTAGTCATCTAGTAAGCCAATATATATATTTTGGTCAATCGATATATAGTTTGTAGAACATGGTGTTCACCAGTATATATTACACAATTAGGTGTTACACACTTAATAAATTAGTCATCTAGCAACCCAATACACACCTTCAAGTAAATTGATATATAGTTTCCAGAATATTATGTTCACTAGTATATACTACATGATCAAGTGATATGTACTTGTCGACTTCCTGATATATACTGCGAGCTTCTTTGTTAGATACTGAACAGTGATCCAATACATACCTCCAAATACACAATTTTCAAAATATATTTTTTTCTAGTGTACACTACATGGCTAGGTGGTACACACCAAGTAAATTAGTCATCTAGCAAATCAATACATATCTCTAGGTAAATCGATATGTAGTTTTCAGATCATGGTGTTCATCAGTACTAGTATACGGATTTCTAGCTTTGTTTAATAGAAGAATTATAATTATTTCATTCCTTAGATTTTGTGTACTCTTGGATGCAAAGATCTTTGAAAAAAGAGGAATTTGGAGGAGGAGAAAAGGACTTGGGAGGAGAAAAATACCACACGAATGGGAGAGATGGCTTGATGAGAAAGAGGATAGATGGAGAGAAAGAGGATGCAGGCGGTCTCTCTTCGTTAGTAGGAGGAATCCTATCCCTATTTGACTTTTGGATTTTCCCTTTAAGATGGATGCTAGAGAAAATATGGCAAAATAGGAGTCCTGCCCCATATGATATTCTATAGTGCCTGCCTCATATATTTTTTGTTCCATTTTGATGCCCTAAGACATAAGTTACTACTTTTATTACATTTGAGAATATTTACAATTGCTCCCAAGGAACTGGATTACCTTATAGGTGCCTTATGAATTCATTAAATATACAGAAGATGTCCATCAAAAATAAAATTTTCTAATTTATACATGGAATAAAGATTCCAGCTAATCAATCCTAAGGTTCCTGCAAGTGGCAGTGGATTGGAAATTGAAAATTGATGGACCTAGTCCCCTAATACCTGCTAGTCTTGTATAAGGTTTTCTTGGATGAAATTTGAAGACCTTGATGTTTGATTCCGGGAACGATTCATTGAGTTATACGGATCAGCATTGGCTAATAGATGAGTCTGCAGACAATCTGCAGCATTTGAGTTGTACCTGTACGAGGTTCTTATGGATCATCACATTAGGATTCGGTTTTGCTAATTAATTGAAAAATTCCTTAGCTCCACAAGTGTTGTCTGGTTTTGATGATTCCATAAAAATCAAATTTTGTGATCAAGTTTGGCTGAATGAAGCAACCTGTGAATATGCTACCATAATAGCTTTTATTCTCTCTTTCAGCAACATCTGATACGATTCCTTTTTCAGGAGGAGAACGCCACTGACCCCCCACAGTCAGTACAACGTGGTGTGACGGATCTGGTTGAAGCAGCCTTAGCCCCCAGGAGTCTCTGCATGATGGATCCAACATGGCACCCCTGGTTCTAGCTGTATGGAGTTCTGGGAAAAAGAAATCTTGGCAATGCCTGTGATGAATCTGGTTGAAGCAGCCTTGGCCCCTAGGAGCTTGTGCATGATGGATCCAACCTGGCACCCCTGGTTCTAGCTGCATGGAGTTCTTGAAAAAAGAAATGTTGGCAATGCCAGTGATGGGCAGGAGAGCTATGCTTTTTCTGTATTGTACATAATTAGCGAATGATGAGAGCCTAATGAGTAATATTATCCATGTTAATTTAATATATGGTTGTTCTGCTATGCCTTGCTATGTCGCCAGTTTCCTTGTAATGTTCTTAATTACACATTATCGATACAATCAAAATGATGAATGTATACAATTATATAACAACTAAACAACACCTTACCCCACCCCAAAATTGCCTTTACCCTCCCTTGACCCTCCAAAGTAAATAGAAGAATGGTATAAAATTAAATTTTCTGCTCTTGTTCCTGTTGTTTGTTAATAATCTTCCATCCCCGCCTCGGGGCGCTGGTCAGAAGGCAGAGTCTTGTGCGTGCCGGCCCTGAGTGGGCAGGGGGTGTCGGCCGGTGGCATCATGCAATTATACTGCAAGCAGGGGTGGATATCGCTGCCTTGGCAGGGCTGATCACCACTTCAGTCAAATAATTGTGCTGCAAATACAGCAGCTGCATTCACCTATCGGCCTCCCTGGCAGCTCGCCAGGGATGCCTACCACTGGCTCGCCATCTCCGGCTTCCTGCTTGCCTTCAAAGCAAGAAAGTCTACAGGATTCAGAATTGCCCATGTTTTCTCTGGAACGGAAAGATACAGAAGCTGATGGTAACAACAGAAGAAATAGGTTGCTAATGCGGCCAACGGCGATGACTGCTTGTTCTTCCATTGCGCTGCTTATTCTTCTTCTGTATGATGATGGGGGAGAGGGGAATGGCGGCTGGGGATCTAAAGGAAGAGTAGTATATATATTTGTAAGCTTTTTCTATGAAAGAATGTGTGTGTGTGTGTGAGAGAGAGAGAGAGAGAGAGAGAGAGAGAGAGGAAGGTGGGGAAGACCCGGGGAAAAGCAGTTCTTCCTCTGTTTGGCTTGTTTGTCATGATTTTGGCTTGGAGTTGGGAAGGAAGGCGAGATGAGCACTTCTGCTGCTCGTTTCCCGGAGTCAAGAGTAGAAACTACAGATAGATTTATTTTATTTTTTTATTTCGTTGTCTCCCGCTCCACAGACACGTCAGTCAGGTATATCACAGGGAGAGTGAGCGTGTTCGAAGTAACATGCATGGGGTGCATCTTAGAGGTACGTATGAACAAATTGTAGAAAGGGAGACATGCGGGAGTCCATCATGCCCATTTGGGGACAAGCTCTCTCTCTCTCTCTCTCTCTAATTGGTCATTGACAAGTAGTTGAATCAAGCTTCTCGAAATAGGCTCATGTTGGTTCATTTTCAAACTAGGTTCGATCCGGTTTTGAAACAAGCCAACCATAATCCTAAAAATTAGGCTCAAACCAAGCTTGATTCACATTAAGATTGATTAAGCTTGATTTATTATCCATACACCTACTTGTTGCTACACAACATGTAAGAAAATTTTGGATAGCCTATTTAAACATCCAACGGCATCCTTGTACCACCAATTTTGCCATAACACCATCTCTGAAATTCGCCTGCGTTAAAAGTTCTTTTAGCTTCTCTTGCAACCGTAGCTTGCCTTACAGTGAGAGCTATCAAGCACATCACGAGGGGAGTATTCTTGAAGAATTCGCTTAGCTCAAACCTCTTAAAAATAATAGAAAACCTAGAGCACTGCGAAAGTAGGTTGAGGCCGTTTTTCTCTTCTAATTGACATACAAAGCCTCTATTTATATTATCGAGACTGCCTATTTATAATCAATGTTGGATTTATCTTCTAGTTATAAGAAATTAATTTTTTTCTACATAGTAAGAAATGTAAAAGTTGAAACTTTCTCTGCATCACAGCGGGCTTCTTCGGCGACCGTGAAGACTGGGTGGCCGGAGAGCAACGTCCGCTGGAGAAGCCGGAGCTCTCCACCGCCCCTTGCGGCGGTGCGTAGCAGGCCTCCAAGGGCCGAGCTTGAGAATATGGGAGCCGGTCACATGAACCGGCCTGGGGGCGCAGGGTGGTCGGGCCGGCGGCTGGCGCGGGCTTCCTCGGTGGCGGCATAGTTGTCGGAGATGACGGCGGCGGTGTCCTCGGCAACCGTCGGCGCCGTGGCGGTTTATTAATTTAGATCATCCCAGCAACCTCCCAGATCAACAGTACTAGTCCGCAGCATATCCTCCAGGGTCTGGATCGTCCTCTCTGACTGACCATCAGTCTGAGGGTGATAAGCAGTGCTAAGTCTCAGATCAGTGCCCATAGCAGTCTGGAAGCTTCTCCAAAATCCAGATACAAAGCGGGGGTCCCGATCAGATACAATGCTTACTGGTACCCCATGTAAGTGCACAATGTAATGTCCGGGCCCACAACCTACTAGGCCCAATAAGAAGTAGGCCCAGTTAGGGGTTTGGGCCCAAATTTTTACTGTGGGCAGTACTATTAGAGTGACAACCGGGAAGAGGTTGCCACTTCATGCTGAGAAGAGAAAGGATAAGGCCACAATTGGCCGACAGGGGAGGGCCACCTCATGCCCCACGTGGCAAGGCCAGACGCAACGGCAGAGCAGGGGGGGTAGCTGGAAGCTCCCGGAGCTAAGAGGGCAGGGGGGATGGGACCTCACTGAGGGGCCCCCAGCCATGCAAAACCTGGAGCCGCCACCTCAACCCCCTACTGGCAGCCGATTCCGGCGCGCCTGAGACCGGGGGAAGCAGCTGTCAGTCCCGGAGCAAGGAGGAAATTAGGAGAGGATGGGACCTCTCAGAGGAAGCCTCATCCCTCAAACAAATTATATAAGCCTCTGCCGGTAACCAAAAATCACAGACCCCCTAGAACACAGAGAGCCGAAGCCCTGGAGCCGAAGGCGAAGGAGCCCTGAAGCTCCAAGAGGAAGGAGGGACTACCAGGGGGAAGAACTGCCCAACGGTAACCGGCAAAAATCCAGGTAAGAGGCCCCTTTTTAATAAAATTTTAGGGAGTGGAGAAACCCTCTGTGGGGTATTCTCCCCTCTGTTTCAACTATGGGACAGAGAGGAGGAGACCGGCAGAAGGGAGAAGGGTCACGGGCCGGACCCATAGACCTCGGACCGTCCTGAGAACGGCCGCGGCCCAAGGCCAGGCCCGATGACCACTCGGGCCGAGCCGCCTGCAGGGCACCGCAGCCTCGGCTGCGGCTACTCTAGGGCTCGGGGGGCAGCCCCGGGCCGCCGGTCAGGTTGAGCCGGCAACCGGCGTGGCCACAAGGCCGCCAGCCCCGGCCGGACCACTGCCTCCTCTCCGGCAAGAGGCGGTGGTGCCGGAGGGAAGGACCAAAGAAAAGAAAAGGAAGAAGGGAAGAAGAAAGAAAGAAAGAAAGAAAGAGAGAGGAGGAAGAGGCCGTAGATCCGGCCGGAGGAGAAGAAGAAGGCCGGAGGACCGGCCGAAATGGCTAGGGCTTCCGATCGGAACCAAGGAGAGAGAGAAAAAGGAGAGGAGGAGGGGACTTGCCCGTGTACGGCCGTGAGCGTCGCCGGTGCGGGCTCGGCCGGGGAAGCCGAGAGCTCGGCCGCGGGCTCGGCCGGGGAAGCCGAGAGCTCGGCCGCGGGCTCGATCGAGGAAGCCGAGAGCTCGGCTGCGGGCGTCGCCGATCGCGGTCCGACCCCCTCCCCGTGAGGAGGAGACTATCGACCTCCCTTCGCCGGAGAGGAGAGGAGAGGAGGAATGGGAGATCGGGATGAAAGGAAGCTTCGGGAAGGAGAAGAAAAAAAAAAGAAGAAACGGTGAAGAAAAAGAAAGAAAAAGAGAAACAAAAAGAAAAGAAAAGAAAGAAAAAGAGAAGAGAAAAGAAAAGAGTGGGTTAACGGGCCGGAATCGGGTTCGGATCCACATCCGAACCCGCAACCCGTTAAGCCTAAAAATCGAAATGGGTTAAGTAAACCCAATTAAACCGGACCCAATCTAGTTGGGTGAACCCGGATGAGGGATTGAGTGGGATCTGAACCCAATTGAACCTGAGCCCGAGCCCAATTTAATTGGGCTAAGTCTGGACGAGCCCAAAGTACAAATTGGGTCAAATCCGAACCAAATTAGGCCCAAATTGATTTGGGTCCGAACCCAGTTGAGTGGAGTTAATTCCAGCAGACCCAATTAAACTTGGGATTAAGCCTAATGACCAATTAGAAGGCCAATTAACCCATATGGGCCCAATCAAGGCTCCAATATGAACACATTAGACTTGGGCTAAATTTCGGGTAGGATCCAGACAAGTAAAAAGGAAATAATATGCTTATTATAATGTGTTTTTAGTTGACTCAGGATCCGTCACCAGGACGTAAGAAACTTGGGATAACGAATTTGCTGTAAGTAATCTGTCTTAATCCTATCGTAGATCTTGTATTACGTTTTATAAGATGAACCAGTGTTTTTCATACAATTTGAATTGTATGCATGATTAGTGAAGAAAGTAAGTAATCTGTCTTAATCCTATCGTAGATCTTGTATTACGTTTTATAAGATGAACCAGTGTTTTTCATACAATTTGAATTGTATGCATGATTAGTGAAGAAAGTAAGTAATCTGTCTTAATCCTATTGTAGATCTTGTATTACGTTTTATAAGATGAATCAGTGTTTTTCATACAATTTGAATTGTATGCATGATTAGTGAAGAAAGTAAGTAATCTACCTTAATCTTATCGTAGATCTCGTATTACGTTGTATAAGGTGAACTAGTATTTTTCATACAATTTGAATTGTATACATGATTTGTGAAGAAAGTAAGTAATCTGTCTTAATCTTATCGTAGATCTTATATTACGTTTTATAAGATGAACCAGTGTTTTTCATACAATTTGAATTGTATACATGATTTGTGAAGAAAGTAAGTAATCTGTCTTAATCTTATCGTAGATCTTGTATTACGTTTTATAAGATGAACCAGTGTTTTTCATACAATTTGAATTGAATACATGATTTGTGAAGAAAGTAAGTAACCTGTTCTAATCCTGTTAGGGATCATGTCATGTTATTAATGTTTCCTAAGCATTTATTTTAAGTATATATGTTTCATGCATAAGATGTTACAATGCATAAGTAACTTGCATGATCTCAGAAGCTATGGCTATGTATGCAACATGATGATGCTGATATTTTAATCATGCATGCAAGTTGGTATAATGAAATACTATCTAGCCAAGAGGCACTATTATAATGGGCTCAAAGATGCTACTGATCGAATGCAACTGAGCTGGCCTTGCTAGTGGCCGAGAATAACTTCGCTGGCCTTGCTAGTGGCCGAGAATGACTAGCTGGCCCCGCCAGTGGCCGAATGGACTTCGCAGTAGCATCCGAGAGAATGGACCACGGCATGCCGGGGGCACGGTTTCATATGCATACTTTATGAAAATGATATTTGAAGCATGATCATGAGGCTCATTTCAGAGCCTGGGTATATGAGGCGGATGTTTCCAAATCCTGCAGATGCGTTTTGGGGAGAAGCAAAATCGGTGAGGGGTGAAGGATGCTTGCGTGAAGCCCCGGAACCGGCCAACATCTGGCAGGGGAGCCCCGTGTTTCCCCCTCATGTAGGCCCGATAGTCACGTGCCCTGCGAAGGCGGGCCGTGACATTTATGAACGTGCCTCGCCAAAGCATACATTGTTTTACAACGGGTTTTTGAATATATCCTTATGAAATGTTGTATTTTGCTAAAACCGCTATCTCCTTTAAATGATGCTAATCGCATGAATTCTTATGTTTTATGAAAATTTTGTTTGACTGAAAATACTGCTTTGTTTAAATTGCATACATATTATGCCATGATGATTATTAGATAAATATGCATGTCAGCTTCTCAAAACCTGATTTACATGTTTAGCCTACTAGTTGATCCGGTAGGATTATGCAGGATTACTTACTGAGCCGTGTAGCTCATATCCGTTCATTTACTTTTTCTTTCAGATTCTTACCACTGATAGCTGCCAGAGACACGTTAATTTGGTATCAGGGCTTCTTTCTTTTGGGGTAAAGCAAGTATACTTTTGTGTACATAAACTACATAGAAGCTCTGTATTTGGGTACTGACCAGCATGTTGTACTAAGAATGCTTTCATATGAAAAGATTCGGTTGGTTTGACTACCCTGTTACCCAGGTATGAGGCTGCGTGCTATTGTGGGCGGTAGTCGGCAATAGCACGGCCGTGTCACGGATCCGGGTCCGGGGCGTGACATCTAGTGGTATCAGAGCTCTAGGTTTAACAAGACTATAACCGTAAAAATTTGGGGTAATGGGTAGTTAAGAGTATCATAATATGTTAAGATTGTCATAATACCTTAGTCGAAGAAAGCAATTTATTTCAGTTTCATCCTAAACTCTTGACTGCTAGGTAGCTATAAGAAATAGGGAATACTCAGATATTTACCCTGATGAATTACCGGAATTACCCCTGGTTGAGAAATCGAATTCACCATCGATCTTAGGAGAGGGACCCATTATCAAGGCCCCCTACCGGGCGATTCTTGTTAAGCTATGAGAACTGAAATTTTTGGAGGAAAACTTTGTCTACCTAAAAATGTTCTTTTCAAGGGTGTTGCCCGATTTGGGCGATACGGTAAAATGAGTCCTCACTACATCGGTCCACCTGAGGTATGTTTAATTTCGAGGACGAAATTTATTTTAAGGGGGGTAGGATGTAATGTCCGGGCCCACAACCTACTAGGCCCAATAAGAAGTAGGCCCAGTTAGGGGTTTGGGCCCAAATTTTTACTGTGGGCTCTATTAGAGTGACAACCGGGAAGAGGTTGCCACCTCATGCTGAGAAGAGAAAGGATAAGGCCACAATTGGCCGACAGGGGAGGGCCACCTCATGCCCCACGTGGCAAGGCCAGACGCAACGGCAGAGCAAGGGGGGGGGGGGGGGGCAGATGGAAGCTCCCGGAGCTAAGAGGGCAGGGGGGATGGGACCTCACTGAGGGGCCCCCAGCCATGCAAAACCTGGAGCCGCCACCTCAACCCCCTACTGGCAGCCGATTCCGGCGCGCTTGAGACCGGGGGAAGCAGCTGTCAGTCCCGGAGCAAGGAGGAAATTAGGAGAGGATGGGACCTCTCAGAGGAAGCCTCATCCCTCAAACAAATTATATAAGCCTCTGCCGGTAACCAAAAATCACAGACCCCCTAGAACACAGAGAGCCGAAGCCCTGGAGCCGAAGGCGAAGGAGCCCTGAAGCTCCAAGAGGAAGGAGGGACTACCAGGGGGAAGAACTGCCCAACGGTAACCGGCAAAAATCCAGGTAAGAGGCCCCTTTTTAATAAAATTTTAGGGAGTGGAGAAACCCTCTGTGGGGTATTCTCCCCTCTGTTTCAACTATGGGACAGAGAGGAGGAGACCGGCAGAAGGGAGAAGGGTCACGGGCCGGACCCATAGACCTCGGACCGGCCTGAGAACGGCCGCGGCCCAAGGCCAGGCCCGATGACCACTCGGGCCGAGCCGCCTGCAGGGCACCGCAGCCTCGGCTGCGGCTACTCTAGGGCTCGGGGGGCAGCCCCGGGCCGCCGGTCAGGTTGAGCCGGCAACCGGCGTGGCCACAAGGCCGCCAGCCCCGGCCGGACCACTGCCTCCTCTCCGGCAAGAGGCGGTGGTGCCGGAGGGAAGGACCAAAGAAAAAAAAAGGAAGAAGGGAAGAAGAAAGAAAGAAAGAAAGAAAGAAAGAGAGAGGAGGAAGAGGCCGTAGATCCGGCCGGAGGAGAAGAAGAAGGCCGGAGGACCGGCCGAAATGGCTAGGGCTTCCGATCGGAACCAAGGAGAGAGAGAAAAAGGAGAGGAGGAGGGGACTTGCCCGTGTACGGCCGTGAGCGTCGCCGGTGCGGGCTCGGCCGGGGAAGCCGAGAGCTCGGCCGCGGGCTCGGCCGGGGAAGCCGAGAGCTCGGCCGCGGGCTCGATCGAGGAAGCCGAGAGCTCGGCTGCGGGCGTCGCCGATCGCGGTCCGACCCCCTCCCCGTGAGGAGGAGACCATCGACCTCCCTTCGCCGGAGAGGAGAGGAGAGGAGGAATGGGAGATCGGGATGAAAGGAAGCTTCGGGAAGGAGAAGAAAAAAAAAAAAGAAGAAATGGTGAAGAAAAAGAAAGAAAAAGAGAAACAAAAAGAAAAGAAAAGAAAGAAAAAGAGAAGAGAAAAGAAAAGAGTGGGTTAACGGGCCGGAATCGGGTTCGGATCCACATCCGAACCCGCAACCCGTTAAGCCTAAAAATCGAAATGGGTTAAGTAAACCCAATTAAACCGGACCCAATCTAGTTGGGTGAACCCGGATGAGGGATTGAGTGGGATCTGAACCCAATTAAACCTGAACCCGAGCCCAATTTTATTGGGCTAAGTCTGGACGAGCCCAAAGTACAAATTGGGTCAAATCCGAACCAAATTAGGCCCAAATTGATTTGGGTCCGAACCCAGTTGAGTGGAGTTAATTCCAGCAGACCCAATTAAACTTGGGATTAAGCCTAATGACCAATTAGAAGGCCAATTAACCCATATGGACCCAATCAAGGCTCCAATATGAACACATTAGACTTGGGCTAAATTTCGGATAGGATCCAAACAAGTAAAAAGGAAATAATATGCTTATTATAATGTGTTTTTAGGTGACTCAGGATCCGTCACCAGGATGTAAGAAACTTGGGATAACGAATTTGCTGTAAGTAATCTGTCTTAATCCTATCGTAGATCTTGTATTACGTTTTATAAGATGAACCAGTGTTTTTCATACAATTTGAATTGTATGCATGATTAGTGAAGAAAGTAAGTAATCTGTCTTAATCCTATCGTAGATCTTGTATTACGTTTTATAAGATGAACCAGTGTTTTTCATACAATTTGAATTGTATGCATGATTAGTGAAGAAAGTAAGTAATCTGTCTTAATCCTATCGTAGATCTTGTATTACGTTTTATAAGATGAACCAGTGTTTTTCATACAATTTGAATTGTATGCATGATTAGTGAAGAAAGTAAGTAATCTACCTTAATCTTATCGTAGATCTCGTATTACGTTGTATAAGGTGAACTAGTGTTTTTCATACAATTTGAATTGTATACATGATTTGTGAAGAAAGTAAGTAATCTGTCTTAATCTTATCGTAGATCTTATATTACGTTTTATAAGATGAACCAGTGTTTTTCATACAATTTGAATTGTATACATGATTTGTGAAGAAAGTAAGTAATCTGTCTTAATCTTATCGTAGATCTTGTATTACGTTTTATAAGATGAACCAGTATTTTTCATACAATTTGAATTGAATACATGATTTGTGAAGAAAGTAAGTAACCTGTTCTAATCCTGTTAGGGATCATGTCATGTTATTAATGTTTCCTAAGCATTTATTTTAAGTATATATGTTTCATGCATGAGATGTTACAATGCATAAGTAACTTGCATGATCTCAGAAGCTATGGCTATGTATGCAACATGATGATGCTGATATTTTAATCATGCATGCAAGTTGGTATAATGAAATACTATCTAGCCAAGAGGCACTATTATAATGGGCTCAAAGATGCTACTGATCGAATGCAACTGAGCTGGCCTTGCTAGTGGCCGAGAATAACTTCGCTGGCCTTGCTAGTGGCCGAGAATGACTAGCTGGCCCCGCCAGTGGCCGAATGGACTTCGCAGTAGCATCCGAGAGAATGGACCACGGCATGCCGGGGGCACGGTTTCATATGCATACTTTATGAAAATGATATTTGAAGCATGATCATGAGTCTCATTTCAGAGCCTGCGTATATGAGGCGGGTGTTTCCAAATTCTGCAGATGCGTTTTGGGGAGAAGCAAAATTGGTGAGGGGTGAAGGACGCTTGCGTGAAGCCCCGGAACCGGCCAACATCTGGCAGGGGAGCCCCGTGTTTCCCCCTCATGTAGGCCCGATAGTCACGTGCCCTGCGAAGGCGGGCCGTGACATTTATGAACGTGCCTCGCCAAAGCATACATTGTTTTACAACGGGTTTTTGAATATATCCTTATGAAATGTTGTATTTTGCTAAAACCGCTATCTCCTTTAAATGATGCTAATCGCATGAATTCTTATGTTTTATGAAAATTTTGTTTGACTGAAAATACTGCTTTGTTTAAATTGCATACATATTATGCCATGATGATTATTAGATAAATATGCATGTCAGCTTCTCAAAACCTGATTTACATGTTTAGCCTACTAGTTGATCCGGTAGGATTATGCAGGATTACTTACTGAGCCGTGTAGCTCATATCCGTTCATTTACTTTTTCTTTCAGATCCTTACCACTGATAGCTGCCAGAGACACGTTAATTTGGTATCAGGGCTTCTTTCTTTTTGGGCAAAGCAAGTATACTTTTGTGTACATAAACTACATAGAAGCTCTGTATTTGGGTACTGACTAGCATGTTGTACTAAGAATGCTTTCATATGAAAAGATTCGGTTGGTTTGACTACCCTGTTACCCAGGTATGAGGCTGCGTGCTATTGTGGGCGGTAGTCGGCAATAGCACGGCTGTGTCACGGATCCGGGTCCGGGGCGTGACAAACAATATCATCAATATACCTCCGAGCCAGCCTATCAAGTGAAGTGCCAACCCTAAAGGGTAAAAAGTGAGCTGACTTCGTGAGGCGATCAACAATCACCCACACTGCATCATTCCTTCTTACTGTCCTCGGAAGCCCAGTAACAAAATCCATAGTAATGTGCTCCCATTTCCACTCTGGAATCTCTAATGGTTCTAGCAAACCAGCCGGCCTCTGATGCTCAGCTTTTACTTGCTGACATACCAAACACCGAGCTACAAATCCTGCTATCTCTCTCTTCATGCCGTTCCACCAGAAATGTTCTCGTAAATCTCTATACATTTTAGTGCTGCCGGGATGAATAGAGAAACGAGACTGATGAGCTTCCTCCAGAATCTCTCTTTTTAGATCAGCATCCATGGGCACACATAATCTACTGCCAAAACGCAGAGTACCATCCGGGTGGATTCGGAGTTCGGGTCGTAACCCTCTCTCCACATCATTTCTAAGCTGACATAAATGTGCATCTGTCTGTTGAGCAGCTTTTATTCTTTCTATCAAGGTAGGTTGCACCAACAAACTAGCCAACATACTTCCAGCACCCTTGGTAATCACCTCGATCTGCATCATATCAAAATCTTTCAAAATCTGCTTCTAAGTGGTAAGCAAAGATATGGAGCCCACTGCTGACTTCCTACTGAGAGCATCTGCCACAACATTAGCCTTTCCCGGATGATATTTGATGCTTAGATCATAATCTTTTAGTAGCTCAAGCCATCTTCTTTGCCTCATGTTTAATTCCTTCTGAGTAAATATATACTTTAGGCTTTTATGATCAGTAAAAACCTCACAAGGCTCACCATATAGATAATGTCGCCAAATCTTCAGAGCAAAAACCACTGCTGCCAACTCCAAATCATGTGTCGGATAGTTCTGCTCATATGGCTTCAGCTGTCTAGAGGCATAGGCTACTACTTTATCATTCTGCATTAGTACACAGCCCAATCCTTTCTTGGAGGCATCACTATAGATGATGAAACCCCCAGTACTGGTTGGCAAAGTAAGAATAGGAGCAGATACCAGCCTTTGCTTTAGCTCTTGAAAACTTTGCTCACAATCTTCACTCCATACAAACTTTGCTCATTTCTGGGTCAGACGAGTCAAAGGAGTAGCGATCCGAGAGAATCCTTCCACAATATCTTCTATAATAACCAGCCAAACCCAAGAAATCTCCGACGCCACGGCGCCACGGTTTATACAAATCTTGCTTGGATCTCAAGTCCAATTTATTTAATTTAGAGCCCTTGGCCTCGATTTAGAACCAGATTGGGTTCACGTAGGTCAATTGGGTCTTTAATTAAAGAATTGGGCTCGGTTCCTGATTGGGTCTAGCCCTATCGGGTCAATTTAGTCTTCTGATTATGTTATTGGGCTCAATTTCAAGTCCAATTAAGTTTAATTTTGGTCCAGGATCAATGTGGCTCATCTAGGCTTGAGTCAGGGTCAGCCCAAAGTCAATTCGGTCTCAATTTAGTTAAACTGGTTTTGAATTGGGCTTGATTCATATTCAATTTGGGTCTGCTGAGACTAACTCAGCTTAATTAGGTTTAGATCCAACTCAATTGGGCTTAATTTGGTTCGGATTTAACCCAATTTATAGTTTGGGTTCGTCTGGACTTAGCCTAATCTGACTGGGCTCGGTTTTAATCAAATTTGGCTAAACCCATTTTTTTTTTATTTTATTTGGGCCTAACAGGTTCGGATCCGTACCCGGATCAGACCTGTTAGGTCGGACCCGTTAAGGGTCTCTCACTTTTTTTTTTTTCCTTTCCTTTTCTTTTCTTTTTCTTCTTTTCTTCTTTTTCTTTTCTTCCTTCTTCCTTCTTCCTTCCCGAACCTTCTTCTCCCATTTTTTTTTTCTTTCTTTTTCTTCTCCTCCTCTTCTCTTCTCCCGATTTCTCCTTCCCCCTTTCTTCCCATTTCTTCTCCCGTGGAGGGAGGAGGGCGAGCTCGGGAGGCTTGGGAGGAACGGGCTGCGGCCGATGGCGCCCGACGGCCGGCCTGCGGCGCCCACGGCCACACCCGCGGCCGTGCCCGTGGTCGCGCTCGGGGGCGCATCGGCGGCCTGCGGCCGCGTCTGCATCCTGCTGCCGGCGACCCGCGTCCCACGGCCGACGACCCGCGGCCCACGGCCGAGGCCGGCGCCCGCGGTTGCGGATCAACCACCGGTATGTTTTTTTTTTCCTCTCGCGGATGGAAGATCTGGCTCGGGGAGGGACCGAGCCGCAGCCGGCAGCGCTCCCCGGCCTGTCAGCGGCACCGGCCGCCCCTTGCGACCGCCGTGGCTTGCGGCCGACGCAGCTCGCGGCCACCGCAGCCGGCGCAGCCCGCAGCCGGCGCCCGCTACCCTCTTCCTCTCTTTTTTTTTTTTAACTAGATCTACAAAATAAATTAGGAAGAAGGGCTTTACCTGCTCTGAAGGGGATCGTTCGTCTCCTACTCCGGCGATGCAGCCCTCTGCTCCGACGGCGTGGGTCTAACACCGGATCCTGCCAACCGTGAAGGTTTGTGAGAGAGAGACGGTGGAGAAGAGGGAAGAGGATGATGAAATTCCCCACCGATCGAGGCTTCTTGTAGCCTCCGATTGCTGGAAAAGACGGGCGGTTGTAACCGCCCACCATCAGGCGTTACGAACGCCTGCACGACGGTGTAATGCCCCCCCCCTCCGTTTCTCTTGGGAGTGGGGCGGTTATCACAGCGGTGGAGCAGCAGGGGGAGACAAGGCCGGCCGTGGGCCACGGCACCGTCAAGGCACTGGTGACACCGGCTGGTTCAGGGCCCTCAGTTGCTGAACCGTGCCATTTGGCACGGGTGCATAGTGAGATTTTCTCTGGTGTAATGCTGACTAGGGGAATGGATGTGCCCGGGGAACCCAAGTGTGGTGGAAAGATATGTTCAATTGGGGTACAACAGGGGGGATCAGTGGACTCTGTGGATTCTGTGGAAGGTCCTGTGGACTCTGCGGGCCACTCGGCACAGGTGAACAGGGGTGGGGATCATGCTCAAATCTTGTCCCAACTGATGACCACTGCAAAAGAGGTGAATGCTTGTGATTTGGTGAGGGAAGGCAAACTGGTTGCGGGGGAAAACCGTGGTGGTGGCCTCGAGGCAGCTGGCCGTGCCACCTCTTCGGGTGAATCATGAAGGCTCTCTCATGAAATTGTCGTAGCGCAGAAAAACCTTTCTTTGCCCTGGCTTTTCCCAGATTGGTGTATCAGTACAAGACGGATATTTGTACTCTATTTGAGACTCGGCTATCCGGAAGGAGCCTTCAGAAGGCAAGGAGGGCGATTCTGAGATCTTGGAGTTTCTATGCAGTTGAAGCTTAAGGTTTGTCTGGAGGTATTATTGTCACTTGGGTACAGAGCTGTGGCAAACTTGACATCTTCAATGTTTGTAACCAAAAAGTTATTATGGTGATATCGGTGGAGAATAAAAGCCCTTGGGTCTTCGTGTATGCCAGCACAGACTATAGAGAGCGGAAGATTTTGTGGGAGGAGGCCTCTCAGTTGATCAGTCAGGGCTACCCTATGTTGATGGCAGGTGATTTTAACTGTATTGTCGATCCATGGAAGAAATGGGGGGAGGGCCTTCTCGTACAATAGGAAGGTAAAGGAGTTTCAGGACTTCATCATGTCAAATGGTCTGATAGATTTGGACTTCTCGGGTCTTGGACAGGATGTGATGGTGGCTATATAGCAGTATTTTAGTACAGCCGTGATATCTCCAGATTGGCAGAGGACCTTTGTTATGCTGATACCGAAGCGGCAGAATGCCACCACCGAGCCGCTCCATTTTCGTCCGATAAGCCTATGTACTATCTTGTATAAGGTCACAACGAAGATACTAACAGTTAGACTGAGGGACATCCTACCGAGGTTTATCAGTCCGGAGCAGGAGATTTTTGTGGGAGGGCGGAGTATATCAGATAATGTGCTTATTGCCCAGGAGTTTATGTATGACCTCAGTAAGGCCTTGAGCATGAGTAGTTTGATGGGGATCAAGTTGGATATGGAAAGGGCCTTGACAGGATGAGATGAAATTTTGTGCAACAGTCTTTGCAGGGGTTTGGTTTTCATGAGACATAGATCAGATGGATTATGGGTTATGTCAGAGCTCCTTTATTCACCATCTTGGTGAATGGGACACCATCCCAATTTTTTGAGTCTTCGGGAGGGCTGTGCCAGGGCTGCCCCCTCTCTTCGTTACTCTTCATCATTTGTGCAGATGCGCTCTCCAGAGCCCTTCGGCATGCAGTGTTCATTCAAGAGTTGGAGGGCTATAGGCCGGTGCCGGGTGCCACCTCGATCTCTTATCTACTTTTCGCCGATGATTGCTTATTGCTAGCCCGGTCGACGAGACAGGCCGCTCAGGTTATTTATAGGATTCTCCAGGACTACTGTGTAGCGTCGGATCAACGGGTCAATTTAACAAAGTCATCTATCTGCTTCAGCCCGAAGATCAGACCGATAATGAAGACATCCATTCGGGAGAGTACATTGATATATTTGGGGGTTCCACTCATTGGGGGGCAGCTAGACTGTTCTTCCCTTGAGCAGAGCATCAGGCACAGGCTAGAGGGTTGGCAGTTGTATACATTATCCATGATGGGTAGGATTACCCTGGTGCGGTCAGTGCTCACTTTGATCCCTGTATATTTGCTTTCCAACTCTTTCATTCCAGTAGCATTTCTGAGGACACTTGAGCAACTTTTCAAAAACTTTTTATGTGGAAGGGCCAGTGGAAGAGGTGGCATCCATTTGTTGGCATGGGAGGTTGTTTGTCAGCCGATCAGGTATGGGGGCTTGAAAGTGCAGTCCCTGATGGCAAGACAGGAGGCCTTAGCGGCACAACATGTAGCTAGATTTGTGCTTGAGCTTGATAGCATGTGGTCATCTTTGATGAGGGCCAAGTATGGTGTTCTACTGCTTAGGACTCGTACTGACTTTATCACTCACCGGTCTGGAGGAAGATTTGTACTAGAGCCGCAGTGGTGCTTCCGGAGATTAGATGGGCTATTGGTGATGGGCGGTCGATTGATGTTCTGGAGGACAGCTGGGTGACCGAGTAGCCGCTTAGTCCATTGCTGACTATGGTGGACACGGCAAGGATAGCGGAATTTAGGGTCAGCGACCTGCTGAACCATGGTGGGGGTGGTTGGTGGGAGGAGTTGATTCGGGAGGTTTTTGGAGAGCAGTTGGCTGAGTTGGTCCTGGCTATACCTGTCCCTGTCTGAGAGGAGCCGGATAGGCTAGTATGGGTGCCTACGGGGCGACTGCGAGTGCGAGCCAGGGATCTTCATGCTCTGATCAGTACGAAGCCCGTTCGGCAGATTGAGGGAGGATGGATTTGGAGGATATGGATGTTGGATTTTTTGTTATTTTAAAATAAGATTTGCTTGAAATGAATATACTACCAGTTGGGTGCTGCAATAGGAGAAAGGCAGTTACAACTATAACTGCATAAATGCAGTTTCACTCCAAGAGGTGCGAGGTAGTTTTCACAACCTTTCACACTCCATAAAAGACACCCTTCTCATTCAAAACAGGGGACCTTTCACACTCCATAAAAGACACCCTTCTCATTCAAAACAGGGGACCTTTCACACTCCATAAAAGACACCCTTCTCATTCAAAACAGGGAAGATATTATCATTATTTTCTATCTATTTGCTGTTACTTTGATCTCTGGTTCAGTTCGAATTTCAGTTTTTGCAATCTGTAATTCGAAACAGAGCAGTCTTGTATCCTGAAAACAATATTGCTGTGGTTATCCCTATTGCAAACTAGAGGGAGGCAATAATTGTTTGAAAGATAGATTTACAGTCGCCTACTGCTCTACGGTGAAGCCATTTCCACTCTTTTTCTAACAATTATTTGAGTTCGATGGCTTCCTCAAGTTCAACAATCACATCTTTGAATGTTGTACCACAAGACTTATCCAAACTGGATCGTTTTGATGGTAACAACTACAATAGATGGAAGGAGAAGATGGAATTTATTTTGACCACATTGAAGGTTAAATATGTTCTAGAGAACCCCTGTCCTACAGTTCCTACAGAAAACCCCACAGAAGAGCAACTTGCAGTCAAAAAGAAATGGGATGAGGATAATTTCTTCTGCCGTGGTAATATCCTCAATTCCCTCACTGATTCCTTGTTTGATATGTATGCACCAATAAAGTCTGCCAAGGAGATATGGGAGGCGTTGGAGACTAAGTACAAAACAGAGGATTCTGGCAAGAAAAGCTACCTTGTAAGTAGTTATTTTGATTTCAAAATGTTTGACAATATGCCTATACTAAACCAAGTTCATGACTTACAACTTATTGTTCAACAAATGAAATCTGAGGGCATCCCGGTTGATGAAAAACTCCAAGTGGGTGCAATTATTGCCAAGTTACCACTAAGTTGGAAAGACTACCGCAAGTCTCTTAAGAGAAAGAGTGACAATTACACTCTTGAGACTCTTCAAAGGCAACTTCGAATTGAAGAAGAGTCGAGACTTCGGGACAAACTTGAGGAGAATGTAGAAATGACAAAGTCTGCTCATGTTGTTGAAACATACAACCAGAAGGGTAAGGAACCATGGTTGCAGAATTCTTCCAAAGGGAAGAATAAAAGGAGCAATTTTAGAAAAGAAAAATATCATTACTGCAAGAAGCAAGGACACTTCAAACATGAGTGTAGACTTCTCAAGAAAAAGGAGCAAGCCAACAATGTTGAAGAAAAACTTGTTGCTATAGTATCCGAAGTAAACATGGTGGTCAACCAAACTGGTTGGTGGGTGGATACAGGTGCAACTCGTCACATCTGTGGAGACAAAAATCTCTTCAAGAAGTATGAGAAAATGAGAGACGAGATTGCACTCTATATGGAAAATTCTTCCACTGCGAAAGTAGTTAGAAAAGGGACTGTAGAATTGAAGTTCACTTCAGGCAAAATTGTAACTCTGCAGGATGTGTATCATGCCCCAGAAATTAGAAAGAATTTAGTGTCTGGTGGTATTTTGTCAAAGTATGGTTTTAAACTTGTTTTTGAGTCTGATAAGTTTGTACTTAGTAAGAAGGGTGTGTTTTGATTAATAAAAATATTTCTGCTTATATTGTTGAGTCTTTATCATTATGGCATGCTAGACTAGGTCATGTGAATTATGATTCTGTGCAATGTATGATTAAATTGGATTTGTTGCCTTCTAATTTGCAAAATAACAAAAGCAAGTGTGAAACTTGTGTTAAAACCAAATTAACCAGAAAATCTTTTCCAAATGTAAATCGAATTTCCTCAAATTTACTTGAATTAGTACATTCAGATGTATGTGATTTGAATAACAAATTGACAAGAGGTGGTAAAAGATATTTTATCACTTTCATTGATGACCTTTCGAAATATGCTTATGTTTATTTGCTTAGAACAAAAGATGAAGCATTGGATAAGTTTAAGTTGTACAAAGCAGAAGTTGAGAACCTCCTTGAATGCAAAATTAAAATGTTAAGAAGTGATAGAGGGGGGGAATACTTTAATAATGAATTTGATGCATTTTGTGAACATAATGGTATCTTGCATCAGCCCCATATACACCGCAACAGAATGGTGTGGTTGAACGAAAGAATAGGACCCTAATGGTCAATGCCATGTTAGACCATTCTGGTTTACCTAATGATCTTTGGGGTGAGGCAATTCTGTTAGCCACACATATCCTAAATAGAATACCTTCTAAGAAAAGTTTAAAATCACCTTACGAATTTTGGTTTAAACGAAAACCAAATTTGGGTTATTTTAAATTGTGGGGGTGCCTAGCCTATGTTAGGTTGCCAGATCTTAAAAGATCAAAATTAGGACCAAGAACTACTAAATATGCTTTTTTAGGATATGCCTTAAATAGCAAAGCATATCGTTTTCTAGATATGGACTCAAATACTATTATTGAATCTAGAGATGCTGAATTCTTTGAAAATATATCCTTCAAAGTGTCTAAATCTTTAGATCCAGATTTATATATTAAAGAAATTTCTTTAGGAAATGATGCTTTGGAGAATGATGAGAACTTGGAAATCAGAAAGTCCAAGAGAATTAAAAAAGCAAAGAGTTTTGGTCCTGATTTTATTACATATCTTGTAGAAGGTAGATTTGATTGTGTTTTGAATGAATATGGTGTTTGTTGTAATATGGAAAATGATCCTACTACATTTGATGAAGCAATAAAATCAAGAGATGCTAACTTTTGGAAGGAAGCTATTAATGACGAAATGGAGTCTATTCTGTCAAATAATACATGGAAGCTAGTAGACTTACCTTCAGGTTCTAAACCTATTGGATGTGAATGGATTTTTTTTTAAAAAAATTAAGACCTGATGGATCCATTGACAAGTATAAGGCTAGATTGGTAGCCAAAGGGTTTAGACAATCAAAGGGCATTGATTATTTTGATACCTATGCTCCTGTGGCTAGGATATCTTCTATTAGACTCTTATTTCATTAGCTTCCATATGTGACTTCAAAGTCCATCAAATGGACGTAAAAACAGCATTCCTAAATGGAATTTTGGAAGAAGAAGTATATATGGAACAACCAGAAGGTTTCATAATACCTGGTCAAGAAAAGAAAGTATGCAAACTAATTAGATCATTGTATGGTCTAAAGCAAGCTCCTAAGCAGTGGCGTGAAAGGTTCGACAATATTGTATTATCCAATAGTTTTCAACTAAATGAATCAGATAAGTGCATCTATTCTAAGATGGTTGTTAATAATATTGTGATAATATGCCTGTATGTGGATGACATGCTAATTTTTAGCAAGAGTGATTCGTGCATTAAAATCACTAAAGATTTTTTGTCATCACATTTTGATATGAAAGATATGGGTATTGCAAATATTATTCTTGGTATTAAAATACACCAAATTGATGGGGCATATGCAATATCTCAATGTCATTACATTGATAAAGTTCTGAGCAAATTTTCTTATTTGTTTGATAAAGTTTCGAGAGTTCCTTATAATCCCAATTTGAAGCTTGAGATGAATAAAGATCGATGTGTATCTCAATTTGAATACTCAAGAGTAATTGGAAGTTTAATGTATGCAATGCATTGTACTAGGCCAGACATAGCATTTGCCGTTGGCAAATTGAGTAGATACACAAGCTATCCAAGCATTGAGCATTGGAAAGCAATTTCCATTGTATTGGGTTATTTGAAAGGAACTAGATCCTACGCACTGTACTATGGAGGAAGTCCTTCTGTAATAGAAGGATATAGTGATGCTAACTGGAATTGTGTAGATGATGGATCTAAATCTACAAGTGGATGGATATTCACTCTTGGTGGAGCTGTTATTTCTTGGGGATCCAAGAAACAGACTTCCATAACTCACTCTACTATGGAGTTCGAGTTAGTGGCTTTGGGAGCAGCTGGAAAAGAGGCTAAGTGGTTGAGAAACCTTTTAATAGATTTACCAAAATGGCCAAGTCCGATGCCTCCAATTTCAATACATTGTGATAGTCAAGCCACATTATCAAGGATATATAGCAAGTCTTATAATGGAAAGTCAAAACGCATAAGTCTTAGACACAATACTATAAGAAAATTATTAGAAGAAGAAATAATCACAGTGGACTACGTTAAATCGTGCACGAACTTGGCAGATCCTTTAACAAAAGGCCTAAACAAGGATCTGATTCGCAAAACTTGTTTTGAAATGGGTCTACGACCATTGGAATAAGACCACCAAAAGATGGCAACCCTACCTATGCTCTGGGTTCAAAGGGTAAGAACAGGTCTTGAGGGTGATGGTTGTAGCACTTCTTGAAGACCCATGCAGAAATGAACGGTAAGTGCTAATCCTGTAATGAAATGGAAAGGTTGAGTTTAACTCTTAATGGGTTCGCATACAAGGTGTAATTATCTACAGGAACACCTAAAAGAACTCACCTATGTGAGTGTACAGTCAGGCCGCTTTTGTCGGGATTTTGGTCAACCACCTATAGCACTCATTAGGATAATGCGCAAGGCCATCAACGCGCGGCTGAGAAGAACAATAGAGATTATGTGTTGGTATGTGCAGATTCTCCGATTGTATCATAAAGTACATTAGTTCAAGGACTTCATGTCTACTAGCATACTGATGTAACTTTGAGAGTTTTGCTCTACGTGGAAGTTCAAACTCTAAAAGTACTTTCATTTATGTATCAACATCCCGTGTAACAACTAATTTATTTTAAAATAAGTGGGGGATTGTTGGACTTTTTGTTATTTTAAAATAAGATTTGCTTGAAATGAATATACTACCAGTTGGGTGTCGCAATAGGAGAAAGGCAGTTACAACTATAACTGCATAAATGCAGTTTCACTCCAAGAGGTGCCAGGTAGTTTTCATAACCTTTCACACTCCATAAAAGACACCCTTCTCATTCAAAACAGGGGACCTTTCACACTCCATAAAAGACACCCTTCTCATTCAAAACAGAGGAGATATTATCATTATTTTCTATCTATTTGCTGTTACTTTGATCTCTAGTTTAGTTCGAATTTCAGTTTTTGCAATCTGTAATTCGAAACAGAGCAGTATTGTATCCTGAAAACAATATTGCTGTGGTTATCCCTATTGCAAACTAGAGGGAGGCAATAATTGTTTGAAAGATAGATTTACAGTCGCCTACTGCTCTACGGTGAAGCCATTTCCCACTCTTTTTCTAACAGTGGATACACCCACGTGTGGCCCTCTTCATCTAGAAGGTGGCATGGGGCATGTTTACCGACCAGAAGTTTGTTAGCCAGTTGTGGTATGCAGATCACTCAGGGCTGCGAGGTGTGTGAGGATATTGAGGAGACCATTGACCATGTGCTTCTGCTATGTCCCAGGGCTAGGGCGATATAGGATGGTCCCCGGTTTTGCTACCTCACTCGGTGGAGTCGGCACAGAATTTGATTCACCTATTGAGGGCCTCCATGCGGAGCCCTAATACTTATGAGGCCGAGATATTTAGGGCATACTTGCCTTACCATATTTGGTTGGACAGGAATGCCGGTCTGTTTGAGGGCAGGAGGTTGAGGTTTCCCCCGCGGTTGGTGGTGGATAGAGCTTTGCCTCATGCGTGGGAGGTCACTACCGCTACTACTATGTTCTCTTCCGGAATGACCAGGGACATTTGGGGTACCCTATTTGCTGTCACAGCGCCCAGGTTCGTCTTTGTTTCTTGGGTGCCCCCACCCCTTGGTCATCTCAAAGTGAACTTTGACGGGCGGATGGTGTATTTGGGGGTGTTAGTTTTGTCATTCGAGACTACCTCGGCAGATTGATGGCAGCTGGTGGCCGTCGTATACATGGGCTCACGACACTTGGGGCAGAGCTTCGGGCAGCCTGGGAGGAGATTTTCTATGCGAGGTGGGTTCTGGGTGCAAAGCGTGTATGTCTCGAGGGGGTCTCCCCCATAGTGATCAACTGAATTCAGAGTGTGGACAGGTACAGTGATGGTCATTCTCTCATTCGAGAGTCCCGTGGATTGCTTCAGGAGCTGAGAGAGGTTCAGGTAGTACACATGTTGAGGAAGGTGAACAGTACAACTGATTGGGTCGCTTCCTTCGTTGCCCGGCATTTCGGAGAGTTTCTATGGACATCGATAGGGGACATTCTCCAACCCCTGTTTTTGTTGCTTTCTCTTGATTTGGCAGGATGTACTCAAGTTAGAGCTATATAAATTGCCATTTTCACCAAAAAAAAAAGTTGAAACTTTTTGATTTTTATATTGACCTTGTTTTCTATTACGTTATTTAATTCTTCTTAAATTGAATCCAGTCAAAATTTTACTTAAAAGGAAAGATTTACTTTGATGGCTCACTCAAATATTGTTAAATTTCTGCAGGGTGCAACGAACTCTTTGGTCGCCAGAACACCAATGATTGCAGTAGTCCGAGCTTATTGTCATACCAAGATTTTCCACATCTTCTTGGCCTTAATGAAATTTTCCCAGCTTTTGTTCTCAGATTGCTTGAGTCAAGATCTAGTTTTGACGCAAACATGCCATGTGAACATGCATCCAACATCATTAGTGGAATTCAATGGCTTAGCTATATATTACGTATGTCAAATGTGGCATAAGTTCATATAGACCATGGATGTCGCCAACAAGCCATGTAAGCTCTCACTATTGTGTGATTGTGTCCAATTGTCTATAGCCACTTCTGACCTAAACTTCGTGTAGACTGGGCTCATCCTACGGACCTGCTATATGTGCGGCATGAAGTACTCTTTCTAGCATATAGATTCAATTTGATGACTCTAAACTTGGATCTCTACCTAATTCAATAATGATGCAGATTCATCAATTATAAATCACCTTCTTCTTCATTTTTTTTAATAGAACAGAAAGTATGAATACATCCTACAAAATCAGAAAATAAAATCTCATGAAATGGAGACGGAACAGATGTATAATAAGTTAACAGAGTGTCACCAGAATGCTCCGCAACATAGAAAGCTACCCATCCACTGTATGTCAATTCGTGCGTCCTCATGTTTCTTATGCTTCTTGCGTTGGCAATACACATGGCTGCCAAATCTCCATGTGTAATGTCTGGATTGCGTAAAGCTTAATGAATGAGTCAAAATCAGCTTTATGAAACGGGAACATGGAATCATTCTTTGAAAATTGACACATTAAAACAAAACTATTGGATAGCAATGTTTACTTGTTCAGACGAATTAAGCAACTGAGATTCTTTTGAAAAGTCATAATTTGTTTCACTAGATGAGGAATCGGATAACAAGAATTCATCTGAACATCTGTTATTTTGTTCCTAAAGGTATAGATCTAGATGCATACTCATCAAAAAGTTGATGGTGCATCTTCTTTTCCAGTTTGATGCCTTTTTCCAGGTCGTTTATGCTTTAGCTTCCACCATCCTTTCATATGTAGTAGGGTGTGGCTTTATATCAAGTTTAATTTAGTTTGATTTTTCTTAAAGAGAAAAAAAAACTGTTGAAATCAGCCTGTTCGAGCTAAAGGAAATGGAAGAAAATTGATGGAAATCAGAAGCTGAAATAATTTTTTTAACTCTCTTTCGTAATCTCTACTTAAACTAGCATGCCATGAAATTTTATTAAGTGCACATTTATACTTACTGGAGCAATCAAAATTGATCTTTCATAACAAAGAGCTTGCAATCTATTGATTTGCAATATAACAAAAATTATTCATATAAAAAGATATGCAAGGTGCATCGATTTAACGGAATTTCAAAATCCTTGAAATTGAAATTAATAATGTGTCATACAAACATCTCTTTCTTATAAGTTCAAAAATTTCTCGCAATAACGAAGAAAAAAATTGTAAGATTGTACTTATTATCATAGCAACAAAAATTTGAGCTTTCCTAGCAAGGACAAGTGGTCGATTGATCTACAGTGTAATAAAACATTATAGCAATGTGAATAGCTACTTTAAAAGACATAAATAAGTGAAGTTGAATAAAAATAAGCTTTTAACCTACTAGAAGACAGTGAAACAGTATGATTTCAATTCCCTAATAATCTCTCCAATATTTACAGAAGAAGATATTGCCTGTATTTCAGTACCTTACTAAAAGAAAGCCAAAGATATAATTAAGGAAAATAATCCAAAGAACTTCGAGTTATTCTTTACCCAAAAAAAAAAACAAGAACTTCCAGTTATTTAAAAACCAGAATAAATCGGAGTTGGCTAACAATTAAGAAATATGGTAGTTTGGCATGTAGCACTATAGATTTCCACACCAATTTCTAAAATACTAATTGTGGGCAGGATTTTTAATAATTTCAAAGTATCAAGAAATATGAAATTTTTAATTATGTTTAATTTTCAAATATGATAGATTTGAAATGTATAGATTTGAAATAAATACTAATTTTTAGAATTTTGACTGCACTAATATCTTTTGCAAGTTTTAATTATGACTAATTTTCAAATATGATTGATTTCTGCCTAAATCTGATTTTTTCTAGAATTTTTGACCTATTTTTGCTTAAGTTTGATTCAAATAGTTTCATAACATCAAAAAATCTGAAAGTTTTGCTCGCCCATATGGAAGTTTATTCACCTATATTTCATTCCTAAAAAAAACTTCCAATATTTGATTATGATTAATTTTGTATTATAACCGATTTTAGAATTTTGACTGCATTTGCAAATTTGAATAATTTGAGAACATCAACATGTTGAGTATTTTAAATATGATTGAAAGTGAGATGATATTTTTAGGATTGAAAAATGATAGACATAATTTAAGGGATATTATCCAAGTTCAAAACTCGTATCTTTAATATAGTAGAGATTGTTGATAAATGTATTGGATATGCTATTAGTCAAATTTGTAATTCAATTACAAAAATGAAATAGCGATTGTCGTCTTTGTAATATCATGTTATGAGAATTAAAATGAGGCTTATTAAAAAGGTGAGACTATAATTTAAGATCCCTTTTAAGACTTAGTGGCTTGTGTTAACTATGTTTTCATAAGCTAAACAGTGACACAAAATTCAGCTTTTGTGTTATATTTGGCGAAAAAGATTTAGCCTCCTATGTAGCTGCGATCATACTATGAGGTATCTTTTGGGAGGATCTAACCATGATCCTAGTTCACCTTTGGAATATTTTGTTCTCTGACCACATTGGATGTACTCATTTTAGATGGATATAGCTTACCCAGCCTGACAGAAAAAGGAAAAAAAAAAAAAGGCCCCACCATACCTTTTAGCTTTTTCCTAAAGGGAGACAGTTATTGTTATTCTAGACCATTTTTTTAAGTAGGAGCGGCCATTTACCCCTCTGGGGTCTTCACCGTAAAATACCGCAAGAAGCTTGAGCATCTTAGCCATTGTTTCTCTTCTTTGTTTTTTTTTTTTGCTAGGACAGACGAATCACACTTATCTAGTATGAGTGTATCCAAGGGAGTCAGCATATAAAATATTCCAAAACTATGGGGGGCGGGGGGTTCGGCAAGGCTGCACCGAATATCCAAATCACCCTGCCAGAGTGGTGGGCTAGAAAGGAGGCAACCCAGTTTGTAGCTCTTTTCACCTCGTAGTATATATGACTTGCCCTGAAGGTGGTACACTCATGGTGTACTGCCAGGTTCTAGAAGAAGAAGGTGTTTGTGTGCCTTTGGGGTCTATCTGTGGATCCAACTAATGAGAGTGGCCAAGTCGCCCTCCAGGTGGATAAGGTCCGCTCACTACCAGAAAACACGCGTATAGTGACGGAGATTCCCGTCACTATATCGTGTTTCCGGTTACTAATACGGCATTTGTGACTGGCGCTCCCGTCATTGAATTGGTTACAAAAACACGCGTCACTAAATTCTCCGTGACGGCGGCGATTCCCGTCACTAACCGCCGTGACAGAACCGCCGTCACTAAGCCGTTACAAATTCAAGAATTAAATATTTAAGAAATTACGTATTTTCCGTCACTATCTAGTTGCGGAGTTAGTGACGAAGGTAACTTGGTCACTGATTTTGTCACAGAATGCGGTCACAAGTTTGGTCACTGATCTGTCACAACCTTCAGTGACAGATTTAGTCGTCACAGACATGGTCACACATTTTGTCACTATATTTGTCATTAATCCCGTCACTGACCTAGTGATAAGTTTACCGTCACTAATTGGTTACAAACGCGCTGAGCAAAATCAATTTTTATTAACCAAAATCCTGTCACTAAGTTTATGACTGCTCGTCACAATACTTGGTAAACAATTTAATAACCAAAATTTGGTCACCGATCACAATCTAATAACCTGGTACATTTGGTACATTGATTGGCTCATAATAATAATAATAATAATATCATTAATAGCAAAGGCATTCAACATTACGCAAAAGTCATTTAAAATGTCATTCAAAATTGGCATCAACATGTCCTGAATCCATCAAAATCAAAGTCTAAAAATATGTCATAGAGATCAACAGAGATTTCATTCCTCCTAGGAATGCAAAGACCTATCATCTAAGGCAAAAACAATCATAATGAAGCATGATCAGCAGAACCAAAATCATCATTACTCCCCCGATCTGCATGCCTTGGTTCAAAGCCAATCTCTTCTCTCATCTTTTGAAGAACCTTCTCTTGCCATTTTTTCTTTTCCTGCTCAAGAATACGTAGAAGGTCTTCATGAGTGTACAGCTCTGGAGCTTGACTTGTAGAGGTGGAAGTAGAGTTGGGCAACGGGCCGTGCCGGGCCGGCTCGGCCCAGGCCCACCGGGCCTAAGGACTAAACGGGCCGTGCCTGGCACGGCCCGTTTATGAAGCGGGCCGTGCCTGGCACGGCCCGTCCAGCACGGAACACCAGCCCGGCCCGGCCCCAGGCCCCTCTATTGGTGGGCCGGGCCGGGCACGGCACGCCACGGGCCGTGCTAGGCACGGCCCGTAACGGGCGATAACGGGCCATGCCAGGCACGGCCCGCAACGGCTCCAGACGGGCCGTGCCTGGCACGGCCCGTAACGGCTCCAGACGGGCCGTGCCAGGCACGGCCCGTCTGGAGAGGGGGGAGGAAAATAGCCGTTTTCAACGGCTATTTTTGTGAAAATGACCCTTTTACCCCTCCCAACAGTCCAATAACGGCTGAATTGAGGGGTATTTTGGGAAAAAAAAATTTTGGGCTTCTATAAATAGCCCATTCCTCCCTCATTCTCACCACACCAAACCTCTCATTCTTTCCTTCTCTACTGCTATTATTTCTCTCTTCTAAAGTGCTCTTCTAGCAATTTAATTTTTAGTTTGTTCAAGTGCTACACAAGAGGAGGTTCCTGTTGAGAAGAGAAGGTCGCTTCTGTTGAGAGCACAAGAGGAAGCTCGGAATCTCGGCTCTGCCTCTGCCCTCCGACCCTCTACTCAATTCCTCCTTGCGGTTAGTTTTTATTTTTTGAATTAATCATAGATATGTCATCTTTTGAGGAAAGTCAGTTTGGCATTCCTCCTGTTTCTGAGGGAGAAGAAACTAATCCCCAACCCTATGTTCCTAGTTCCTCTAGAACTGGTGAACCGAGTGAAGGTCAAACCTCTTCTCGTAAGAGGACTAGTGCTGTATGGAATGAATTTGATAGAGTTATAGTTGAGGGAGTCTGGAAAGCTAAATGTAAAAAATGTGCCAAACTTTATAGTTGTAGTAGTAGTGGGGGAACAGGGCATTTAAAAAGACATCAAGAGAGTCATAGGATGCATGATTCTCATGCTCAAACTCAAAGTACCCTTAATATACAAGGGGGATTACTTGTAGGTAATTTTGCATATAATCATGAAAATCAAAGAAAAGCACTTGTAAAATGGATAGTTAAGGATGAATTACCTTTTAGTTTATGTGAATCTTTTAATTTTGAAGAATATGTTCAATTAAACCTACAACCTGCTTACAAAAGAACTAGTAGGCGTACATTTAGAAGAGTAGCTATGACCAACTTTTTAGCAATGAAACAAAATTTAATTAAAACACTTTCTACTTTAAATGTAAAAATTTCATTAACTTCTGATATTTGGTCGGCATCTATAGGTAGTAATTATTTTATTGCCATTACTGCTCATTATATTGATAATGATTGGCAATTAAATAAACGTATTCTTGCTTTTCGTGCTTTTGATTTTCCACATTCTGGGCAACAAATTTCAAATATAATTTATCAAACTGCATGTTCATATAATATTAATGATAAAATTATGTCTATTACTTTTGATAATGCATCTAATAATAATTCTGCTGTTGCATTATTAAAAGACTCATTGCATCCCATATTAGATGGAAATTTACTGCATATTAGATGTGCATGTCATATCTTAAATCTTTCTGTTCAAGCTGGCATGGGCATGATTCAAGATGTGATTTCAAAAATTAGAAATGCAGTTTCTTTTATTCATGCTTCAAGATCAAGACTTCAAGAATTTAAGGAATTATGCGTAAATCATGATAAACGTTTTAAAAAATTTAAACTTGATGTAATTACTCGTTGGAACTCCACATATAGCATGATACATGATGCATACCCATATAAGAACTTATTAAGTGCATATATTAATGATCGTGGATTAGGCTTTACATTGTCTGAAACTGATTGGAATAAAGGAAAAATTTTGGAAGATTTTTTGCTTAGTTTTTATAATGCTACCAATGTTCTTTCTGGTATTTATTACCCTACTTCATGTTCATTTTTACAACAAGCATATATAATTAGTCAAAAATTTGCAGAACATAGATATGATGATGTTTTAATGCCTATTATTGACCTAATGGAATCTAAATGGAATGAGTATTGGGACAAGATATGTCCTATGCATAACTTAGCTGCTGTATTTGATCCTAGAGTTAAATTAAATGGCGTGCTAATTTTACTTGATGCATACTCTGAAAATATGAATCAAGATTCTGAATCTGCTAAAAATGAGGTAAAACAACTTCTTTATGATATTTATGCTATATATGATGAAAAAATTCGTGGATCTAGAACACAAATACAAACCTCTATTTCTCCTTCTAGTAGTTTTCGTTCGTCATCTATTTTTTCATTCATTGCACAGAGAAGACACACACATGCTTCAAGTTCCTCTTCATCTTCTTCATCTTTAAGTAGTGAACTAGAATTTTATTTACGAAATGATCTTCAGTCTGCATATGATGAAAATCAAATAGAGAATCTAGATGTATTATCTTGGTGGAAGAGTGTTAGAAATCAATATCCTGTTATGTCTGCAATTGCACGCGATATTTTAGCTGTGCCGATGTCCACGGTAGCATCGGAATCCGCTTTTAGTGCAGGTCGGCGTGTTCTTGACGAAAAGAGAAGTAGGATGACGGGCGAAACGGTGGAGATGCTTCTCTGCTTCAAGGATTGGCTGGATGCTGAGGCAAGACTTCAAGATAAAGGTGGACATAATACAACATCCTCTGATGATGATGATACAAACACTACTGAAGACTGAAGACTGAAGACTGAAGAGTGAATACTGATTCACTGAATCACTGATGATTAGTAAGATTTCTTAATTTTTTATAATTGTACATTTTTATTGTATTCTGGAGGTCAGACCAAGGTCCAAACCTCGGCCCTTTCTTATTGTATTCTGGAGGTCAGACCAAGGTCCAAACCTCCCTTCATATACCATTTTGATTTAAATTAATAAACTGGTAGGGGTCTATGCCAAACCCCCCACCATTAAGGTGGCTTTATATTCATAAATCCTTAGTGTTCAATATTTATTAATTTATTAAAAAAATTTATGAAGCATTAATTTTTATCGGGCCGAGCCGGGCCCAGGCCCGGACCGTGCCAGGCCCGCGTGCCAGCCCGGCCCAGGCCCTTATGGGCCGTGCCGTGCTGGCCCGCGGGCCGTGCCGTGCTTGGCCCGCGGGCCTAGACCGGGCCGTGCCGGCCCAGGCCCGAAGCGGGCCGTGCCAGGCACGGCCCACGGGCCAGTACCCTGTGACCCAGCACGGCCCTATCAAATGGGCCGTGCCAGGCACGGCACGGCACTGTAGCTGGCGGGCCGTGCCAGGCACGGCCCGCTTCGTGCCGTGCCGTGCCGGGCCGTGGGCGGCCCGGCCCAGTGCCCATCTCTAGGTGGAAGAGGATGATGATTGCCCAATAATTCCAGTGAGATCCTCTAGGGGACTAAAGCCATAGACATGGCCATGAGTTGGGACACCAGTTGCCTCAAACCACAAGTCATAATCACGTGGAGGAGCATCTGAGGTGGAGGCATCACCATATTTTTTGGAGTATTCAGCTGAATACTTTGCCTGCCAGTTGATTTAAAAGAAGAGAAAAACATTATGGTGGATCAAACAAGAGATAAACATGAGCAAGCTCAATAATATTTATGAATCATAAAAAAATTTCTACTTACCATGACAGCTTCACTTCTCTTATCTACATATCCTCCTATGCCTTGCTTTGTCTTATGCGTTCGATTAAAAGATTCAACTATTGTTGGCTCCCTACCTAACTTTAATTTCTACAAAAGAGAAAAGAAAAAATTCATTAACATATAATGGGCTAATTTAAGATGATTGAACAATAATATAAAAATTATTATAGAAATCTAATTGAATAAAGATATGTACCAGTCGTTTGTCATGATTGACAAATGCGATTGATCCTCCACAGTGTTTAGAGATGCTACCATTCTTCATGGTGTTTCTATTATTTTTGTTGGCTTCTGATTTCTTCTTCCATTTTGGGGAGATCCAAATATCAATTAGCTTATTCCAATTTTCTCTAGAGATCCAATTAGGGGGTTTATCACGGGCTTTATTTAAATCTCCTTTTGCTTCCAGAAGCTTTTGGCTTCTGACCCTCCCTAATGAGGTTGTCAACCGTCGCTGACAATGCTTGTCCCAAACTTGATGCACATGATGCAATTGTCCTGGAAGAATTGTGTGTATCTCCTAACAATATATAGGTCGCAAGTAATCAGACTTATTAATTGGCATGTGTAACAAGGGCAAAAGTTAATGATAAGAAATATAAATTAATTACATCACCTCAAATTTGTTCCACATTCCAACTTTAGCATGTGTAGGGACCTCCCTCCATGACAACCACGGACCATTGAAAAATTGGCGCATGATAGCAACAGCTTTGTGACTGACCTCATAATCAAGAAACCTGCAATTTAAATGCAACAAACACATAAATTCAAATTAGTGATATAAGAAAGTGATATTTTCATACATTCCTCTTGTGCACCTAATAATCACTTTTCCATTTGCATCAATAGGGGCTTTAAGGGTTGGTTCTCGGCCATTGCTCTGTCTTGGATCAATCCCAAGTTCATCATTCATCTGATCCTCATTCATTGTATCCTCATGATTTTGCACTGCACCATTCATTTCTTCATCGTTTATTTCTTCATTTGTATCCACCTCTTCAATCATGTCCCCATCAGGAATGTAATCATCATCATCATGACATTCCTCGACACGCTCAGGCAGCCTAGGAGGTTGAGGAGGAACTTGAGTAGCATCCAGTATTAAAGCTGCTTTTCCATTACCTCTTGGTTTCCCTTTTTTCTTGGCCATAGCTGCACAACAATAAAAAGTTGTAGTTATTTCACAATGTAAATGTCAACAAATCCAATCAAAGTAAAGAACAATCAGTGGACCTGTTGCTTTCCCTTTACTCTTTCTCATGTCTGCATAATTATAATTTATAAGTCTAAAATTAGTTATATTAGCATTCACAAAGTTGCATGTTGTATTTTAATCTTCCTCAGCCTCATGCTCCTCTTCCTCGGTTTGTTCATCTTCAAAATCTTCTTCTTCATCCTCAAAGTCCTCTTCCATTAGGTTAGTTGTCAACTCAATTTCTGCTGCATCAATATCTTCTGCATCTCTATTAACACCAACCAAAATGTCTGGATCATCAAGCTCATCTGTCATCGAGATTGGGGTAGGAATCCTGTGGTTTTCTTCTTGATAAAAATCAAGAAAATTTTCTTCTGTCCCACTAGGAGTGAACCTACCTCTAGCTTTTGTCTTAATTACTGCCCACCACAATCTTCGATTCTTCTTCTTACCTGGGTAACCAGTATAGAACACCTGATGTGCTTGTTGAGCTAATACAAAAGGATCATTGGTTGGAAGTCTTAGTTTGTGATTGATCTCAACGAGGCCATGTTGAGGGTGCACTTTCATACCCTTATCTCTATCATACCAGTCACATTTGAATAACACTACTTTATTACCAATCCCAAAATAGTCTAACTCGATAATGTCAACCAACATCCCATAATAGTCACTCTGAAAGTCATTGTAACTGCTTCCCTTAATGCACACACCACTGTTGAAGGTTCTTTTATCCTTTCCATATTCTTTGGTGTGAAATCTGTACCCATTCACAAAGTAGCCTTTATAACATTTAACTTTATTCCCAGGGCCATATGATAGGTCCTTTAAGCGCCCATCAACATGATTTTTACTGTCATTAACCTAGCATGATAAAAATAATATCATAAGAATAAATCAAGAGAAAGTCTAATTTATTATTATATTTATGAATTATGTACTCACATATGACCTAAACCAAGCCGGAAACTCCATTTCGCGTCGTCTTTCCAAATCTATTTGGCTTATATTTGGACAAGATTGCCGATATAATCATCAAAATACCTACAAGACAAAAGCTATAATCACATATATTGTACTCCATATGCATTTTTAAGGATGATTATAATTAAGTACTTGTGTAACTTACTTTCCAAAAGGTTGAACCTCCTCACAATTCAGAAGAACATATAATTCAGCAGCATTAAACTCCTGAGTAGTCAAATGCCTTCCAAAAGGTTTCCCAAAAGGCCGACCTTGATGAGTAAAAATGGATAGACGATCCACGAGATCAAACTCCCCTTCGTCTTCATTACGGGGAACTTGATTTAACCTCGTTTGTATAGAAGGCTCAAAATAATGCGAACAGAAAGTTGATATTTCTTCTATGATATAAGCCTCGACAATAGAACCTTCAATCGATGCTCGATTCTTTACCTTCTGCTTTATATCATGCATAAGCCTATAAATAAGATTAATATGTTAATTTCTCAAATTTAATGGATAAAAAGAACTATTTAATGAATTTATAGAAATTGTTACCTTTCAAAGGGGTACATCCATCTGTACTGCACGGGCCCCCCAACCTTAGCTTCATAAGCTAGATGAACAGGTAAGTGCTCCATTGAGTCAAAAAATGTAGGAGGAAATATCTTCTCAAGTTTGCAGAGAGTTACCACAATATTTTTCTCAAGAACCTCCATATCTTAGACACGCAAAGTGGTGTTGCATAAATCTCTAAAGTAACAGCTTAATTCTGTCAATGCATCCCACACTGGTGCTGGCAATACTTCACGGAATGCAATTGGAAGCAATCTCAGCATGAAAACATGACAATCGTGACTTTTTAACCCGTAAAACTTATAATCATCCAGGTTAACACACTTCGATATGTTTGAAGCATATCCATCAGGGAGTCTTAACCCTTTCACCCACTCGCAGACCTCCATTGCTTGGTCTTTGGACAATACATAGGAAGCTGGAGGCTTAACTAGCTTTCCATTAACAAATTGAATTCTCAACTTAGGACGCTTGCAATACAGCTCTAAATCTTGCCTTGCTTTCACATTATCTTTAGTCTTCCCTTTTACATCCATACAAGTGTAAAATATATTGAGAAACATATTTCGAACAATATGCATGACATCTAAATTGTGTCAAATAAGTAGTGTATGCCAATAGGGCAACTCCCAAAATATGCTCCTTTTCACCCAATTATGATCTTTACCGAATCCAGAAATGGTGTGCTTAGGAGCTTTCAAACCAAAAGTTATATTAGGCAAGGCAGAGACCCTATTTTTCAACTCCTCACCAGACAGTCGAGGAGGTGGGGGGTCTGTCTCTATTCTACCATTGAAGAAACCATCAACTTGGTATCTGTATGCATGGTCCATAGGCAAGAATTGACGATGGCAGTCAAAAAAAGAAGTCTTCCCACCATGTTGTAGTGTAAAAGTTTTTGAGTTCTCTATACAATACGAGCAGGCCAACTTTTCATGTGTACTCCATCCTGAAAGCATGCCATATGCAGGAAAATCGTTGATAGTCCACAATAAAGCTGCCTTCATTTGAAAATTCTCTTTTCTAAAAATGTCATAAGTGGTGACCCCTACTTCCCACAATATTTTAAGTTCATCAATCAAAGGCCTAAGCAAGACATCGATACTTTTGCCGGGGCTCTTAGGTCCAGAAATGACTAAACTTAGAAAAATGTAGGGTCGTTTCATACATATTGATGGTGGAAGATTGTAAACTGTTACGAAAACTGGCCAACAAGAATAAGGACGAGCTGATTGGCTAAAAGGGTTAAAACCATCCGAACATAACCCAAGTCTCACATTACGAGGCTCGGTAGAAAAGGATGGATGAATGCGGTCAAAGTGCTTCCAAGCCTCCCCACAAGCAGGATGCACCATCTCATCTGAATCACCTCCCTTCACATGCCATGACATGTTTTTAGCCGTTCTGCTTGACATAAAAAGCCTCTGAAGTCTTGGTTTATTGGAAGATATCGCAACCTTCTATAAGGAACATCTTTTCTCCTACCACCACCATCATTTCTTCTGAGTTTATATCGAGGATGACCACAATCAATCAAATTCTTTGTTTCCTTATAGAATAGCATACAATTATTCTCACAAACATCAATACTTGTATACTCCAACCCTAACTTCCGAAGCATCTTCTTTGATTGATAGAAATCAGGGGGCAGCTTCTCACTTTCCGGCAACATATTCTTCACTATTTTCATGATTCGATCATAGCAAGATATACTCATATTAAATTCAGACTTGCAATTTAATAATTGACTAATAGCAGATAACTTAGAGTGTTTTTTACACCCTTCCCACAAAGGTACTTCTGCATCTTTCAACAAAGAATAAAAATCTGCAGCATCCTTATTTGGCTCTTCCTCATGATTAACTTCAAGTGCACTACTCAAATGAAGTTCCTCTTCTAGACCCATAGCTTCCATCACCATGGTTCTATATTGCTGACCATGTTCACAACCAACATCCATTGATGTGGATGCTTCTACTGCACTTGTACTTACAGGAGCAACTGCACCAAGTAACTCCCCATGTGCAAACCATGTTGAATACCCCGGTGTAAACCCCTTTCTCAACAGATGAACATTGACCGTATCATGGTTAAGAAATTTCTGGTTGTCACATCTCATACAAGGGCATCTAATCTTATCACCACTACAATACTCTAACTGAGTAAATGCAAACTCAAGGAACCCTTTAACTCCATCACAGAACTCAGCTCTTATATAACCATTTTCACTAAGTCGGTGGTACATCCAATTACGATCAACTGACATAGTTCCTCTAAAAATCAAAAAAATAAAACAACATAAGAAAGCCTAGAAAATATTAAAAATTAGGCCATTAAAAAAAGAAAACAATATAAGAAAAACCGGACCATTAGAGAGATGATAAAAAAAGAAAGCAACATAAGAAAAATCGGACCATTAAAAACACGAAAGGTAAGATCATAAAAAATGTAAAAGAAACAAAAACTGGTATGATATTTATGAAGATGAGAAGTTATCATAAGCATGACAAAAATAAGTCATTCAATCTTATCCTAGCATCATTGACATTAAAAAAGCATTCAATCTTTATAAAAAGCTGAACATAAGGAATTAATCTTTACAAGTTATCTCTTCATTCATCTAATACCAGCAATATTCAAAAAGCATTTAATCTTTACAAAGACAAGGAATACAAGTCAAATCATCCAAATTTACATATGGAATACTATCTGCTTCACATAGAACAAATGTCAATATACATGATCGCCTCTGATGCTAGGAAAGCATGGTACTTCTTAGCAAGCTTTTTGACCAGCTTCTTGATTGCACACTGGAAATAAGTCACAACCTAGAAGCAACACAATTTTCCACCACTTTCCATTTTTCCTTGCAGATGAACAATGATTGTAGAAATGAATAACATGACGAAGAAATTAAAATCCATGAACTTTACAGAGTCAAGTTAAAGTTTTGAGAAAATTTTCAAACATGTAAACCAATGTCATAAGAAGCATGACTAGATGAACCATCTCAAAATGCCTTGGAGATTGAGTACGGAATTTTCAAAGTCTCCATTTATGATCATTTGAAAAATCTAAGAATCAAAAAAGTCAAAAAGTCAGGATAACTCACTTGAAAGAAAATTTCCAACATGATGTCCTCTCACTTTAATATAGCATATGCTCATGCAAGGCATTGTTTTGCACTCAAATGCAATGTTTTTATTCAACGATTTTGATTAACTAACATCCCCCCCTCCCCCCCGCGCTCCCAAAACAGGGAATTAAGGGAAACAAACCCTGATTCACCACAGCATCTCAGAAACCCTGCTTCACCACAGCATCTCAGAAAGGAGATTAAAATGTATACATTTACATCCACATCTGGAATCTTGGATCATGTATATAATGACTAGATGAAGATGAACAAAGAGATGCAAACACAGGATCATGTATATAATCAAAAGGCACGCGATCAAGCGCGGGGTAGGTTCCTTCCCCCTTCCTCTTCCTCTTCTTCGTTTCTTTTATTTTGTTATCATGGGGTAAAAGGAAATGGGGTTAGGGTTTACCTCCGGGAAGAACCAGTTGTGGGTTCTGAAAACCCTAGCCGACGAGCAAGAAAGAGGGGAGCGTCGACGGGGTGACGTAGCCGCGATGATCTCGTCCCGGGCGAGAAGGAGATGAACACAGGCGCCGAGCAAAGAGATAATGAAACCCTCGGTAGGTTAGGGTTTACCTCCGGGAAGATCAGTTGTGGGTTCTAAAAATCCTAGCCGACGAGCAAGAAGGAGGGGGGCGTCGACGAGGTGATGTAGCCGCGATCGGGAGGCGTGATGTAGCCGTGGTCACCGTCGACGGGGAGGCAAAAATGGTCGGCAAGGGGGAGCCGGAGAGGAGAGGCCGGAGGTGGAGGAGAGGAGAGGAGATGGGAAGCCGCGATGCCAAATCCCTAACCACGCCAATCTTTTAATCGAGACCAAGTGCTTCGAGTCACAGGCTCACCCAGCTCCAAATCGGGACGGGACTGCAAGCCAAATTTCATATTAAACTATTTTTTATCTATAAGGCTGATTGGACTAAGTCGGTGTGCAAGCCAAATTTCATATCAAACTATTTTTTATCTATAAGGCTGATTGGAAGAAGGCTGATTGGATGGAACTTGCTGGAAAAAATATTTTTGAACTATAAAGCATGGTAAAAAAAATCCAGACCTCCTTCCAAAATCCAATCCCATTGCAGGAAAGTTGCAATAGGGGTGCAAATGGGTCATGGCCAACACCATGAGATTTGAAAATGAGAAGGAATTTGAGTTTTCTGGAGAGCGATTGGATTTTGGGTTATCGAAGAAATTTGGGCGAAACGACGGGCACACTTAGTTTCATTTTGGATTTTCCTCCTTTTATCTTTTTTTAATTTAGATTTACTCAAAAATAATATTTTTAATATTTTTGGAATTAAAAATTAAATTTGGTGACGGAAATTTTTGTCAATAACCTGTCACCGCCAAAAATAATCTTTTAAAAATTTATAAATACTTGGGTTACGATATTTGTGACGGCTGAATTTGTCACTGCGGGGTTGCAATTTCGGTTATCATTTTGCTGACAGATATCCCGTCACTATGATGGTTACTAAGTTTTGGCGCCCATCCTACCCGCGCATTCTGTGACCGGGCTGTCACTAATCGGTCACTAAGTTTACACCACGGTGACCAAATTTCTGGCGGTCACTAATCAGTCACAAATAGTGACTGATAACGGTCCGTCACTAATTTTCCGTCACTATACGCGCATTTTCTGGTAGTGGCTCGTAGACAAGATCTCACATAACTGATCTCTGTCCAAGTCACCTTCAGCTCTGCTCCAGAGATCGAGGTGTCGTAGATCCAACTCCCTTCTTTAGTAACGAGACGCCAATCGGGGCCTCTAATGACAAATTCGGCACCACCCCTGCTACCGCCATTAGACACATTATCGTCGAAGTTAATCTTGAGAAAACTTGAGAGTGGGGCTCCTAAGAGATGAAGATCATTCAAGTCGCTGCAAGAGCTGAAAAGAAGTCACAAGTGTCCCAAGCTATCAAAGGCTACGGGGGAGGGTAACTGAATGACTTCTGCTGTTTGAACAAGGGCCCTCTCCGCTGTGAATCTAGGCGACTGACTACTCTCCTCGAAAACACGCACATTCCTAGCCAATCAGATATGATATGCCAAGTAAGTAGTCTTGATGTTCGAACCTATAGTAGGGGCTCTACCTGGGCAATTCCTCAAGTAGAAGAGGAAGGCCTCGACGAGCACTGCTAATCGAAGGAAAACATGAGAGCCATCAAGGAGTCCCCAAACCCGCACTGCCCAATAGCACTAGATGAGGACATGAACCACCGACTCCTTAACATAGCATGCATCACACATTAGTGGGAGACTCATCTCTCACCTGTTCAGCATACTCTTGGTATTCAAGCAGTACCATGCCACCTTCTAGAGGAAAAGGGCGTCCTTGGGGTGGGCCCCCAACCTTCAAACCCAAGCACAGTTTCGTCTGTACTCGATCTTAGACTTGAACATGTGATACATGTCACCGGCTTTTGACTTCAAACTACAAGTCGTCTGCCAAACCCTTCTGTCCATAGAGCTGACCCAAGGATCAGAGTAAATGTGATCCTCTCAGCTAGTCCTCCACCAAATAGCCCGATGATGAGAGTAGTGTTCCACTTCCTCTCCCATGGGGTAAACAGCTCGCAAACCCGCATGTTGGTGCTAACCTCCGTGTTAACTATGGTGGGCCACTGAGATAGAGGCAAATCATATAACTAGGCATCGCCCATAACCTGCACAGCATGTCCATCACCAATAGATCACCTAACATTGGTCATGACTATCGGGGCATGCCCACAAATCTCCTTCTATATGAAGAAGTAGTTTCGAGCAGCGCGAACCATTATAGGAGACGTCCATGGGCCATACGTGGCTGCATGACAGAGCTCCATGGCTTTTTGGCTCCAGCAGATATCGCGCTGCATGCCTAGCCATGAAGGCCTCCCTCCTTGTAAGCACGGAGTGAACTCCCAGGCCCCCCTTTCTGTAGGGCAGACATACCCCCAAGAGATTAGGTGCACTCTACCAACCCCACCATTTCCTCCCCTAGAGAAAATTTAGAAACATCTGCTCAAGCTTCAATAGGGAAGATTTTGGGAAAACAATATTAGCCATAAGATAAATCAAAATGGAACTAAGAATAGATCTTACCAGGATGACCTTGTCCATCATGGATAGAGCTCTAGACTACAAATCCTCCAGCCACCCCTAAACCCTCTACTCTAGCACGCTACAATTAGCTCTTCGTTATCTCCTTCTAGAGATCGAGACTCCCAGGTACTACCAAACCCTAGCCATTGTCTCTTTCAAACTTATTTATTTGCATGGAAACATGATTCTTCACAACATTGTCCAAGTAGCTAGTTTGATTGGGCTCGGTTTAAGATGAGTGTCTACTAAAGTTGTATTTAACTTTGAAACAAAATTATTGCTCCCATCTTGTACCATCTCTTGTGGTCCAAATGAATTACTGCGGACACTAATCCGTAATCAAGCTCTTTCGCACCAACTTCAAAGAATGTGCCACCAAAACCACTCTTTGATGTTTACTCTCATGAAATAGGGTTAGGACTTTAGCATGAGAGATCATCGTAGACTTCCGCAAGTGCATGATCGCCCAATCACACTTTGAGATACATGATCATGTGCGATCAATGCAGAATTATGTATCTCAAAACAATTCAAGGATGTTATTGGGCAGTCAGGTACGTGTGAAAGACCAAAAACAAAAAAATCTGATCATGCTCCATAATCCTTCGCAGATTACATCGACTGACGGACTAGGTACATAAAAATGCAAGCATGGAATCTTATAACCTCCACAGGTGGAGTGCATGAGGCCCACCGAGGATTTGGCTGGTTGAATACATTAATAGCCCAGCCCCAAGCATGCACACACTGTTAGATTCGAGAGAATGTGCAATGCTTATAAATTGATCACAGCCTCAATATTAATGGATAATAATCTAAACAAAATAATTTAATTATTAACGAGCAACAAAAGTTGTCCAATAACAAAATTCAGCTATTTGATTAAACAAAGAGCTGTTGATGTTTTGGGCAAAGAAATGTGTTATTCTTACTTGAGGTTAGGAGCTGATATTCTTTTGTAAGGGATTGAGAGGATCTAATTTAAATAATAGACATTAGAGAGGCTACCTAGGAGATTGAGGATGATTTGGCATGAGTACTTTAAAGTCTCAAAGCCTTATAGGTTAGTTAATTTTGTGGATAAAATTATTATAAAGAATCAAGAATGTAAGACCCGGTCCACCTGGATCTGCCTAGATCAGCTGACTGGCCAAGCTGCGAGCTCGGCACATGCTCCCCACATGCCGAGCCTACAATCAGCAGGAGCGGCCCAATCCCAGCCCAAAGAAGGCTCACCGCAGGAAAGGTCTTAAAGACAAAATGGAAAAGAAAAAGGTCTCCAGTGAGTTCGTCTTAGGCCGCCGGCCCACCGCAGAAAAAGCCTCAAAGACAAAATGACCTTAGGTCTCCAAATACATTGGGCCGCTCCTGACAATTAGGAGACCTCCTGCCGCTCCTCCTCGATGCTCCATGGCCGCATGGCGGAGACTTGGTTGCAGTCAAGCGAGCCAAACATGATCGAAGCACCGATCCTCAATTTTGACTAGTGCTCTTCATCTTTTTGTTCCTCTTTTCATCCTGACCACTGGCTGCCCGCTATAGCTGCCATCCTTGTTACAGTCGCCAGAAGTCTGACCTCCAACTAGAGCCACCGTCGTCAGCACCAGCTTTCCTCCACCCTAGTCTCTCTCTCTCTCTCTCTCTCTCTCTCTCTCTCTCTCTCATGCATTCATTTGCTCTTTCTCTCTTTCTTTCACTATGCCTTTAGGTAGACCATAGTAGGGGGTCCCTCTTTGTGTTCCTTAGTCGATCCTAGTAAAGGATCCTGAACTGATCCCTCTCCAACAGGCATCATTTGTTCTCCTACTATTGAGAACCCCTGTCATACCATCTTTGCCTTAATCAGAATCTTGCTTTGTGATCCACTGTTTGAGTCACCTCCGATTCGGGTTGATAAGACTCCATTATACGGCTACCATGTCCTTCTTTATCTCTCCCACTCTCTCATTTTTCAACCATTGACCATACACTATAATTTCTTGATTATTGGCACTACAAGAAAATACACTTTCAGCGACTAAGATTCTAGTCGCCGAATAACCATATTTGGTTGCCGAAACCTTTTCGCGACTAGCACACCCTTTATCGCCGAACCCTAGTCACTGAAAGGTTTTGGCGACCAATATTATGTGGTCACCTAAGGTACACCAACAACGACCAACATTTGGTTGCCGAAGAAAATTATCAGCGACCAAATCTGTTGTCGCTAATTTCAACGCCGACCAAATAGTTGGTCGTGGAAGGTTTATCTTCCGCTACCAAAAAAATGGTCACTGAATGTCTATCTTCCCCTACCAATAGTTTGGTCGCAAAATGTATTGGAATGCATTGGCAACAAACATTTTTTGGTGGCAGAAAGTATTAACCTATATTTAATTAACAATTCAAATTATAAGCTTAATATTTATTTTTGGGCTCATTCCAAATCCTGTACAAACAACACAGCCTATCCAATATCCATATTGCACAATACATTTGCTCATCCAAATAGAAGTATACACAATGTTGGAGAATCCATAATCATTCATTATAAATATCATCATCTATAAGTCTAAAGTCAAGCATACCTATTAACCATACATCAAAATGTTTCATTCATACCATATATTAAGGTGATAATCATCACCAAACACATCAAAATGTAAATTAAAAATTCTAAAATATCTAATGTTGCTATTCATCCAAACAACCATCATGTAGACAAAAATATTCTTATACCAAAAACTAGATTCTGCTTGTAGACAACTCCACCATGATCATCTGAACAAAAGCTATCCATGTGCCAGAAACTAGATTTCACATGCTCATAACTCCACCATGTATCTGAGTAAGCAAAAAAGAATACACAATCAATAACCACATGTGAATAATAATAAACTAAAATTCAAGTATAAGTTCACAATGACATTTTGTTTAATTTGATCCAAATCTCTAAATAACCTACATAATATAAATGAGAATACATACCAACGAGTATTTGTACCACCAGTTGAATACATGGCCCCATCATGATGGATAAATGACTTGTGCGTTTGAGTCTTT